>NW_024080734.1:1266514-1658111 GCF_003009895.1 Hyaena hyaena | reverse complement strand
CTTTTTATCTTAATGAGGTCTCAGTAGTTCATTTTTGCTCTTGATTTCCTTGCCTCTGGGGATGTGTCAAGTAAGAAATTGCTGCGGTTGAGGTCAAGGAGGTTGTTTCCTGCTTTCTCCTCTAGGGTGTTGATGGTTTCCTGTCTCATGTTCAGGTCCTTTATCCATTTTTAGTTTACTTTTGTGTATGGTGTGAGAAAATGATCTAGTTTCATTCTTCTGCATATTGCTGTCCAGTTCTCCCAGCACCATCTGTCAAAGAGGCTGTCTTTTTTTCCATCGGATACTCCTTCCCGCTTTTTCAAAGATTAGTTGGCCATACATTTGTGGGTCCAGTTCTGAGTTCTCTATTCTATTCCATTGGTCTATGTGTCTGTTTTTGTGCCAATACCATACTGTTTTGATGATGACAGCTTTGTAGTAGAGGCTGAAGTCTGGGATGGTGATGCCTGCCGTTTGGGTTTTCTTCTTCAATATTACTTTTGCTATTCGGGGTCTTTTGTCGT
Source organism: Hyaena hyaena (assembly GCF_003009895.1). Taxonomy (NCBI): domain Eukaryota; kingdom Metazoa; phylum Chordata; class Mammalia; order Carnivora; family Hyaenidae; genus Hyaena; species Hyaena hyaena. The sequence goes on along the minus strand of NW_024080734.1, from coordinate 1,657,605 downwards.
TCCATACAAATTTTAGGATAGTTTGTTCTAGCTTTGAGAAGAATGGCAGTGTAATTTTGATTGGGATTGCAGTGAATGTGTAGATTGCTCTCGGTAGTAATGACATTTTAACAATATTTATTCTTCTGATCCATGAGCATGGAATGTTTTTCCATTTCTTTGTGTCTTCTTCTATTTCCTTCATAAGTTTTCTATAGTTTTAATCATACAGATCTTTTATATCTTTGGTTAGGTTTATTCCTAGATATTTTATGGTTTTTTGTGCAATTGTGAATGGGATCAGTTTCCTGATTTCTCTTTCTGTTGCTTCCTTATTGGTGTATAAAAATGCAATCAATTTCTGTATGTTGATTTTGTACCCTGCGACTTTGCTGAATTCATAGATCAGTTCTAGTAGGCTTCTGGTGGAGTCTGTCGGGTTTTCTATGCAGAGTATCATGTCATCTGCGAAAATTGAAAGTTTGACTTCTTCTTTGCCAATTCTGATGTCTTTGATTTCCTTTTGTTGTCTGATGGCTGATGCTAGGACTTCCAACACTATGTTAAACAACAGTGGTGAGAGTGGACATCCCTGTCATGTTCCTGAATTCAGGGGGAAAACTCTCAGTTTCTCCCCATTGAGGATGATGTTAGCTGAAGGCTTCTCATAGATGGCTTTTATGATGTTTAAGTAAGTTCCTTCTATTCCCACTTTTTTGTGGGGCCTTATTAAGAAGGGATGCTGTATTTTGTCGAATGCTTTTTCTGCATCTATCAACAGAATCATATATTTTTTTATCTTTTCTTTTGTTAATATGATGTATCACATTGATTGATTTGCGAATATTGAACCAGCCCTATAACCCAGGAATGAATCCCACTTGATCATGGTGGATAATTCTTTTTATGTGCTGTTGCATTCAATTTGCAAGTATCTTGTTGAAGATTTTTGCATTTGCATTCATCAAAGATATTGGCCTGTAGTTCTTTTTTTTTTTGCTGAGTTTCTGTCTGGCTTGGGAATCAAAGTGATGCTGGCTTTGTAGAATGAGTCCAGAAGTTTTTTTTTTATTTTTATTTTTTGGAATTGCTTGAGAAGTATGGGTATTAACTCTGATTTAAATGTCTGGTATAATTCCCCATGGAAGCCATTTGGCCCAGGGCTCTTATTTGTTGGGAGATTTTTGATAAGCGATTCAATTTCTTCACTAGTTATGGAGTTATGGGTCTGTTCAGATTTTCTGTCTCTTCCCATATGAATTTTGGTAGTGTGGATGTGTTTAGGAATTTGTCCATTTCTTCTAAGTTGTCCAGTTTGTTGGCATATAATTTTTCATAGTATTCCCTCATAATTTCTTGTATGTCTGAGGGATTGATTGTAATAAATCCATTTTCATTCATGATTTTGTCTATTTGGGTGCTCTCTCTTTCCTTTTTCAGAAGCCTGGCTAGAGGTTTATCAATTTTGTTTATTTTTTCAAAAAACCAACTCTTGGTTTCATCGATATGTTCAACTGTTTTTTTTTTTTATATTGTTTATTTCTGCCCTGATTTTTATTATTTCTCTTCTTCTACTGGGTTTGAGGTGCTCTTGTTGCTCTCCCTCTGGTTGCTTTAGGTGCTCTGTTATATACTTCACTTGCGCTTTTTCTAATTTCTTGAAATAGGCCTGGAGTGCAATGTACTTTCCTCTTAGGACTGCCTTTGCCACATCTCATAGAGTTTGGATTGTTGTATTTTCATTTTCATTTGTTTCCATATATTTTTAAAATTTCTTCTCTAATTGCTTGATTGGCCCATTCTTTCTTTAGTAGGGTGTTCTTTAACCTCCATGTTTTTGGAGATTTTCCAGACTTTTTCCGGTGGTTGATTTCAAGTTTCATAGCATTGTGATCCGAAAGTGTGCATGGTATGATCTCAATTGTTTTACATTTATTGAGGACTGCTTTATGACCCAGTATGTGATCTATCTTGGAGAATGTGCCATGCACACTTGAGAAGAAAGTGAATCCCATAGTCTCAGGATGTAGAGTTCTAAATATATCTGTCAAATCCATCTGGTCCAATGTGTCATTCAAGCCATTGTTTCTTTAGTGATTTTCTGTCTAGTTGATCTATCCATTGCTATAAGTGGAGTATTAAAGTCCCCTGCTATTAGCACATTCTTATCCATAAGATTGTTTCTGTTTGTGATTAATTGTTTTATGTATTTAGGTGCTTCCGTATTCGGTGCGTAGACATTTATAATTGTTAGCTCTTCCTGATGAATAGACCCTGTAATTATTATATAATGCCTTTCTTCATCCCTTCTTACTGCCTTTACTTTAAAGTCTAGTTTGTCTGATATAAGTATGGCTACTCCAGCTTTTTTTTTTTAATTAAAACTTTAAAAAAAATGTTTTATTTATTTCTGAGAGAGAGGGACACAGCATGAGCAGGGGAGGATCAGAGAGAGAGGGAGATACAGAATCTGAAGGAGGCTCCAGGCTCTGAGCTAGCTGTCAGCACAGAGCCTGACGTGGGGCTCAAACCCACAAACTGTAAGATCATGACCTGAGCCAAAGTCGGACGCTTAACTGACTGAGCCACCCAGGCACCCCTACTCCAGCTTTCTTTCGATTTCCAGTAGCATGATAGATATTTCTCCATCCTCTTACTTTCAATCTGAAGGTGTTCTCAGGTCTAAAATGAGTTTCTTGTAGCAAATAGATGGATTTTGTATTTTTATCCATTCTGCCACCCTATGTCTTTTGATTGGAGCATTTAGTCCATTTACATTCAGTGTTATTATTGAAAAATATGGGTTTAGAGTCATTGTGTTCTTTGTAGGATTCATGCTTGTTGTGGTGTCTCTGGTACCTTGTGTTCCTTACAACATTTCCCTCATAGAGTCCCCCTTAGGATTTCTTGTAGGGCTGGTTTAGTGGTGATGAATTCTTTCAATTTTTGTTTATTTGGGAAGACTTTTATCTTTCCTTCTATTCTGAATGACAGGCTTGCTGGATAGAGGATTCTTGGCTGCATATTTTTTCTGTTCATCACATTGAAGATTTCCTGCCGTTCCTTTCTGGCCTGCCAAGTTTCAGTAGATAGGTCTGTAACTACTCTGATAGGTTTCCCTTTGTATGTTAGGGCCCTTTTATCCCTAGTTGCTTTCAGAATTCTCTCTTTGTCCCTATATTTTGCCAGTTTCACTGTGATATGTCATGCAGAAGATTGATTCAAGTTATGTCTGAGAGGAGTTCTCTGTGCCTCTTGGGTTTCAATTTCTGTTTCCTTCCCCAGATTAGTGAAGTTCTCAGCTATAATTTGTTCAAGTACTCCTTCAGCACCTATTTCTCTCTCTTCCTCTTCTGGAATTCCTATGATACGGATATTGTTCCATTTGATTGTATCGCTCAGCTCTCAAACTCTCCTTTCGTGTTCCTGGATCAGTTTACACTCTTTTTCTCGGCTTCCTCTTTTTCTATAATTGTGTCTTCTAATTCACCTATTCTCCTCTCTGCCTCTTCAATCTGTGCATTGGACCCCTCCATTTTATTATGTACCTCATTTATAGCATTTTTTAATTCATCACAACTATTTTTAAGCTCCATAGTCTTTGTAGCAATAGCTTCTCTGATGTCTTCCATGCCTTTTTCAAGCCCAGTGATTAATTTTATGACTATTGTTCTAAATTCTTGTTCAGTTCTGTTGCTCATATCTGTTTTGAACAGTTCTTCAGCTGTCATTTCTTCCTGAAATTTCTTTAGAGGAGAGTTCTTCCGTTTCATCATTTTGGCTAGCTTTCTGTCTCTTGTTAGTTTTAAAAGCTTGTTATGTGCTCTGCACCTGCGAGTACTGCTATGTTAAAGAAGGCTCATTGACTGTCCAGGGCCTGTCCATTCAGGAAATGTTCTTTAAATGGTGTCTCTTGGTCTCTCTTGTTGAGACTTTGGTTATTTTATTTCCCTACTCGTAGTGGTATTTGGGACTCTCCACCATGTGTACTTTGGCTTGTTTCTTGAGGTAGCCCATTATTCTTCAACTGTTCAGGTCACGAGAGATCAGGAAAGATGTAGGGCCTTCCCCATGCAGGAGGAGAGTAAACAGCCGTGACAAAGATGTAACATGGGATCCCAGACTGGATCCAGGCCACGGTGGATGCTAGGAGGTCAGGATTCAGAACCAGACAGAGGAGGACACACGTGGGCCAGATGTGGGGCAGGGCGCAGCCCTCCTGTGGCCTCTGCAGGTGTGCCTCTCTCCCCAAACCTGCACATGGTCACCAGCCAGGAAGCCTTCTGGACCCCCTCCACCCCAACTTTCTAAGGAAGCTTCCTACCCCTAACCCAGGAAGCTTCACGTCCCATTTTAGGGCTGCACAGTGTGGCCGTACTCCAGTTTGTCTATCCAGTCTCCTATTAATGGACATTTGGCTTGTTTCCAGTTGCATTCTATTGCAATCAGTACAGCAACGAATAGCCTTAAACATGCATCAAGTTTGTGTGCCAGGTTTTGGTGGCATTACGATGGGCCAACTTGGCTAGGGTGGTTTGCAGTTAGGGTGGTTGACAATAATATTTTCACAAGAAATTTCGTGGGCAGAGGAGAAGCAGCAGCCATTCTGGTTTTATGCACAGAAGGTTGGGCAGGTACTTCTGCCCTGGCTAACACACATGGTGGCTTCTTTACCACCTCACTGGGGCAAAATGCAGGCCTACCACTGCTCCACCTCCCCATGCATCCTCATTCAGTTTCAACAACTCCTAAGCCTTGTTGGTGCCTAGCTCATTGACAAAGACACCACTTCCTGCAAGAAACCCAGTCCCTCAAGACTGAAGGCAGTGAGAACTGGCATCGATTTTGGTCTGTCCTCATGGGTTTCAGCTCATGTTCACGAATGGCTTGTTCACTGCCAAGCTGCAGTATCAGACATGAGGACAGCAGCCTTGCAGCTCCCACACTGCAGCTGGTTTTGGGTAGGTGTTGCCCAGTCCCGCCAGCCTATGTCCTCACATTATCATCTAGAGTATGTTGTGAAACTTTTGGATTTTTGCCAATCTTATAGAAAAGTAATATTACCTTGTTGCAGATGTAATTTGCACTTGTCTCGTACCCTCTTTTATTTAACCACCTCTCTATCGCTGGACATTTGAGTTGTGTTTTTCAGTGCTGTGTACTATAGAATGGTAAACAGCCTTAAACATACATGTATTCCTGAAAGTTAAATCTCCAGGTCAATCCCACAGCTTTGTTTTATTGCTTTGTTTGTTTTTTTTTTTTAAAGAGATAAACGCTATACAGTAAAATTCACCTTTTGAGGGTGAAGCTCTACAGGTTTTGACAAGTACATGGAGTTGTACAATGACTACTCCAATCATTATAGAGAATAGTTTCATCACCCCAAAATCCGCCCTTATTTTTGCAGTCAACCTCTCCCCACCTCCTCCAGCTTCTGACAACTACTAATCTGTTTTCTCTCCATATTTTTGCCTTTTCTAAATTGTCACATAAATGGAACCAAAATACAGTACATTGGTTTTTGAGTCTGGCTTCTTTTACTTAGCATGATAATTTGGGGTTCATCCATATATCCGTTGTTCATTATTTTACTACTAAGCAGCAATCTATGCTATATGTACTATAGTTCATCTGTTTATCAGATGAAGGATTTATGAGCTGTTTCCAGTTTTTCGCATTTACAAATAAAGCCACTATGCACATTCTTATACTGATATCTATGTCAATATACATGTTAATTAAAAATCAGGAGCGAGATTGCTGGACAATCTGGCAATAGCATGTTAAACTTTATAAGGAAAGGCCAACCTCTTTTCTAAGTGGCTGTGGCAATTTACATTTCCACAATTAGTGTTTGAGGGTACCAGTGGCTCCTCCTCCTTGCCAGCAGTTGCTACTGTCCGTTCTTTTTTAATTATAGTTTTTTTGAAGTATACCTCATATCAATAAACTTGCATGTTTCAAGAGGGTACAAACTAGGTGGCATGCCTTGGGATTCAGAAACAGATCATGTCTGGGGTGTCTGGGTGGCTCAGTCATTTAAGCATCAGACTCTTGATTTTGGCTCAGGTCATGATCTCCCGGTTTGTGAGTTCAAGCCCACTTTGGGCTCTGCACTGACAGCACAGAGCCTGCTTGGGATTCTGTCTCCCTCTCTCTCTGCCCTTCCTCCACTTGCTCTCTATTTCTTTCAAAATAAATAAAAATAAACTTAAAAAGGGGGCACCTGCATGGCTCAGTTGGTTGAGCATCCAACTTCAGTTCAGGTCATGATCTCGCAGTTCACAAATTCAAGCCCCACATTGGGCTCTGTGCTGACAGCTTGGAGCCTGGAGCCTCCTTCTGATTCTGTATCTCCCTCTCTCCTCCCTTCTCAAAATAAATAAATAAATAAATAAACATTAAAAAAAAAAAAGAAACAGTTCATGTCCAACTCAGGGGAATTAAGAAATCCTTTCAGAGGAGATGGCATTTGAAATGATTCCTAAAGCATCAGTGGGGAATGCAGAGAACCATGTTCTAGGCAAGGAAAAGAAAATGAGCAAATAAATGAAGGGAACACAGATAGGGCTTTAGGGGATCAGTCAAGTCATTCTTGTGCGTGAGGTTACAGTAAGCAAAATTATCCTTTCACTGGATAATGGTATTTAGAAATTAAGAGCTAGGTACCAGATGTGCTTATTGGTAATAGGGTATCATCTATCTGTAAGTGTGCATATGAATATGTGTGCATGTATTGTACACACACACACACACACACACACACATGCCATGAGTTCATATCTCCAATTCCAAATCTACATAAAAGCTTTCATTCAGTCTTCACCTTTCTTTATTTTAACTGCTTTTTCTGACAATGAGAAACCTGGCTGTCACTATCCACGATATATTTAGTTATTGTCTTCAATGTACATAAAGTAGTTTCAAGTAGTTTCAGAGTGCTAATCCATATCTGTGACAAAAGCAAACTGCTAAGTAAAGTATTTGTGCTCAATGTTTTCCCCTTTGGTCTTAGACCATATTAGTATGTATAGAGTCAACATATTCTTTTCCAAAGTTACTTAGGCTAATTCTTTTCTGCTGTTACCCCCAGTATGGTTATGTTGTTCAGTTCAGTTAGGTTTTGTATCTATTCCATTTGGGGGTATAGCTCATCCTTGTTGATTACATTTTATTCATATTTTTAGTATGTGAAACATTTGCATGGCTCTAAACAGGAGAAATATACAAAAAGGATTGTTCAGAGAGGCGTCCTTATCCTTTCTACCCTATTGACATCCACTGCCTATAGATAACCAATCTCATTAGTTTTGGGTTTATCCTTTTCATGTTTCTTTTTGCCTGGTTGAGATGCAGAGACCTAGAATGAAGCAGAGCATTCCTAAGCTTACTTTTGTATGGAAAAGCGAAAGGACTGTCCATGTGCTTTGAAGTGGCAAAAAATACACTAGTGCCAGTTGTAAGCACCTTCTAACGCTCTGAAAAATCACTGATTTCTGCCAAACACCACTGCTTGAGACTGAGCATCTGAGCATGGGAGACGATCACCCTCAAACCTGCAGAGAGAGAGTTATTGGCTCAGTTGTGATCATGTGATGTTGGCATCATGTACTACTCGTATTGCAAGACACTGCTCATTTATCAAGTTAAAATTTATTAGAAATGTTTGCTCATCTTGTGGAACACTCACAGAAATGTGCCACGTTCACAAGAGAACCCAACTCTTTTCCTAGCCTGGGAAAAAAGAGATAAAGCAGCATTCAGGTGGGATTTGATATACAGTGGTACAAGGTGCCATCAAGGTCACTATGACTTAAATTCTCTCTGCTCCACCCTTGGCAGCTATGTTCGTGGTTTGAATTCCCTCAAAAGACCAACACGGACAAACTTTCTGTTAATATCTGGGGATGGGGGTTAAGAGGGTAGAGACGTCCTTCTTTGAACTGTCAAAGAACAGTCTAGGGATTCTCTCTGATTTAAATCTTAGGTCACACGTTCCCCCTCACCCCCATCTATGGCCTGAGAAATGCTATGTGATGATTGGCTGAGGCCCAGTCTCCCTGTTCATGTCATTCAGTCCCTGTGGGAGTGGAAGGAGGATTACAGTGAAGGGTTGAGGCCACTCAGAACACATCTAGGAATAGAGGAAGGGCTCAGTCCTATCCAAGGCCCATGGCTAGAAACTTCAGGATCCACTAGGTCATCGTGTGGATATTGAAGAGGCAACCTTGGGATATGTTTTGTCCCAGTAGATATATCTGTTGTTGGCTGAATCTATTAACCTACTCTAAACAGTAATAATAACAACCAGTTTTTGAGTACTTTCTATGTGCCAATCACTGTATTAAATACTTCTGTGCATCATCTCGTTTAATTCTCATTACAACTCTGGGGCTGGAACTATTTTAATCTCTGTATTTAGTTGCAAATGTTGCTATAATGGAGGATAATGAAGACTGGGTGGCCTCAAGAAAGGAAAGTTATTGTTTCATGGTTGTGGAGGCAGGAAGCCTGAGATTGACGTGTTGGCAAGGATGGTACCTCAGCCTTTAGAAACACCATCTTGATCTCTGCCTTCATCTTCATGTGTCATCCTGTGCATGTGTGTGTATGTGTCCAAATATCCATTTTTTTAAAAAGTTTACTTATTTTTGAGAGATAGAGAGAGGGAGAGAGAGAGAGAAAGAGTGTGCATGTGCACAAGCAGGAGACAGGCAGAGAGTAAGAGGGAGACAGAATCCCAAGCAGGCTCTGCACTGCCGCTGCCGTCAGCGCAGAGCCCAACACAGGGGCTCCAATCCATAAACTGCGAGATCATGATCTGAGCCAAAATCAAAAGTCAAATGCTCAACCAACTGAGCCATCCAGGTGCCCTCCAAATATCCCTTTTTAATAAGGACTTCAGTTGTGTTGGATTAGGGACCCACCCTGCTCCAATATGACCTCATTTTAACTTAACTAATTATATCAGCAACAACCCTATTCCCAAATAAGGTCACATTCTGAAGTACTGAGGACTAAGGCTTCAACATATGAAGACACAATCCCACCCATTTTGCAGATGTGAAAATGGGATTAAACAGGTTAAGTATCTTTCCCAAACCCATAGCTAATAAAAGGGAGAGACACACCTCTGCTTGCCTCCTAAGCCATCAGTTTGCCTCTCTGCTATTGGGCTGCAGATAATCATTATGCAACAGACTATGCTTTCTACAAAAGAAGTGAAACTTAGAACTTCTTTCTTATGTTAACCTATTAGAAATAAAAATAATTTTATATCAATGCATATTGGTATCTTCCCTATCACCCACCTATATTTTCAGTCTACCTTCCCAAAGGAGATTTTGAAAAACTTTTCTTTGAACTAAGAAATGTACTTCCCACTATTTCATTATTAACTATGTCAGATATTGGCATTATTTGAAGAGATTTAATAAAGATTTGTTGGACTGTATTTAACTGAAAGAGACAACATGCAAAGACTATGTAATATAAAATTGGAGGCTAGATCACAGGATGAGCCTGAACTGGCATCTATCTTCCTCTCTACTCTTTTATAGCACATACTTTAGATCCATTTTTTTCATCATGTCCTTGCTTGAGACTCCCAGCTGTAGAGAGGGAGGGCAGCGTTCAATAAGAGAAAATATAAGGACCATGATGGGTGGGATGACAATCAGATGGCCGAGATGTACTATATATGGATTTCACGATGTCCCGAACTTGCATCCTTCAGGGTGGAGAAATTTTGCTGCAGTGAGGCTTAGGCCAGTTAGAAAAAGGAATGGACATTCCTTCCATTGACCTCCCATAATAAATTTCACCATGTTTTACTGTATCTACATGACTATCTCTTCTTATAGTGAGTTTTTCAAGGATAAGGAACTAATATTACTTTTGTATGCTCCCTTAATCCATAGATAGGAAGAAAGGAAGGGAGGAGGGGAGGGAGGAAAAGCCAGGAAATATTAATGTCTCTACATTAGGATTATAATAAAGCAGCTCATGCTATTTGAATTCTTCATCTGTTTTCTAGGTCTGATAATTTTTTCTTTTCTTGTTTTTTTCTGGCCTACCATATGACAATAATTAGAAGAGTCAATGATACCATGTACAGGCTAACCCCTCTTTAAGAATATTGCCTCTGGGTGCCGGGGTGGCTCAGTCAGCTAAGTGTCTGACTCCTGATTTTGGCTCAGGTCGTGATCTCGCCAATGGTGAGATCCTCATGTCAGGCTCTGGTCAGCATAGAGCCTGCTTGGGATTCTCTGTCTCCCTCTCTCTCTGCCCCTCCCCTGCTCATGCTCACATACTCTGTCTCTCAAAAAAAAAAAAAAAAAAAAGAATATTGCCTTTTTAAAAATTATCATTTTCTTTTAAATAGGGTGGTGTAAGTAGAATTCATGAGCAGGAAGAATGATAGCATACTTAGAAATTATTTTTCTTCACACTTTTTATTAGAAATTATTCATTATATAATAAAGATTAGGTCACTAAACTTTAGGAGCCATAAGAAATCGATATGCATAATAAGGGTCGAAAATATTGCAGATCAGCATTTACAACCCTACTCCAACCTCCTAATAGTAGAGGATGATCATGGAAGCAGACACTGAGACAAAGATTTATGTAAAGGCGATTGACTAGGAAGTGCTTCCAGGATAAGCTGGCAGGGGAATAGGGAAGTGGGTTGGGAAGAGAACGAAGCCAAGCCAGAGTGTAACATCTAGTGAAGTGCCATGGTGGGTAACTTTGGCTCAGTTCCACAAGAGAGCTCTTGACAGTGGAGACAGGACTTACACTGACCTGATGGGGAACAAAGGAGCTAGAGTATTTTTACCTCTGTGCCATTCAGTGATTGGTTAAGGGCTGGTGTGTGTGCATTAGGGAATGGGGGAGAGGAGTGAGAATTGTAAATTCCCAAGCACTTTTGGCCCTCTATGCTTAAGGCACAGTGGTGCCAGCAGCTTGCGAGCACCCTTTAGACAAAAAGATTCAGGTATTGTCTGCTGGAAAAGGTATATAGAAGCCGGGGTGCTCCAAAATTATAAAGAAAACTGAGGATATGGGGAGAATATTAATAACTTGCACTATTCTTGTGCTTCACATTATATCCAAACCAGTGATTCTTCAGGAGAGTGGATCACCTCATTTTCTAGCCAAAGAGAAGTATAAGAAGATAGTGGAATGAGTTTCAGCTCCTGCTTCTGTAGTTGGTCCTGAAGGTATAGTTGATATTATCATCTCCTTCTTTTACTGCCTACCTGCTCTAGATTCCCCCTCATCTCAGCTAGCACTCTTGTTAGTCAGAATCCCTTGCCTTTTGGGGCATTCTAGACCTTCATGCAAAGTGGCTTGAGCTTCTGATGACTGTGAGCTTGTCAGGCCATGGTTCCTAAATAGTCCATTCATAATTAAAACCAGGCATGGCAGCCTCAAGAGATGCCCAGTGGATTCCTTGAATTATAGACATGTTTCTCCCTTTCCCTATTATGTCAAAGCAATTTACATCCCTGTAGAAGGAAAAAGGCCAATTACTCCAGGCTATAACATAACTTTTTTCTTTGTCTGCTGATCTGTCACGAGAAAGCCAAAATGGCCAAGTAGCAGCCAGAGCTTTAAATTCAGTAGAACATTTATTATCCCCTGATGGACAATAAATAAAAGGTCTTTCCACCTACCCTACTCTCTCATCATAGGCCAGGACCTCAAGATGCACCTAACCTAAAGCTGCAGAGATAGGAAGTACAGAGTCCATCAGAAGGTCACTGAAAATGATGGACAGAGGGCCACTCTTAACTACTATTCTGTGGCTCATGGACCTATGTATTCTATCCAATGGGAAAATGACTCCATATAATGGCAATTTGTATATATCACATCTTAAGGTCAGCACCCAAGCCCTACAGAGTTATCTTCAGACTTAGCTGCATCTTGTAAAGGCCATTCCAATGTTCTATTAGTTTAGAACTTTGGGTGATATGATATATTCTGAGACCAATAGATCCTATAGTTGTATGTCCATTAATACTCCTGTAGTACCACAAAGAATACCTCCTGGTCCAAGCTGATATTATATGGATCTTGTGTCAGTAAGTCAAAGACTTACTGATTTTGGCAGGATGGGTCACTGTTCTTTCCAGAGTAGAAGCGGTCTACTACCAGGTAGCTGGTTGGATGGATCTTGGAGAATGACAGTAGGTTATCATTAGTATTTTCAGGTCATAATTTCTATTGCATTGCTGTTCCAGATACAGTTTCATTTCTGGAGTGAATGAACACATCTCCAGGACCTGCTATTAAGCTATTGGAGAATGCCTCCCCCTCCTCCACTTATACCTGTTAATTAAGATCATGAGACATAGTCTCATAGTAGTAGTCTTCAACAACCTCTCTCAGGGCCATATCAATCCTCAGGCTTTCTGTCATGACCTAGTCCAGAAGCACCTGGATTGCCTTTCTGGAGGACATTAAGCTGATTCATACATTGATGACATCATGCTGCTTGGAGCTGGTGCACAGGAAGTAGCAACTATGCTAGTTATCTTGGCAAGACACTTGCATACTAAAGCATAGGAAACAAATTCCACAAAATTTCAAGGGTCTACTACCCTGGTGAGATTCAAGGGGTCCAGCACTCTGGGACATCTCAAGACCCCCCTTCCAGCATGAAGGACAAATTTCTGTATCTGTTCCCTTTGCCACCAAGAAAGAAGCACAATGCTGAGTGAGCCTCTTTGGATTTGGCAGGCAACATATACCTCATGTGGCCATGCTGTTCTAACATATTTACTGAGTGACCCAAAGGCTCCCAGGTTTCAGTAGGGCCCAGAACAAGTGAAAGCTCTACAGGAATTCCAGGCTGTGATGCTGCTCCACCATTTGGGCAACATGACCTGGAAGATCCGATGGTGCTTGAAGTGTCTGTGGAAGATAGGGATGCTATATGGAGACTTTGGCAAGCCCCCATAGGTGACTCATGCTCAGACACTTAGGTTTATGGGCAAAATTATGTCATCCTCTACAGATCACTATTTTTTTGAGAATGGCTTGCTCTGGGCACTAGTGGCAACTAAACATTTGACTCTGGGTCACCAAGTTACCATGTGGCCCATCATAAGCCAAGTGTTGTCTCACTCATCCAATAATAGCATTAGAGATGCACAGCAGCACTTCGTTTTCAGGTGGAAGTGGTATAGATGAGCTCAGGCCCAGGGAAATTCAGAGGACACAGGTAAATGTCATGAGCAAGAGACCCAGATGCCTATGGTCCTCTGCTCACTTCATTGTTCCTCTTCTCAGTCTGCATTATGGCAGACTACATTTCCAAAGAAGGCCACAATAATATGTCTTGTTCCATAGACTCTTCTAGAACCTTGACACTGCTCCTTCAAGAAGTGGAGTCTATGTACCCTCCCCTTGAACTTATGCCTTAACCAATAGAATTTTTTTTTTGCCTTCTTTTTTTTTTTACAAATAGTTTATTGTCAAATTAGTTTCCACGCAACACTCAGTGCTCATCCCCACAAGTGTCCTCCTCCATTCCCATCCCCCCCTCCCCCCTACATCCATCAGTCCTCAGTTTTTGTCAGCATTCAAGAGTCTCTCATTGCCTTAACCAATAGAATTAAGGCAGAAGTGATGTTATGTGACTCCTGATGCTCTTGGGACGCTCACTGTTGGAAACTAGCCACCATACCATGAGCAAGTCCAGGCAACCTTTGGAGGTGCCTCCATGGGGAGGAGAGAGGCCAAGCCTACAGTCCTGACTATACTTTAGCCAACAACCAGCACCAACTGGCTGGCTGTGTTAATGAACCAAATTGAAAGTCCATCTTCCAGACCCAGTTAAAACTTTTTAAATAATTTTTTTAATGTTTACTTATTTCTGAGAGAGAGACAGAGTGCAAGCAGGGAAGGGGCAGAGAGAGAGAGAGAGAGAGAGAGGGAGACACAGAATCTGAAATAGGGTCCAGGCTCTGAACTGTCAGCACAGAGCCTAGCATGGGGCTTGAACCCATGAACCATGAGATCATGACCTGAGCTGAAGTTGGATGCTTAACTGACTGAACCACTCAGGCATGCATCACCCCCCCTGCTCCCGCTGCTGCCTTAAGTTTCAAAAACTCACTATTCCGTTTTCAGAGATAAGCCAGCCATGCTGAAGGCCAATTCATGAGCAAAATAAGTTCTTGTCATTTTAACTACTCCACAAAGTTTTGGAGTAATTACATCATAATAGATAACTGATACATACATAACACCCATGTATGGCCCTGAAGGATCATGAAGAATAGACATCCTCTTATTGGGCAGAACTCTAAGCAGTGCACCTGGTTATTCATCCTGCCTAGAAAAAGAGATGGCCAGGGGACAGATCTACAATGATTCATGGGTAATTGTCTGGCTAATTGTTTGGCTGGATGGTCAGGAACTGGAAAGGAGCATTAGAAAATCAGTGCCAAGGAGGTCTGGGGAACAGGTATATGGACAGACCTTTCCAAATGAGCACAGGGTATGAAGATATTTGTATTTTATGTGAACACTTACCAAAGAACAGTCTCAGCAGAGAAGAGTCACAATCATCATATGGGCAAGATGTCCTGTTCTAACATCAGTCAGCATCTTTCTCCCATGACACTTGTCCCTGCTCAAGAAGCTTAAGGGAAAAAAAATGAGGAGTGCTGGGTGGTTCAGTTGGTTGAGTGTCCAACTCTTGATTTTGGCTTAAGTTATGATCTCATGGTTTGTGGGATCCAGCCCCGCATCGGTGTGGAGCCTGCTTGGGATTTTCTCCCTCTCTCTCTGATCCTCTCGTTACCACTCTCTCTCCAAATAAATAAATAAGCTTTTTTAAAAAATGGCTGAAATGGCAGAAATGGAGACTTTGCATGGTCATGGGAACATGGACTTTGACAGCCCTACCTGCCAATACAGTAGCAAAGATCAACAATTCACAATTCCAGTGTGGCCCCATTCCCCCAAGGGATAAACCAGTCATATGATGTTAGATTGTTTTCATTGAATCACTTCTATATTGGAAGGGATACGACATTGTTCTCACTGGAACAGACACTTAAATTTGTATATAGACTTGCCTGTCCTGTCCACAATGCTACTAAAACCAACATCCATGGACTGAGACTGGTTCACGGTCATGGTGTTCCATAATGCATTCTTCTGACCAAGGAACCTCCTATCAAATGAAATGAGGCAGTGGATCAATGCTCATGGAACTCTGGTTCCATGTTTGTCATCATCTGGCCTCATTGAATGGTGGAACGGCCTTGTGAAGATTGAGTTACATTCTCAGCTAAATGGTAACATCTTGTTGGGCTGGAGTAATGCTCCCCATTATGCAGTATATACACAAAATCAATGGCTAAAACATAGCCAGATTTGTGGAAATCAAAGAGGGAAAACAAGAATAGTTAATCATGAGAAGAGCCACCTGATTTCCATGCCTAGTGATCCCTAACACATTTTTTGCTTCCCATTCCCTTAACATTGCTGATCTAGAGGTATTAGTTCCCAAGGAAAGAAGGCTTCCACCAAAGGACATAGCAATGATTTCATTAAAATGGAAATTGAGACTGCTGCTTGACCATTGTGGACTCCTTAGGCAAAACAGGAGATTTTATACTGACCAAGGTGAGTGATCTTGACCTATCAAAGGGAATTTGGGTCACTAGTACACAATGTGAGTAAGGAGGACTGTGTGTGGAATGCAGTCATTTCCTTGTGATGCATCTCAGTTCTGTGTCCTACTGACAAAACTAAATGAAAAATGGCCACAATTCAATAACTCAGTATTTAAATCACAGGGTATCAAAGGTAGAGTGTGGCTCAGCTAGAAGAAGTAATCCTTTGTAAAAAAAAAAAAATATATATATATATATATATAGGTCTTTATATCCTGTTTTTGAGAGACGGTTAGTATGCTTTTTATTATAGGAGGGACACTTTGCAACATGTTAGCCAGAAGCATGATTTTGCTTTGTCTTTATTTGGACGATAAATGTGGTTAATAGAACTAGAAGGGTGTTGTAGGTTGCCAACGTGGCAACCTGGCAAACTGGAACTATGTTACCTGGAATTCCCTTACCCTAACTCTTAGGTTAAGATTGGCCACAAAAAAAAGTATGCATGAGATGAGAATGAAACAGCAGGGCCTGAAGGTCAGTATGGGGGGCTCCAGGTGCTACTGCAATGCTCTTACCTTGTCCTCCATCCGCTGGCTCCTCCTCTGCATTTTCACCTTCTGTTCCTCTGTGTCTCGGGCCAGGTTCATGGCAAGGGGCGCCAGCTTCTTCTGCAGGTCATCCTTGGCATCAAGGTTGGAGGCTCTGAAAAACGGATGTGGGTTCCAATATATCTTCCTGGGTTCCAGTGTGTCCCCACTCTCTTCTGCTTCCCACTCAGTTTTTATTTCCCACTTCTATAGCCCTTCTGACCTACAGCAACCCAGCACCAGACACCAAGATTTCCATACACTTCTTCACTGGCTGTCCTTTGTGGTCCTTGGCTAATGACTTCTCTGTTCCTCTAACTGTCCGATTCCAGACTTCTACTGTCTCAACTAACCCTAATCTGACCCTGACCCTGACCTTGCAAATTTCTGTTAAAAACAAGACAATGGTACAAAATAGAGTGACTTATGGTAATCCCACATCACCAAACTAAGATTTAATTTAATTATAGTTTCAGCTGTCCTAGAAACGGAATCTTTATAAACCAGTCAATCAGGACTCCCTGATCAGCGCTAGTTAGGTAATCTGCCCGATAGACCCTGCCATCCCCTAAAGGAAAGTAACCTTATAATAGCCAACCTGCTTTTTTGCCTAATATAACTTCCTTGTTCCTGCTCCCTACGGCCTATAAAAGTCCTTCACTTTGTACAGCTCCTCAGAGCTCCCTTCTATCTGCTATATTGGACGCTGCCCAGCTTGAATTGATTTTTGCTCAAATAAATTAAAAAAATTAATATACTTCAATTTATTTTAAATATTTTAAATATTTTTTAAAGTAACTATACACCCAATACGGGGCTTGAGCTATGAGCCCAAGACCAAGGTTTGCATGCTCTCGTGACTGAGCCAGCCAAATGTTCCTATTTTTTAATATTTTAAACACCCTTACATTTTAAAAATGTTTCTGAAATTCAAATTTTACTGGAGGTCCTATATTTTTATTTGCTAAATCTGGCAGTTGTAATTGAGGAATAACAGACAATGATATCTGCTAGTATATACAGGATTATATATATATACTTGGTCTTTCTTTTTTTTTTTATAATTTTTTCAACACTTATTTATTTTTGAGAGACAGAGATGGAGCATGAGTGGGGGAGAGGCAGAGAGAGAGGGAGACACAGAATCAGAGGCAGGCTCCAGGCTCTGAGCTGTCAGCACAGAGCCCAACGTGGGGCTCAAACTCACAAACCATGAGATCATGATCTGAGCTGAAGTTGGTTGCTTAACCTACCGAGCCACCCAGGCACCCCTATACTTGATCTTTCATTCTGCCTTAAAAAAGAAATGGCCAGGGATACAGATCTATAATGATTCATGGGCAGTAGCTAGCCATTTTATAGAATTAGACAAAACATCAATTTTGATCCTTAATGAAATAATAGATCCAGTTCATGATCTCAAGGAACATTTATATCATTAGGAGAAATGTTGACGAGAATCTTTATAGTAGAGGGGTCAGGGCCACACCACCTGAACCCACTGATAATCTTAGAGGCTCTGAAATAAAAATAACAGACAATGTGATGCAATAGAAAGTACAGAAGGATGTTCATGAGCCCCTGTGGTCAACAAAAAAAACGTCAGTCTAAGCAGGTCTTTAGAATAGATACCAGTTTTCAGGAAATATAGGGAATAGTAGAAGAACAAGTTAGATGATATCAAGAAAAAGCAATCAACCAGGACGCCTAGGTGGCTCAGTCAGTTGAGCATCCAACTCCGGTTCAGATCATGATGTCGTGGTTCATGGGTCTGAGTCCTGCAGTGGGCTCACTGCTGTCAGTGCAGAGCCTGCTTGGGATCCTCTGTCCTCCTCCCATCCCTGCTCTCTGCCCTTCTTCTGCTTGTGCTCTCTCTTTCAAAAATAAATAAAATGTTAAAAAATTAGTAAAAGAAAAAAGAAAAAGCAATCAACCAAATACATAATGTAAAACATTCCACATTTAGGGGTGCCTGGGTGGCTCAGTCGATGAAACTACCGACTTCAGCTCAGGTCATGATCTCATGGTTCATGGGTTCGAGCCCCATGATGGGCTTTGTGCTCACACCTCAGAGCCTGGAGCCTGCTTTGGATTCTGTGACTCCCTCTCTCTATACCTCTCCCCTGTTTGTGCTCGGTCTCTCTCTGACTCTCAAAAACAAATTAAAACTTTAAAAAAATTAAAAAGAAGAAAGTATGTTGGTTTTGGCTATTATTTTTGTTCGGTAAATTTATTGACAAAAGACTATATACACATGCTGTGTTGCCAAATAGGTAGAATGAAGCAGATACTATGGATTGGCTCATTCACCTCCATTCAGTCACTTTGTGCCATGGCTTTGTGCCTGCTAAAAACTGGAAAGCAAGAGACTACATTTCCTAGATACTCATAAAGCTGGAATTTTTTAGATGGCCTACCTTCAATCCAGCAGTGTGCTGTATGAAATTTGGACAGTAAGAATTAGTCTTATGAGACACAAACCATAATTCTTCTGTTTCTGCTAGCAAGTAAGACCATCAAGGCATTTAGACTTTACACAGCAGTTGTAGTAGAAGACCCAGGGTCTAATTCCAGTTTGTCAGGGTGGAGAGGCATCCATTTTAATAGTATAACTCATGTGAAAAACACTACAAACCTAGAGAGTGTGATTGTGATGACAACTGGCTGATTCCAAGCTTCCCAAAGAGGGCAGAGGGGGCTTCCTTGGTGAGCCAGTTCCACACTGTGGTTCTGGAATTCACTCCTGGGAGCTCAATACACTCTTCCAGATCTTCTAATGATTTCATAATCACTAGTAATAAATCTTCATTTCCTGAGTAGATTATGTTATCTGCAAGGGCATCTTGTTCCATACCTCAACCCTTGAAGGTTCAAGGAGACAGACCCTTTCATATCCCACTGATTGGAATGTAAGGTGATACAATCATGGTTTGTGTGCCTTTAAAACTTGTATCCTTTGATCCTGTAATTTACTTCTAGAGATGTATCCTAAGGAAATAAGCAGATGTGCTCAAAGCTTTGTGGCACACACAATGACAGTATTTGGTAGTTGTTAAAAAAAAGTTTTAAACGATAGTGAATGACATGGAAAAATATTCATGATATCATGTAAAATGAAAAAGGAAGTTTATATATATATTTAATGTATATAAGTATAATATTTAATGTATATAAATATATAATATACATTTAACATATATAAATATATATATAAACTGCCCTTTTCATTTATGTATATATTTATGTACATATTTCAGCATTGTGGGCAAAATGACATGACACTTTGGATTTGTTTCCAGCTACTTTAGCCAAAAAAAAACCCCAAAAACAAAAAAGCCAGTAGAGGGAGATGAAATACAATTGACAAAATGTTGATAATTATTGAAGCCAGGTGTTGGGCAGATAGAGATTCATTATAGTTTTCTTCTTTTTATGTGTGTTTAAGAATTTCTATCATAGAATGTTTTAAAAGTTTACAAAGAAAACAGAAGAGAAGATAAATTGCATGCATGGCATGTGCTCACTTTTATAGTGATATTAATATACACACACATATGTAGAAAAGAGACTAAAACACACATGAAGAGGGAAAGATCAGAGGTTGCCAGGGGTAAGGAAGAAGGGAGAGGTAATAGTTGGAGCACAGTGGATTTTCAGGGCTATTTTTATTTATCAAACTATTCTGTATGATACTACCACGGTAGATACATGACATTACACATCTGTCAAACCCACAGACTTTTACAACACCAAGAGTAAACCTTCATGTAAACCATGAACTGTGGTTGACAATGATGTGTCCACATAAGTTCACTGGTTGTAAGAAATGTCCCACTGCATGAGGGATGTCGATAATGAGAGAGGCTGGAGGTGGAGGGGGCAGGGATTACATGGGAAATCTCTGTATCTCCCACTACATTTTGCTGTGATCTTAAAACTGTTCTTTAAAAACCCTCTATTTAAGGTAGTTTTAATTATTATCCCCATTTGTAGGTTGAGAAACTGAGGCATGGAGAGAATGAATAATTGCCACAGTTAGTATGTGGTAGAGTAGAGTTTGAACTCAGGGAGTATGGCTACAGAGATCATGCTCTTATTCACAGACCAAATTATCTCAGGAACTGTTGTTTTGTAAATTAGAGCAGAGCTGAACTTTAATCCGTTTCCAGCTTAAAAGTGCTGCCAGTCTTTGTACATGTGCATCCTCACAAAGAATAGAAAATTTGCCCAGCCTTGCATTTTTATAACTTTGCAGTTCCGTTATATAATCATTTTATTAGAAAACTTTAAGAGACAAATAGATGTGGCTGTATCATTAACATTTTTTCCAAGGAAAACTATATTGGTACGATTTTATAGGTAATGTTGATAATCTACTTGATTTTTAAAACTTTTTTTGTTGGCAGTTTTCATACATATATGAAAGCCGAGAGAATGGAGTATAAGCATAATGTATGCAGAAGCAGTGACGATTACTAACATATCATTTAATCTGTAAATATTTCTGTATTTATCACTAAAAGATGAGGATTCTGTTTTTTAAACATTCCCCTGCCCACACTCCCATCACTGTAATAATTCCTNCGATCTTTTATTTATTTATTTATTTTTTAAAATATTTTTATTTATTTCTAGGAGAGAGGGAGACAGCGTGAGCAGGGGAGGGTCAGAAAGAGAGGGAGACACAGACTCCGAAATAGGCTCCAGGCTCTGAGCTGGCAGTCAGCACAGACTCCGACGCGGGGCTCGAACCCACGAACCACGAGATCATGACCTAAGCGAAAGTCGGACGCCTAACCAACTAAGCCACCCAGGCACCCCTGTTTATTTATTTTTAAGAGAGAGATAGAGCACAAGCAGGGGAGGGGCAGAGACAGAGGGAGACACAGAATCCGAAGCAGGCTCCAGGCTCTGAGCTGTCAGCACACAGCCCTACACAGGGCTCAAATCCACGAACTGTGAGATCATGACCTGAGCTGAAGTCAGACGCTTAACAGACTGAGCCACCCAGGTGCCCCAATGGTTTCTGTTTAAATGGAACTAGCTGAGATAATTTAGAAGATACCTTGATTTGCAAGGACACCAAATTTTGATTGGCAAGTTTTGACTGGTGGTCAAAGGGGCCTCCTAAGTCTCTCAGAACAAGGGAAAATTTACTCTCAGCAAGTGTCAGTAGAAAGATCCCACACATCAGGACACAGATGAGCTGCAAAGACGTGAACTATATCACGAAGTGGCCCATAAACAGACTGATGGGGTTAGTGGCGATCCTGTTCGACTCGAAGAAACTATAATCAGCATACAATTTCAGAGAACAAAGAAGGAATGAGCTTATCACTTAGAAACCTAAAACCAGATCCTCTGTTTCCTGCCTTCCCTGATGAAAGCTGTGGGAATCAAAACAGATCCTGTGATACTCAGATAGAAGATGGACAGGAAAATGTAAAGTGATGTCCTCTCTCCATATAGGTCTCCTTACCTGGAAATTACATGGTGACATTATTCCTACTTTCATAGATGCTTACTTGCTTTCATAGATGCTTTTCTGTTTTTCATGGTAAGTCAATACACTGAAATTCTACATCCTACATCTGCTTCCTTGTTCTTCCACAGTTGTTTGTGAAGGGCCCACCAGGTGAGGCAAAGAGAGAAATCACAGACAAAATCTCAGGTTTTGGAGCTGAGATCCATGAACAGAGGAGAGAAGACTTGGAGGTAAGGCATGCTGGGACTGAGAGTGGTGAAATAAGAGGTCTACGTTGGAGGTATAAAACATAAAATGCCCTTTATTTATTTGTTTAAGTTTATTTATTTATTTTGAGAGAGAACACGACTGGGGTAGGGGCAGAGAGAAAGAAAGAGAGAGAATTCCAAACAGGCTCCGTGCTGACACAGTGCAGAGCCTGGCTCAAACTCACGAACCGCGAGATCGTGACCTAAGCCAAAATCAAGAGTCTGATACTTAACCAACTGAGCCACCCAGGCACCCCTAAAATGCTCTTTAGATGTGGAGGCAGATGGATGCAGGAGCCCTATAGCTTGTGGGGTGAGGATGGGGATGGAAAGAGAATTCCTGGGAGTTCTGTCAGGTACATTGGTTTCCTAAGCCTACTGGGATCTGGGTTCACGGTCAATATTCAAGTTCTAACCTTACCAGCCGAAGACCTGAGCCAGACCTGCCATGACTGTTGGGTTGTCTCCTCACTGAGTTCAGCTGTTGTTGGAAGAGTGCTAAACTTACAGAGTACAGCAGAGGGCGCTGTGAAACTAAACTGCTCCTAAGGCCCTGCGAAGGCTTATGATGCTTGAGGTCAATTTCAGCTTTTAGCATATTAAAATAATTAAGAAAGGGTCTGTACCATATCTTGGTTTGTAACCTAAAAAAAAAAATCAGACTCTGTAATATTTTACCTTGCAATAGCGCTAAAATATGTCCTACAATACAGTGCAATTAACAAATATTAACAAAGGGATGACTTAAGTGATATAGTTGATGATTTATAAGTTTTCTTTAAACTTACAATGAGAAGCAAAGTGTTAGTGTTACAGGAACGATGTGTTTATGCTAACCATAAGCAGAGTCAAATCCTGATGACGTATTCTTTAAACAAGAGTTACGAATAAATAAAATACAGATAGTCATTGTGCTAAATGTGTTCATTGACAAGTGCTATTAGCAACTTTTCCCTCCTTCCCTATCCAGGGGTGAAGTGCTTCTGGTGATACATATTACATATGGATGCAAATGACATTAAACCAAAGGAAAACATAGGGAAAAAGTAGTAAATACGGGTGCAATTCAAAATTTAAAAATAAGGATCTCTTCATTCGCTTTGCAGCTTTCTGGAGGATTAAATGAGATGGGCTGCTAGTCTTTGTAAAACACTTAGCACAGAGCCTGGCACAAACTAGGCTGTCAATAAATGCTAGTGCCTTTCTTCCTTTGTTCCCTTTATTGAATTCGCTTCTCAATTTACTTCTTATAAAAATATTGTGTTTCCCACAAAGATTAGTAACATTAAATATCCTTCTCTGTTATTGATTTGGGATGTTAGGAATGCAAAAGATAAAATGCAGGGTCTCACGGCAGATAGAAAGTAAACTTATAACTGAGAAATCACTCTGGGTTTGTTGTTGTTGCTGTTCGCTTTTGATAATGTGCAATTATAGAAATTTACAAAGATCCTTTTAAGTGGGCAATGTCCTGCTTTCAAAGCCAGTGTGCCCAGGCATAGATCAACCCAGAGACTGACTGTCGCCTTGCTATTGAATTCGAGCTATACTTTTGACAAGTATGGCAGCCACATCATCGCTTTAATCACCCAATAATCCACTGTGTCTCTTTATGCTAATAAATAAAACATCCTTCGTTAAATATTTCCTAGTAAGCAATAGCCGACCTGTAATCTCCACCCCTATATGTTACAAAGTAAAATGATCTAACAGTAATAAAATCAAATCAAATCATGTCTAGGAGTTTTATAGACAACTAATAGCTGCGATTGCAAAGTGCACATCAGATACCAATTGAAGGGTACTTTTCTCTTTAATATAATGTACTATGCATATTTCACTAACTGTCTCATGATATCAAATGAATTTAACAAGATGATTATGTAGGTCAAATTACTTAGTAAGTTCTTTTAAGAATGGCTTTTAGACCTATTATGACTTTTAATGGTGCAATTTGTTAAATGATTGGAATTTCTAGAATCCTGCCTGCGAGTGCCTGTCAGAGACACTTGCTCTGCCCTGGTGATCTATTTTTAAAACCTACTTCTCGCTTGTGGCAATTGAAACAAAAACGACCACCGAAGAGCGACTTCTCAAAGCTCATTCCTCATTTTCAATTATTTAAACTACTTCTTTATCACCAAATCCTAATTTGAATATTCTGCTTTCAAATAGCCTTCTGACCAAATTTCCTTCAACTTGGTATGAAGATGTCCTGAGAGTTCTTTTTTTCTCCCAAATATTTAAACGTGACCCCGCTTAACTTATCTTAGGAACTATATACAAAATAGGTTTCACCAGAGCTTAAACTTTTAAAAGTGGTGGGCAGTTCTATAACTGTACATCTGTGATGGTAAATTTAAGGGAAAACTAGTGAAATATGATTGAAATATTCAGTCTTTGCACGTGGAGTTGTCTACATTGTCTTTTCGTATTTTTTAGATATTTCAATTCCATTTAAGAAAGCCTACTATTCAAGATAAGTTTTTAAAAATGCCCATTGAAATATCACATCTATATCATATGTTCAAAAGCCATTTTATAAAGTATTTGAAAATGACTTAATGTAATCATTAGTCTCAGAAGTCAGCATCCTTTAAAAACTAATCTTTTGGCTTTGGTTTCTCCACACTTTACATTGAGATTCCTGTAAAAACTCCAAACAGCCTTAAAATCTTAGTGCTTCCTGGTAATTCTGGTCAATAACAGAAGGCTCCACATCCCAAAATTTGACATTCTTCTTACTGTAGAGCAGAGAACATTCTGGAGCAGAAGTTCCAGTCACAGATGGAGGACAGGGGTTCTGTTCTTCCTGCACCCCTGGACTCACAAGATGGCCCTGGAAGAGAATCCCTTGGCCCCACGGACCCCATGTCACAGCTTGGAAATGAGGCTAACAACCCTGTAGTTAGAAGGCTTAATGAGCTCATTGTGCGCATTCTCATTTTCTCTCTCATGCCTTCAGTGAGGCCTAGGTAGGGGCAGATTAAAAGCAGAATATGGAAGTCTGCTAGTATGTCTGGTGAAAGTCACTATAGAGTAGTGTTATTTAATTTTTCTACTTCTTTCAGTTCAATGGATGCAACATTCACAATCCTCTCTAAGCCCATCAACCACAAAAACTTAATTAGATATTATATCTCCTTGGTTTAAAATAGTATTTAATTTTACATAATGTGTTCAGCCAAAATATTAGGATTCCCTAAACAGAAATGTTCCCTCTATTTTTTCCCCTCGGGCTTTTATTTCAATTTTTTTGTAGCTTTTAAAAAAATTATTCTCCTTAAAGTATGATTTCGGCAGTTTCCCTCTGTGAAACATCACTAACTCCCCCGCTACCACTACTTAATTGAAGATGTAATCCCCACTTAGTGACTGTGCAGCCTCCCAGATACCGAGTGTGGCAACGAGTAAATATTAACATTCCCGTTAAATGCACACTGCCTCTTATTCCTTTCCCCCCACAAATTGTCTTCCTGCTCCTCCGAGTGTCATCTAAAGTGAGATTATATTAACTGTGCCTTATATGGGGCTTAGAGCACTGGAGTTGAAATTAATGGGCAAATATCCTGTTCACTTACAGAGTAAATGAACATTCGATCTTTGGGCCATACCCAGGTGTTACAGACAGGCACGGGCAAAGAGGGCACCTCCAACAAAGAATGCCACATGACGGGCCACGTTAACGTCCTTTCCTTGCTTGAGGGACAAAAAGTAAAATTAAAGCAAATTTCAAAATGAATAAATAACCCTCAGAACACAACAGCTCGGGGCTGTATTGAATCCAGCCGAGACGACCCTTTTAATGATCTTGCCAAAATACGTTGGCGCTCTGTTTCGGTCCCTGGGAGCCTTGGTATTTGTTCAGTCCGTTTGCTTTTCTGTTCCAAAACACCTCAGTGTCATCTGTGGGGCGAACACTGACACCAGTGTAACAGGACACCCCCCCCCAAACTCCGTGGCAGATACCTGGCCTCTAATCCAAATAACTCGAAACAGGGCCAAATTCAGGTGGAAACTTCGTTGGTTCTGAAGTAGTTGGTTTTCCTTCCTTTCGGTAGACATTGAGGACTCCCTAAAGAAGCGTTTGTTTCCCAAGTGACAGCAGAGGGCACTAGAGTCTACCACACGGAGACTAAGCCTGTCTCTCGCCACCCTCACCACAAATTGTGTGACACACCAAGGTCAGGAACATTGCCACTAAAAAAAAAAAAAAAAAAAAAGACCCCACCCCTCACCCCACTGCCACCCTATCGCCGATTATTCTGTTTGTGCTCTCCAGTGCTTTGAGAAAGCCTTTCAGTGGGGACACACTGCTTATACTCTGATCTGCATGGAGGTGTCTCCAGTGCGCATGCCTCCATTAGCATCGACACATTTGTGTACATAAATGCACATGTATCATTTTTTTAATCAAAACTAGAAGGGAAAATTATTACATAACAACAACCTCAGTTCTACTGAGAGACCTGTCCCGGTGATCCTAAGGGGCTTTGTGAACATCTGCTCAGCATCAGTCCCCCACGAAGAAATTATTCTTTCGCTCATTTGAAAGACAGGTAAACTAACGGTCAGACTGTTACAGATGACAAAGGCAGTCTCCATCAGCGAAATAATAAAGCTTGGGAGCACAGCTAGCCAAGGCTTTCAGCGTCAGACAAGCATTCATTTGTTATTCCAAATAGCATTTAAGGCTGACATTAGTTATGAAGGCCAAAAACCATGGTTAAAAGGCTTCTTCTTTCCTGGAGCACCTGGGAAGCGTCCAGGCCATTAAATGTGCTCAGTGGCGGCCCCGTTTATTCAGAAAGCATTTGTTACCGAGGAAGACTACGAAATGAGTCAGATCGCTTCCTGGCCCATCAAAATGTGGGAGACGGATCTAGTTGTTTCCCAAGTGTGGACATTCTATGTTTATCAGAGGGACCTTCCCAGGCAGTCTGTCCTGGGGTTTCTTCGTATAAAAGGGTCTGGAACAGATTAATCTTAGTATAAGGCTCTAGTCTGCTTTCTACATCTGTTGTTCCTTTGCATTCCTTTGAGGGGCTCAAGGTCTCACCATTTTGCAAGCGCAGGTTTATGAGACACGTCACCATTTCTCTACGAGGCAACTCCGTCTCTGTCATGAACACAGCAGAAAGGTCATCTCAGTCAGGCCGCTGTTTCTCCGAGTTGCTCTCAGTTCTGGGGGCTACCGGGCACCAAGGCAAGGCAGACAGTTGTCCTCAGCCACCATCCTGCCTGCTGGCACTCGGGTGACGACCGGGACCCAACCTTGGTCCTGTGTTCCTGGTGGATGCTGCCATACTGTCATTCTCTTCCAGACCGCCCCCACCCAGGGCTTCCGTGAGCCATGTTATAGCGTCCCTGTGCCCTCTGGGGTGCGGGCCACTCTGGGAGGGGGTTCCAGGCCCATCTGTCTAACTTCACAGCCATTTCTGCCATGAATGTACTTTCTCTGCATGTTGAGCGGGAAGCAGGACCCAGGCTTCCACCAGGACAGATTTCTCATAGTGTTCTGGGTTTTCTGCTGTTCCCTTAACTCCCAACTTCCTTTTGCTCCCTCTTCCTTCAGCCCAGAAGCTTCAGCCAGCTTTGCTCTATGGACTCATTATCTCTCTCTCAAATCCACTGCTCAGGCCCACAGTCCCACAGAGGGCCTTGAAACTCCAAAGATTTTTCTCATCCTACCGCGATATCCTTTCCCTCAGGCAAAGAAGTCACCTGTTCTTATTCTGCTCTAGACTGAATGAGGGAGGGGGCAGGGAAAGCAGGGGTCCAAGAAAATACAGAGAGGAAGAAAGATCAGTTGAAAATCCAAAATACTATCTTTGCCCATGCGCAGTGAAAGCAATCATAAGATATAAATAGAGACTCGGGCACAAAGAACATGTAATAGAGGTAGAAAATCAAGTCCAGAGGAAAAAAGCATTTAACCTATCACTCATATGGCTAACCTATTATTGAGCTTAGAATTTGTCTTTGAGCTTCCTGGTAGCCAAAGGGAAAATATAGAAAGGAGACACAGTCACATTACACACTTGTTTTCAAAGCAAAGCAAATGTACAAACTCATAAGAGCAATAAAAAGGTTTTTTTTTCCTCTGAATTTCAAAAGACTTGTCACTTGGGACCTTAACTACGGCAGCCCCAGGGGAGAGATGAGGAAGTTGACATCAGGGCGGATCCAGAAATGAGCTGCAGGCTTTTCTGTAGTCCTGGTTGCTCCAGACCACAAGTTTGAAGTCAGAGCAGAAAGTTTGCCGGGCTGGCTTGGCATCCTATTAACTAGCTTTTTGCTTGCTTTCTCTCCCCATCTCCCCCCACCTTTTTTTTTTTTTTTAACATTTTAAAGTAGTAAATGTTTGGACTTGATTTAAAAAATACAGGGACAAAGAAAAGAAAATTAAAACACCAAGAGAAAGTACAAGTAGTTTTGTTATATGAAAGTACAAGTACATTTTGTTGCCCTCCTTCCCCCTGTCCCATTCCCCAGCTGCCTTCTCCACAGCAGGCTTGTACCTGGCTCCTCCTTCCTTCCAGAGTTAGTCCAGGCATGTGTGAAGAATATTTAGCCTTTTTCATCTTTTTTTTTTTCTTTTACACAAATGTAAGTTTGCCTGCACCTCATTCTGTACTTGGTTTTTCACTCGGCAATCTATCTGGAGATTGTTAACTTATCAGTCCATTATTTAAATGCTTGCACAGTGTTCAATGATGTCATCATTCTCTATGTTATTGAGTCCAATCCCTATTGATATTTATTTAGATTATTTACAATCGATTGCCTTTTTAAATGGTGAAGCAATGGAATTAGCTCCTACACACTTTTTTGAAACACAGAAGCGTATCTATTGGATAAAGGCCTTTTTGTGGAATCATCTAATTAAAAGAACGGGCATTTTAAACTAGTAAAAACACTGTCAAATGGGAATGCAGAAAGGTTGAACAATTAACGCTCTTGCCAGAAGCCTATGAGAGTGCCTGTGTTTCCCCGACTCTTACCAACATAGCCCATCGTCAACATTTTTTGCCTCGGCCAATCGGATAATATTGTCTTTCTTAATTGTTGGCACTGGCCATTTATCGAGGAGGAAAATTAGGTGGAGGGATGCTCCACAGTCAGGATCGTCTAAGTTATACAGACAGGACTGGCTACTTCGTGTGTGGGTTCACCGCATAATGAAAACGTGGAGCCTCCTGTTGAAAAGTTGAGAATTCCAAGATGGCGGCAGTCGAGCACGGAACCAAGTAGGGGCTTGCCCAAGTACGGGGCAACTGCACAGCCTGCAAGCCCACGAAGCTGGCCCTGTGTACAGGGAAAAAGAGATCAATGGGCCGCCAAGTAATCATTAATCATGACAAGCCCGAGATGTCCATCAGGGCAGTAAGTCATATATGAAAGAGGAAATATCGGACTGCTCTTGCACACAGCCTAGAGCTTCATAGACATGGCTATGCTGTGTTGACAGACTCACATCAGATTTGTGTTGCTTTGGCATCTCAGGAAATAGAGCCTATACCAAGAATTATTAGTTAAATCCTATGAACTTGCTCTGGTTAGAGGTGGTAGTTTCATAGGGTTCTGGGTAGGTAATCCCATGTTGCTATGTGCAGGTTCCCCTGAAGGCAGACTGTGAGACAAGGACAGGGGTACAAGTAATTATTGGCAGTCGGCCCAGGAGACAATGGCAAGAGAGTAGGGAGGTGAGACAGCCGGTGAAAGGTGTGTTTCCACGCTAGTTCCCACTGTGGCAAGTGGTGTTCAATGTCACCGGGGACCTCTAGGAGATGGGAGAACATGCCTCTCAGCCCAGGGCCAGCGCCCTGACCCATCAGCACCCTGCCCATTATTGGTGGAGGGCAATAAGCAATACCTCGCCGCTGGGGGGCGACAGAGCTCATGCTCCCATAGCCAGAGTTAAAGCCTGCAGGCTGCGAGGCACAGCTGTGGACCCCAAGGAGAAGGATGATGTAACGGAGCTGTTGGTGTCCCTGTGCCCACATCCAGCGTCCTCAGTGCTCTCTTCTCTATGCAGGTACTACAAAGAGTCAGCCACCATAGGTATAGATGAGCTTACACAGGTGGTAGCCTTCACAACAGCAGTGATACAGAGGACACAAGTGCAGTGTCGTAGTCATCAGGGTAAGCATCCTCTTGCTGGGTTTGCTCCTGAAGCTAAGTTTATGGCAAACACAGTCTGAGCTGCCTTATGATTGGAAGACTCGGGATGTGCTCGCTGCTGGCCGAGGGTGGTGGATGCCTGTGCTGGGGCAGGGGTGGGGGACAGCCATACACAGGAGTGAGGAAGGAAGGAGCAGCCTGGAGTCTTTGCCAAACCTCTCGTGCAATGGTTTGCAAGTTGGCCAAACATTACACACAATGAGGATCCTCCCCCTCCTAAGTTTCCGTGTTGAGACAAAACGCTTGCAGTCTCCCACTAATAAAATGCTCCTATTTCCGGGAGCTAGTCAACTGACCTCTCCATGACTAATCCACCCTTAATAACAGCCTTTCCATCCCCTCCTTGGTACCTGCGGGCTCATTAGGGAGAAGTGTGTCATCCACCACAGCTCCTGCGGTTCCCTAAAGGCCCATTTTGGGCAAAGGCGAGAAATTCTTTGTCTTTATCCTTAAAGGAAGGATCGGATGCTGAAATTCTCTTTAAATGGTGATCTTTTTGTTTCCATTGGAAAAGTCTTCCTAAGGGCCTTTGGTCATTGAGCATATTTTAAACAAATCAAGTAACTAGATACACATCTTTAACACGTCCGGCAAGGCTGTTTTTAAAGAAGTCTTTTCAAAGTTTAGATCAGCATTAGCCCTGAGAACTTGGTACCATTCAGGAACGGGCCCCATTTCCCAGAGTTACCTCCGGGCTCCTTCCCTGATGGCCATCCGCTCAGAGTTGCCTGTCGCCTCTCTGGAGTCAGCTGGCGGTATCAAAGCCAAGACCGTATGAAGGAGGCCAGAGGGAGACAGACAGAGAGAACAGCGGGGGCAGGCGGGCAAATGCATCTGTGGTCTCGGGTATTTCTGCCAGAACCAACACGCTGCCGCCTTTTTTTTTTTTTTTTCTTTTTTTTGCTTGTCAAGAGTCTGCTTGGAAATGAGGGTATCCAGACTGGCTTTCTTTTTCCCTGTTCAAAGTTCTTGTTGAGGAGAGCTTGGTGATGAGCTCCCCACGGTCCCACCTCACCCTCAGGTCTTACACTCAGGGCTCTGCGTGACTGTGCCTATGGGGGGGGGGGGCTTGTCTGCAAGTGTAGTTGCAGAATGGGCTACTCTCCCTCCAGAAGATAATCAGCCCTGCTCTTTATCCAGCCACTGAGCTGCGTGTGGTGGGCGGAGAGCAGCAAAGCAGGTATGGTGGCGTCCAGAACACAGGGAAGGACACGGAGCTGCAGAGTGGTGAGGTAACTTGCCCCGGGCCACAGAGCTACCAGGCAGGATGCTGGGATTTGGGATTTCCACCCCTGCCTCGCTGTCACAGGTGACTGGAGCGTCACAGGGGCATCTGGACTGCAAATCGTCCTCTGCAGTCCCCTGGTCTCAGTCACTCAGGCCTGCCACACCTCTACTCTCACTCCTCAGAGCTGTATCACTTTGGAAGAGGTTTCTGGAGCCCAGGGCCATCCTCCCTCACCTTTCTGGGAGCCCCTCTTTCATAACCTGAACCTTCAGTACTGTTTCTGGCCTCCCCTCCAGGCCCACATCCCCCCGGCCACCAGACGGACCTCCCTGAAGTGCAACACCCCTCCTCCAGCACACAACACCTTTGCATAAAGTCTTCCCATGCCTCGGCACACCTGCATTGCTGTCCCAGCTCCCAGACAAGGAATTCGGCCCCCGTGAACGGTCCCTTGCACTCCCAGTTGTCTCCCCACTTTCACGCGCTGGCCTGCACCTTGTTCACTCCCTATTCTTGGGCAGCTTTTCCACTGAGGCAGCCTTCTCTGCACAGTTAGCCCGAACCCTTGAGACAGACCTCTTCTGTGTTTCCCCTCCGTGTCCCTCTGGGCCCAGTCCTCACACCTACCACCCCTCCCCCGCCCCCCGCCCCCCGCCCCAGCCCCTGGTGGACCTCTGTCTGCCCAGTAGCGGTCCTACAGTACAGGCAGCCTTTTTTTTTTTTTTTTTTTTAATTTCACTTCCCATTTATTGGCTTTTTATTGTGATGTCTCTAGCACGGGCCACAGGGCAGGGACCTTAATGCGCGAGGAGGAAGGAGAAACTCAGAGGTGGAGAAACTGACTTTGATGTTTGTAAGATGGTAACCACACTTGGAAGGGTTCTACTGACCCCCCTCCTTGCCAGCGAAGATTTCAGCAGCAGCTTTTGATTAAGGAACGGGACAACCTGGAGATGTCACACACAAGGTGAAAGACAGGGAGGGCATTAGGGGGTGGAAGAAAGTCAAAGGAAACCAAACAGATTTCAAATGACACCAAGTACATTTTTAAACTTCCTGCCCTAATGTTGCCTTTCCGCGCCTGACTCACCTACTTGTCCAAGGTGACCTTGGGGCCAGGCAGGGACTTCTCTCCAGGTAATTTCCCAGACTACTATCCTTTCTGCCTTCTTGTCATCTGCACTGAAACTGGCCTTGATTCTCCCACCACTGCCCAGTCCCCACCCTGTACATTCTGCAAAGCAAGTCATCCAGGGCGAGTAAATGTAGCCCAGACCTAACATGTATCTAAATTCACTCATTACTGGAAAAGCTATTGGTGTTGATGTGTAAGGACATCCATTTTAATTATGGAAAGGGACGTCCTTATCAATTATTTAGAGCCCACAGAAAATAATACACTGAAAATAAGAGAGAAAAATTAGCTCTGTCTTTTGCCTCAAATTTGACATGGGGGCCATTATGGTACATGCACGCCCCACCACACTACACACACACACATATACACAGGCAGAAACACACAAACACTGAGGTCCACCCATCATTTTGATTCCATTCTCCAGATTCTCAGAATGCTATGTTTTGAAGAGGGATAAAACAGCAGAAATTTAAATGTTGGCCGTTTGAGAAAAGCCATTGGGGAAAAAAATGTCATGAGCTGGCATAATGGATTTCAAAGAATATTTAGTTGAAGTAACTGATACCCCTCTGAACTCAAATCAGTCTGCAGAGCTAGTCAAAACAAAGTGAAAGATTGGAGATAATTATCCAAATCATTTAGGGTAAAAATACCTTCTTTAGCTTCCCAGTAATTGAGATAAGAAGGTTTCCCTGGGCATTTATCCTCCGAAGCTGCTGAGTTAAAAAGTGTCCTCAACACTTTGCACATTTGATCTTATGAACATTTTAGGTTCAATGTACCCATGCTGGATTCTGAAAATATTATAGGACATTTTTAAATCTTTAAAAATTTGGGGTTTGAGACCTTAGTGAGTTCCTATCACTTTCTTTTCTTTTTTCTTTTTAAATTTTTAATGCTTATTCATTTATGAGAGAAAGAGAGACAGAGTGAAAGCAGGGGAGGGGCAGAGAGAGGGAAATTCAGAATCTGAAGCACAGGCTCCAGGCTCTGAGCTGTCAGCACAGAGCCTGACGTGGGATCCACGAATCATGAGATCATGACCTGAGCTGAAATCTGGTGCTTAACTGGCTGAGCCACCCAGGCGCCCCAAGTTCCTATAATTTTCAAGTCATGGTGCCCAGCTTCAGAAGAAACAAAGGCTAAGTCATGCCCTGCTTAGTCTCACAGTTCATCTTTTGATGTCTTACCTTTTCCGCGTATCATCATTTTTTGGTTTTTGTTTTTTTAAATCTTGGTGTTCTATGTGTTTAAAATTTTTTTTAAAAAATGTGGAACCATATAAACTAAGAAAAAAAAGGTTTTGGTCGTGGTACTATGGGTAATTTTTTTTTACCCTTACTACTCTTCCACATCGTGGATATTATTAATTAATTCGAAACATATTTAAATTTTTGCAAATGACCATGTGATACAGTAAAAAGTGAAGGCCTCCCTACTCCAGCAATCTTTCCTTAGCAATAACCTGGGCAAATCCTGTCAGCCTTTGGTTCTGTACACCTGCAAGTATGTTTTTATTAATGGGGTGTCCTATACATATGATTTTGGAACTCAGTTGTTTTACTCAATAATGCATTGTGGACATCTTTCCATGTCAGTAGCCATAAAGCTCTTTCCAATTCTTTTGATGGTTGCCTTTCATTCCATAGTATGAATTATTTTATTTTATGTGGCCGATCCCTACACGATGGACATATGGTTATTCCAGTGTTTTCTTTCTTACAGCCACTGCTGTGATGGACAAGCAGGTACATGTAGCTTTGGACATTTATGCTAGCATTCCTAAAATGCCTTTTTTTTAAAAAATTGAGGTGAAATTCACATGACATTTAATTTACTCTTTTAATGTGTACAATTCAGTGTGGCATTTAGTGTATTCGCAATGTGGTAAAACCACCACCTCTCTCTAGTTCTGGAACTTTTTCATCCCCACAGAAAGACACTCTGAACCCAGTAAGTAATCACCCACAATTCTCCCCTCCCCCTGCCCCTGGCAACCACCTATCTCGTTTCTGTCTCCATGGATTTATCTTTTCTGGACATTTCATATAAATGGAATCATACAATGTGAAACCTTTTGTGCCTGACTTCTTTCGCTTAGCGTAATGTTTTGGAGGTTCATCTGGGTCGTAGGATGTATGGGTTCCTCCTGACTTTTAATTGGTTGGATAATATTCCATTGTGAGCACAGACCATAATTTGTTTATCCATTCATCCACTGAAGGACTAACACCCCATCTCAGAGGGAACAGCGGGGAAGAATCAGGGGTTCGGACATTGGCACTGGTCTCATATAAAGACATCGTGTCTTTTTCTTGAAGGAGCCTCGGCTGTCTTGCTGCAAATCTGGAGAACTTGTGTTCAAGAACTTTTGTTGGTTTGGTTTTTGGGTTTTGTTTTTCTCTTTTATCCAAGAGTAAGATAAAAGAAGCATTGGCGTGCAAGTGCCTTATCATGTGGAGTTCTCAAACTGGAAAGAATGTTAGGAAAGTAAGTGGCTAGGTCAACTTTTTATTATGCATGCTAGGAAGGAACCCTACAGAGGATTCCCACTGCTCCTAGACCAGGCCCTCTGGGGGCTAGAAAAGAGGGCACTGATGATAGCCTCTGGGGGGTTTGTGGCTGGGAGGGGGAATGACTTCCTATAGTCCAACAAAATATATCCATCTAGGGTCAATATTTCTCCTGAGCACTACAAATGGAAGTTATATTCCTCTTTCCTTCTCACTTCATTTTTTTCCCTGGTTCCTTTAATCTTCAAGATAATTTTTTTTCTTTATTTATTTTTGACAGAGAGAGAGGCAGAATGCAAGCAGGGGAGGAACAGAGAGAGAGGGAGACACAGAATCCGAAGCAGGATCAAAGTTCTGAGCTGTCAGCACAGAGCCCGACGTGGAGCTGGAACCCATGAGCAGTGAGTGAGAATCATGACTTGAGCCGAAGTCAGACTCTTAACTGACTAAGCCCCCCAGGCACCCCTAAACCTTTTTAAAAAGCCTGTTCTATGCCAGGCACGGAGGATGTAAAGAAGGTAAGAAATGGTCCCTGCCGTCGTGTCATAGTAGGGAAGAGGGACACGGAAAAGAAGAGTGCTGCCCCTCTGGGGTCAAGAGGACAGAGCACGGATAAGCACGCACCAGCTCACCCAGATAAAAATAGGAGCATCCATTTGCTTGTCTGGATGCCCGTTTGACTGACATCAGCTGCACAAAGGTGCAGAGGAATCACGGGGTTGCTCACTTCACCCCACCGGAGTCAATGCTGTGAAGTTTCCACTGATCTGGGTTCATATTTGGCTCTACTCCCCAGCTGCATAACGTGGGGCAAGGGCCTTACCCTTACAAAGGCTTCACTTCCGGACCCCCAAAATGAGGCATGGGCTGTCTGCTGTCAAGTTTAGACGCATGCAAGCACATGGCACATAATGCTCAGTGAATAACATTCGTCCTTTTCCTCATTCCCGTTGATCCATCTTGCCCACACCTTTTGAGCTAACAGTCACTCACAGTCCCATCCCCACCTCACCAAAGACAATGGTGCCCCAGGAAAGGTCTTCGGAGGGCTCCAGGCTGGTCTGTACTCTCCTCCTACTTTACAGAAAACTTGGTGTCTTTCAAGTTAGAATTGGCGTTCAGTGCCCATTTTATTCAGCTCCCAGCAAACCGCTTCTAAAGGCTGAGCCTCTCACCTCCAGCCGGCGCACTCCCCAGAGCCCATAGCTCCTGAGAAATCACCCAAACCTGGCCTCCCACAAGAGGGTTGTCCTTTCCTGACAAATCGAGCCCGAAGCTGTTAAGATCTTTTCTGTTAGAACTTTTTAACGGCGTCATAAATCTTTTATTAACATTTGGTATTATACTAATTAAAACTGTTCTCTGTATGTATTATTAATTTCCCTAGCACTTCTTGCTGGGGTGACGTTTTTAGCCAGCTAAGCAGAATGTAGCACAGTAAATAAGAAGAAACTCATTTCCAGACAATTAGCCTTGCAGAAAAATAAGTTGGTTAATGGAAGGCATGATGATTACAAATTTTACCTAAATAAACAGGGTATCTTAATGGTAACTCTTCAAGCTAAGTAAACAGATTGGGGTGGTAATGTCCTAAGCAATACTTAAATGTAACAGTTTAATAAATTGGTAAATTACTCATTTCATCTTAGAACAAAATGGTAATACTGTAGTAATAACCTAGTATATATTCCGTAAATATGAAGCATTATCACTTTAGCTCTGTAGAAATCACCACAGTGATATGTCAGCATTGATCTAAAACTGCAGCATTTTATCTCAAGTTTATTACCCATTTTTGAGAATCGCTGAGATTTTCAGAGCATAATGGCAATAAAAGAAGAATTTAAAAAGCGCTTTAATGTGCATAAGTTAATCAGAGGTATCCTCGGGGGGAAAAGGAAATTTGGTAAAACATGAATTATAAGCATCATTTAAACTTACTTTGGACACTAGAGATAATAAATGGCACCATAATTTAGAAATAGCTTTTAACATCAATGACGGTAAGTACCACTTTACTGTTCATAAGAATTGCAGAGCAATGGTGCTGAGGCCAATTTTATTAGCCATTTTTTTCTTTATAAAAGCAATCCAGCCCTTTCCACAACTGAGGAGACAGGAACAAGAGTTACGTGCTAATATGCAAAATGCATTTAAGTTTTTTGAAATAGAGAGTAATAAATTGTGCCAAAAGATAGAGTCTGGAGACAAATGAATGATCATTTAAAAAGAATAAGGCGCTCTCAGAGTTTACATATTTGGGGAAACTTGATAAAAAAAAAAAAAGCCAACAAATTGTTCATACATTTTCCCATTTGCCAAAGCATGCGGTGTGCTTTCAGATCTGCGAGATGAGGCCATAAATCCCAGCGATTGGGAGATGCCGCAACAGAAATATATTTTTGTAAATTGTTGCCATTGACAAATCATTTCTAAAGCATATAAAGTGCAGGTTCAACTTTCTCTTCATGGTGCCCTTCCTGCAGAGAAGCCTCAGACTCTGACCTCAGCTTTCCAGGCACAGCCCGACAGGGTGGGGCTGCTGGCTGCCACTCAGCTCAAGCCTCGAGGCTCAAGCTGTGGGTGGGAAGGTCGCCAGGACTCACTGAACCACCTACTAAGTGCCCGGTGTGCTGAGCACTATGGGGCCCAGGAGAAGCTTGTCTGGTACCGTGCATGGCGAGGTGGGCAAAACCTGGCTTATGTGGAAGAAACAAATCCAAGATGTCAGCCCAGACCTTGACCTTCAGGATTTAGTACTCCAGGCTCAAGGTCTTCTGCTTTTCACCTGAAGAATTTGAGGAAAGACAAAACAATCCACCTTGCCTGATCTTTAATTCTTAGATGCAATTGAGTAACACAGACACCCCCTCCCCTATTTTGAACATGAAATTATAAAGGGGCCTAGGGTCTTCCTCAGAAGCAGCCCCTTCTGGAGGTAGGTGAGGATAGACTTCAGTAAGGCAGCGGGGAAGGAAGCAAGGAGAGGAGAGAGGAGAAGATGAAGGCAAAGAGGGCAGCTCCCAGCAAGGCTCTCTGCTGCAAACTTGCAGGCAGAGAGCAGGCCTGCAGGCTTTTTGTCCACCTCAGCCCCATTTTATCTATTTATGTTCATCTTACCTCCAGACACTTCATCGCTGTCTGCTCACAATATATCACTGACATTCCCTCCCTCAAAGAGAGCCCAGGAAATAGCGAGTTTGCCTGGCCTCTTTGTGGGAAAAGCCACGAGGCTCTTCATGTTTTGTGCGAGAACTACACCTACCATAACCATGGCTGCCCCATCTCCACAGAGCATTCCAACTTTGGCTGAAACCTCAACTTTTGAAATAGAGTAGAGCATCCTGGGCTAGTATAGTAGATTCAGAACCACTGTAGTCAGACAGCTATATGACCTTGGGCAAATACATGTTAAAGTTGCTAAGCCTTAGTTTTCTCATCTGTGAAATGGGGTTTCAAAACTGTTTCATAGGATTATTATGAGGATTGAGTGAGAAAAATATATGTGATGTTTTGAGTATGGTGCTTAACACATGGTTGGCGCTCGGAGCATATTGGATATCTCCCCTCTGTGGGGTCTGAACATCTGGATTCCAATCCACCTCCTGTTGGGTATTGGTAAGTTATCCAACACCCTCAAACTCAAATTTCTTGTCACCAAAATGGGATCTACTCTCTCGGTTTAACAGTTAAGTGAGATCACTTGTGTAAAATGCTTAGTCCACAGCCTGGCCCGCAGTAGATACTCTGGA
This sequence comes from Hyaena hyaena, assembly GCF_003009895.1. Taxonomy (NCBI): domain Eukaryota; kingdom Metazoa; phylum Chordata; class Mammalia; order Carnivora; family Hyaenidae; genus Hyaena; species Hyaena hyaena. Next base: position 1,618,844 of record NW_024080734.1, on the reverse strand, counting down.
AATGCTACTTAACTGTTATTTAATAAACATGGGCTGAGCAGTTGCGGTGTGCCAGACATCAGCAACCCAAGCACAGAGAAGCCCCAGAATGCAGGAGAGAAGCTGGTTACTCGTACTTAGAATAATCTAGTTTTTCAACCATCTAGATGATTCTGTACAGGGGAGATAGTGCACAGACTGGGTTAGTCAGGGCTCTAAGCTGAATGCTAGCTCCATCACTTAATGTCTAACCTTGAGCAAGTGACTCATCCTCTCTGAGTTTACTTTCTCTCTGGGAGGAGAGCAACAATAATTCATCTTGTGAAAATTCATCTACCACTGATAATAAGTAGAGTAAATGAACCAAAGTCCCCATCGTGCATCGGGCTCCTAGTAAAATGCCCAATGGATTATGTCATTTAAGCCTCAAACAACCTTGTGAGGAAGATCTATCCTTACAAAGTACAGAGTAGGACACTGAAGCTCAGAGAGGCAAGGTTACTTGTCCGAGGCCACACAGCTGGTGAGTGGTAAAACTGGGACTTTAACCCAGTCCAATCAAAGCTCCATACACACTGTGGACATTTTGGTAGATTTGGTACAAGCACGCTTGTAGTTTGTCTCCTGGACGTGCTATCCTTGACCGGAAGTCCTCAGTGTTTAGCAGCTGAGGGTTACATCATGAGTCATCAGTACCCCTGTGGGGTTCATTAAACTGTTGGTTAGCCTGGGCTTGGGGAGAGGGCAGTGGAAGACCCCTGAATCCCTTAGGAATTCCCCAAGGTGGAAGACCCAGTGCCTTTCGACCACCTTTAGGGGGCTCAAAACAGAAATAACAGTTTACAATACTCTTGCAAATACAACGCAGGATATTCTGGTGTGTATCTGAAGTTGTTTAGGAATGATGATTTTCAAACCAGTCAGAATTCCCTTTGGCAGTCATGAAGACACTGGCTTTAATAACAAGGAGGTTTGAGGGACCTTTTTGGGTTAACAGCCAATGAGCTGTACTCAGTCCACAAGGGTTAAAGTCCTGACATCGGAGGACTTAGGGATGTTGCATTACTCCACACAGTCTCAGTTTCCTCGTCTGTAAGATGGGGATTACAACAGGCCCTGTCTCCTAGGGTTCTTATAAAGAAGGTCCTTCTGGAGGTAGGTGGGGATAGACTCCAGAGAGTGCTCAGATGTTCTCAGCAAATGGAAGCTGCTAGGCTCTCTCAGTCTGGGCTTGGGATCCACCATGGGAGAGTACAGGTGGCTGCAGCTCTGAGGGGACTCCAGGAGCTGGGGACTAGGTATGGAACCCCTATCCATCCTCAGAGTGTCCCCAGCCTCCCCCTCCAGCAGTGAACTTGAAACTATAGTCATTAATAAAGGCGACCCCTCCCAGAGCCCTCTCCTGGAGTCTTCCCGGAGTTGGGTTTCCTCTCTGCTCTCCCTACCCCCCTCCTTATTCCCATTACTTCCTAGGAACAAAAGTGTGCCAGCTGTGGCGACTGAGACAGCAGATGCGAACATGCACTGTTTAGCATACTGGATATTCAAGGGTGCCCCTCCGAGCCCACACCACGTTCTGCAGCCCCAGGGGCTCAGCAGGCCCTGTCTATTAGTACCCATGAAGGCAGACCTTAGTGAGAGGACTGGGTCTTTTCCTGGAGCGCTGCGCATTTTCTTGCCCGCTGCATCTGGGCTGGCAGGAGGAAGGAGTGAATTGTTCCTGGGTAGGGAATGGAGGAGGCAAGGAGTGTGCGGCCTTCCAGGTTCCGGGCCTTCCGGGGTTTCAACGCGTCGCGGATAAATCCATCGATCAATAAGGCTTGATAGCAAAGCCAATACATTCCAGGTAGCGGGCCAGCGCAGGGGCTGGCTTCTTTAACATCGGGGGAGTTTGGGTCAGCACAAATCCCTCTAATGACCCCGTGGTGGGTTGAACTTTTACCGGCTGCGATGTGTGGCCGGTGGGGATACAGCCAGTCCCACAGGAGGCCAGGCGTTTGAGTCCAGAGCCGAGTTCCAGCGCGAGGTGAACCTGGGCCAGTCTCCTGCCTTTTCTGCTTCCCAATTTCCTTATTTGTAGGGTGGGAACACAGGACTGCTCTGGGGGTTCAATGAATGGGTTGTTGGATAGTGTAAAAACCTCCTATCAAATATTCTGTTCAAATATGTTTTCTTTTCTTCTTCCAGCCCACCTCCTCTCCACACCAACTGGGAGCAAATCAAAGGGGTCTAATAACTAACTCATTAATTGGCAGCCGGTCTGACACTTCTGAGAATAACTTCATTGGATCATTTCAACTAAAGTGAGCTTGACCACTGATCTCAAGGTAACACTAGGATACTGGCGAGTCTAACCCGATGAAGCCAGGCCCCAATTCGGGAATGACTTCTCTAACAACGACTCCATCTTTAGTGATGTCCGGAGAAATGGCCGCACTGGGCGACGCTGCCCTATTCCTGCCCTTCCCTCTCAAAGGGCAACACCTCCGATTAAATGCCTACATTTTTAGGAGGTGTTTAGTTAGATTTCTTATCTATAAATATATCTTAAAATGCTTTTATTCTCATAATAAGCTGATAATCAGCTGTACCATAAGCCAAGGGTTTTTTATTTCCCGTGGAAGAGTCCTTAACGACTAGGTAGCTCTAATTTTACACATGCGGAAAACCGAAGTGCAGAGTCCAAGCCACTCGCTCAGGGCCACACAGAAAGGGAGTGACTGAGTTGAGCGGGGAACTTCGTTCAGCCGGGTGGCACGGGGAAAGGCACTGATCACTGTCGCAATTCGCGAGGAATCTGCGAGTTTCTGACCCACAAGAAATCGTGCGACTGGGTCTAGGTGTCGCTGAGAGACGCTCAAACAGAGCGAATGCTTGGAAACGTGCGGCCTCGCCGCGACCCGCGGGTTTCGCGTCGGGAAACCCGCTTTGGGGGTTTAGAAACCTTCACGACGGGGTGCAGCCGCCTGCGCCACGCCGCCGCACTGTCTTTTAGTTGCGCAGAGGCCGAGGTTGAGATTCTGGCGAGGGCTCCCGGGAACCTTCAGTGCGGTCCCACCCCCGATTTGGGGTCTGGCAGTGTCGGCGGGAGGTCGGAGGCCCCGTTCTGAGGCCCCTAACCCGGAGCGCCTCGCCAGACCGCGGCAGAGCAGACGCGCGCCGGCTGCTGCAGCCCCGGCCTCGGCCGCCGAAAAGGCGCAGCTGGCGGTCGGCCCGGCCCGCACAAGGCCCCGCGTCCTTCGGCCGCAGGTTTTCAAGGAGCGCCGCAGGCCCCCGGCAGGCAAGGGAAGGTCGCCCGGCCCAGGGGTGCAGTGGGGCCTCCGGGTCTCACCGCCCAGCTGGCAGCGAAGCTAAGTCTTCCCGCTCCTGCTGGAAGGGCAAATGTGCACAAGCCTGGGAGGCTAGAGGCGCCGAGCGGCCCTGGGACGCGTCGGGTCCAGCGCCCGAGCCCGGGCGGGAAGGTCCTTTAGCCCCACTGATAACTCCCGGCCTCGTGTCAGTGTGGCTGCTGGTGCCTCCTAGGCCGCCTCCCCACCCCTCTCGAGCCTAAGTCTCCTTTTCCTCCCAAGTATTAGAGCGCTTGGTTTGAGGGAAAGAGAGCGCGGGGTCCGCCGCAGCCGCGCGACCCAGAGCTAAATTTCCGAACTTCTTTGAGGCTTCGTTTTTTCCAATCGCAAAGTGGTGTGGGGGATCCACACCCCGCAGAAATGCGTGAGTCATCATAAACCACAGTTCGTGCAAGGCTCGCTGTCCCTGGACGGTGCTGTACAGTTTTTTTTTTTTTTTTTTTTGCTGTAGGGAATCGTTCCACTTGACGGAAGCGAGAGGCTGGCCCCAGATCTAGTGTCTTGTCTGTTTGTCCTTGTGATCGGCTACGCCTTCCCAGACTCTATTGGTTGGGGGCCTCCCGGGGATAGTTGAACACAGCCTAACTCCTAGGCTCCGGCTGGCAGCCTCGCCCCTCTTGGCCTGAGGCCCAAGCATCCCTACCTGCGGTACCCCCCAAAACCAGAGCACTAGGAGAGCCAGTGCGAACAGCCGGCGCAAGCCGACAAGCTGCCTCTTGCTCCAAGTGCTGTATCTGTAAAATGGGCGTGGCTTTAGAGACACTCGAACCGAGGCTTGGGAAGGCCGGGGGAAAGGCAGCCAGTGGAAGTTTTCAGGCTTCACCCAGAGGCCTGCTGCTTCTCGTCCTTAATTCCCTCCGTGGTGGGGCTGGGCTTCCACACACACCCGCTGCCTTTTGGAGCCTCTGTTGCTTCCTTGGGCACAGGTGGATCCTAAATTTGGGAGCAGATCGCCAAGGAAGCGTCCATGTGGGCTTCTCAGCCTACTCCGGATTCTCCTTCGCCTACACTCAGCCTTAGGGGTGCCTGCCTGATCTGGATATTTGTGCCACGGGATTCTGCCCCGGAGGGAGGTGAGGAGTGGAAGCTCTTAACAGGGTGCCCAGGGGCTCCAGTCTGGCACAGCCACAGTGGAAATAACCTTCTGGCTTTGCACATCGGCAGGAGGGGGTTAGGCACTTAAACACCCTTTCGTAGCTCAGCAATCTGCCCTTCCCTCTGGGGGCGCCCACACATCAGTGGGCTCAGCACCCTAACTCAGAGGGACTCCTAGTCCATCTCTGGCTGGGCAGGGCTTGGTTGGGGCCAAGCGCTTAGAGAGTATGAAAGCCCCAGAAGCACCCAGAGGGGAAAACCCTGATGTCCCTGAGAGCCCAAGCAAGACTAGGTCCCCATCCCTGGGCTTATCTGAACACCGACCCCAGGTGGGCCTCTGGGTCAGAGACCTTTTGCTCAAAGCAAGGCACCAGAGAAAAGAAAAAGACTTGTGTGTTCCCCGAAAAGGCCCAAGAATTGAGGGGCACCCTGGCACAACAACAAAAATAATTTAGAAGAACAAAATCACTAAGCCTTATTATAGAGAAAAAAGATTAAAAGTGAGGGAACTGGAAGGCGACGCCAGTCCCTGAGGAAGGGGCCACTTGGCTGGCAAAGGCAAAGAAGGTCGTTCTTAGATGCTCCAGCCCCCAGCCGGATGGCCCACGTTTCCATTCCATCCCGAAGGGGATGTTCATCGTGCTTTTTAGCTGAGAAAATAGAAGCATTTCAAGGAAACACCAAGGGAAGGCACCTGGAGATCTAGTCCCTCCAGTCCCTCTCTGGGATGTGTGTCAGTCACCAGCGACCCGGATTCTGGGTAAGGCGGCAACGACCGGAGCTCCAGTGGTGTTTCTTAGAGTACCCCCGCCCCTTTCTCGAGCCCTGCCGGTGTACACAATCCCGCAGCCCGCTTACTACGAAGGCGCCCAAACACCCGAGCCCCCCAGGGCGGCACTTGGCCCGGAGGGAGGCGGTCACAGCGCCTGAGCCACAGCCCCAGAGCTGGTTAGCCTCAGGAAGCTAATGGAAGCTGGGCCAGGAGGAGGGCACGAAGGAGACGAGGAGAGAGTGACTGAAAGATAGAAGCAAAGAGATTCTGAGAGCAGAAGGAGAAAACAAAAAGGAGAAGAGGAGGGAAGGAGGAAGAGAGGCAGGAAAAGAAACCCAGAGAGAACAGAGAACGGGAGAGTCTGAAATGAGGGGGAAGGGGCGAGACGACAAAAGAGTTGGAAAAACGAAAAGCAGTAATGAACGAATTACACAGGGAAACAGAAAACTGTAAAGGAAAAAGCAAAAGTTATAGTAACACAGAGACCAAGAGTAATGAATAGAGTAGAAAATTGAGAACATCGTAGAGAAAGAAGTGGAGAGGAAAGAAATAAGAAAACATTTAAAAGACCTAATAAAAGGAGGGGGGAAAATCAAGGAACAAGAGAAAACGTTCACGGACGCTTGGACGGTGGGTCTGGTGGAAGGGACCACCTAACGCCCAGCGCGTGATCCAGAAACTCCCAGCTTCCGAGCCCAGGTGAAGCTGGGTGAACGGGGCCTGGGCGCCGCTCTAACACCTGAGCTTGGTGTTCCCGGCGTTCTGGGCGCCCCGCCCCTCTCGTGTTCAGTGACGCCGCCCGGGTTCGGTGACGTCACGTGACGCCACGCTCCACCTGTGGTCCCGCGCAACCCAAAAGGGTGCAGGTGTTCTGAGTTTGTGCCCCTCGCTTATCCTCAGACGCCGAGCGTTTGGACACCCAGGAAGCGCGCGGGTTCTGTGCACACAGCCCGCCCACCGTGCGCCCAGATTCCCCATAGCCAGGCCTCGGGTCGGCCCAGGGCCTGACGCCGCACTGGAGAAAGAGGACGGTGGGCAGGGGGGGTGAGGGCTCCGAGTTCTTAGAAGTTCGAGATCACGGGGCCTCTCACCGCCTAGGTGGGTCCGGGCACTGACGACCTAAGTACCCGCCCAGCCGAGGCCTTTCCTTCCCAACCCTGCCTGGCGCCGGCCTGCGACTTCTGGGCCTCAAGTACCCTTCCCACGTCCGCCCTACACGCCGCCACCCAAACTGCCGGCGGCCGCCACGCACTGACCTGCACCGCGGATCCTCCCCGGGGCCCGGCGCCGGGGTCGGGGCTGAGGCGAATACCGACGAAGCTTGGAGACGTGGACGCGCCCCCGCGCACCGCGGCTCGGCCTCTACCGCCGAAGGGGTGGCGCGCACGGTCGGACTCGCCGAGCAGTATTGGAACGAAAACGAAATAAAGGCGGCGTTAAGTGAAATAGCTAACTTTTTTATTAAATAAAACGACTTAAATAAAAGGAACGGAAAAGGAGAGGAGTGGACCCAGCCCCAGGGTGCCCCAGCCCTGGCGCTCCCCACCCCCCCGGCCGCCTGGTCGGCCGCCCCTCCTCCAGCGGCCCCCGCGGGGGAAGCAGGTGGCCGGTTTCTAAAGAGAAAAAAAAGCCAAAACTTTTATTATTTACACGTTTGGGCAAAAGTACAAAGTATAATACAGGCGCCCGGCCCGGGGGGGTGCGGGCGAGGGGCGGAGAAACGTAAGGCGCTTTCTTTGTCAGGCCCGGGCCTGGGGCGGGACTGGGCGCGGGGCGGGGGCTCGGATTGTGCAGCCGCGCGGAGCCCGGGCCCAGCCCCCCTTCGCGGCCGGCGGGGATGCGGCCGCGCCCCGGGGCCTCTTCGAACTCGGAGGCCCCTGTCCCTTTCGGCCTCGGGTACCCCCCCCCCAGCCCGGCTGGGGGCCCGGGGCGCCCCGCCGAGTGGGGGCGGCGATCCTTGGCGACGGTGAGCGCCCGTGGCTCACACCAGAGAGGTGACGGCGGGGACCTTGGAGCTGTCCTCCTCCCAGGGCTGCAGATTCTGCAGAGCAAACAGCGACGAGTTGTGCAGACAGAGAGGGTCGGGCTGGATGGAGTCGTTGAGGCTCTTTTGGAAGGCGTCGTGTTGCAGCTGCAGCATGAGCCGGCTCGCCTGCTGCCGCTCCGCCTCCCGCTCCTCCGCCGTCTGCCGCCTGCACCGGGGGAGGGAGAGGGACAGCCCCGTCACGCACCCCGCACCGCGGGGCCTCCGGCGGGGCCCCAGCCCTCCCGGGAGCGAATGCCAGCCGGGAGCCTCGAGGCGCAGGACCCGTCTACACCCCTGCCGGCGCTGTGCGCCCGAGGCCCGGCGTCCGGGGAGCGGGTTGGCATCGTTTGGTTTTGTTGTGTGCCGGGTGGTCGCGGGGAGGGGACTCCGCCCGCCGCCCACCTGCACGTCCGGGTATTGTGGCTTCGCCAGCAACAAAGATGTTTCTTTTGCGGGATAACAAGGGCGGGGCACGCGTGTAACCGACTCGGCCCTGCGGGCAGTCGGGCAGCTAGGGTCGGCGGGTGGCAGGGCTGGCTCTGCGCTGCCCGCGCCGTGTCCCCGGAACCTCTCTTCCGAAACGCGACCGCTTCGCCGTTCGCGGGTTGGATGGAAATAGGGATGGGATAAAAACGGGGCTGGAGTCGGGATGGGGAACCCAGGGGGGAACACGGAGCCCGCGCGGACTGTAGGAGACCCAGGAGGGCTGGTGGGAGGGGGAGGGAAGAGTGCGAGGGACCCCAGGGTGGGGTGGGGTGGACGCTGTGGAAGGAGCGGGTGAGAGGGAACTGGGCGGCCGCAGAGGCAGAAGGAAACACGGAGAGTTGAGAGGCGCACGAGAGCGACACAGGGATGAGAATGGAGGAGAAGCCGAGGCGCGGCGGAGCGGGGAGAGTAAACGCAGGCCGGCGGGAAGGAGAGAAGGGAGATACAATTTGGGAGGGAGCCGGAGGGCGCAGCGCCGGGAGGGCGGGGAGCGGGGAGCGGGGAGCGCACACCGGGGAGCGCGCCAGGCTGCGGCGCGGGGCAAGGTGAAGGGCGGGTGCAAGACGGGCTGAGCCGAGCTTCTCTCACCGCCACTTGGTCCTCCGGTTTTGGAACCAGGTCTTGACCTGCGCGTCCGTCATTTTGAGGGACTTGGCGAGCGCCGCCCTCTCGGCCGAGGCCAGGTACTTCTGGCGGTGGAAGCGCTTTTCCAGCTCGCAGATCTGCACCCGGGAAAAGGAGGTGCGCGGCTTCTTACGCTTGGGCGGTGTCCTGTTCTGGTAAGGGTGGCCGATGCGCCGGGTCACGGTGAAGGGCGTGAGCGCCGCCGCCGCTGCGGAGACACGCGAGGCCCCCTGAATCCCAGTGCGGCTCGACTGCCGTTCAGGCCCCACGCGGACCCCGTGCCGCCCGGCGGGGCGCAGGGTGCTCCGCTATCTCGTTGGTCTCCCGCGTCCCCAGCGGCACCAAGCCGGTTGGGAGATGCTCCCCTCTTCCCCTGGGCATAGGCTTATTTCCCCGAGACTCCCTGATTTTCCTCCCCCTACGGTAGCCTGGGGCCCCGGGCGCCGAGGCCTCCGTCGCGCTTGGGCCTCCGGAATCGTTTCCCAGAGTGGAGCACCTAGGGCGCGGCGCCTCTGGCCCCGGGAGGGCCAAGGCCCGGCGCCTGTTCGCTCGCCCTGCTCACCTGTGAAGCGATCTTTCACGAAGCGGCGGCTGCTCTCCATCCAGGGAAAATTGAGGCCGCCCAGGCTGGAGACCGTGGGCACGGAGGGCATGGCGGGCAGCGCGCTAGGCAGAGGCGGTGGCACGGCCCCAGGCAGCGGCCTGTGCGCTGGCACTCGGATCACTCCGGCGGGCGCCAGGCTTAGGTTGACACTGTAAGATCCCGGGTCCTCGAAGGGCGCGCCGAGGCCGGCAAAGGAGGCGGGCAGAGACGGGTACGTGGCGCCCGGACGGCCCCCGGGGGGCCCTCCCAGGTAGCTGGCGCCGTCGGGGCCCCGCGGGGCCGGTGCGCTGTCCTGGTCCGGGCTGTTGAGGATCTGGTCGATGCCGAAGCTGATGGGCTCGTGCGGGTGCGGGGTCTGCGCGCTGGCGGGCGCCTCCATCCTGGGCGGGCGGAAGGGCTGGGCTGGGCTGGGCGGGGAGGTGGCTGGGTCCCTGTTACGGCGCGGCCATGGAGCGCCCGGCGCCTCTCGTTGCACTGAAACTTTGCCAAGAGTGCGCGGGCCCGACAGGCTCTGTGTCATCTTTCTTGAACCGAACCTGGAGTTTCCGCTGCTAATTCCTCTCCCGCCGCAGCCATTGGCTGCGATCAACAAGCCTCTCTCCTCCCATTGGCTCCCGGCTTTCAATAAAGGCCTAATTCATGGAAATAGGAGCTTAGGGACTGTTCCAAGGTGACATCATTTTAACAAACGAACAATAGGTCAAATTTATTAGCCGGGATAATGGGCGGCGGATATTAGCGCCCGAACCGCAGCCTCCCAAACCCGAAATCTAACGAAGCTGCAATTAGCAGACGCTCCCCGCTCCTCCCGGCCGGGGCCGCTTCCCCGGCCGCAGCGCGGAGCGGGCCAGGGCGCTCTGCTGGTGAAATGGTCGTTTGCTGAGGGGGGTTTCGTTTTATTCCAAATTTTTTCATCTGGGCAAAAACCAAACCATGTGAATCTTTTCAATTGCAATGGAGTTGCAAGTCTGGAACGGCCCTGTGGAATCCGCTGAAGCGCCTTGGACACTCCACCGCCGCGGGAGCAACGAAAGGAGCGCATCACCCCGCGCAAGCTCCGCGCTCCCAGCGCGCCGGGTGAGGGGAGCACCGCTGCGTGCTCCGCGCTCCCGAAGACACCGACCCGCGTGGGGAGAATTCGCCCCCGCTCGGGCCACTTTGGAGACAGTCGCTGGCTCCCGCCAGGCGGACCGAGGTGTGACTCGCCGATGCCCACGCGTGCCTGGCCCGGCTGGTTCAGGGACCCAGGGTCCCTCGGTGGGGAGCGGGGATTCAGCCCTCGAAATTCGTTGCAGGATGGACAGGACTAAGGTCGCGCTGGGGGGGATCTGGGGTACCCCAGGGGCAAGGCGCGGGCGGCTCCTCTTTAGAGCAAATAGCGCGATTTCTTTGGGTAACAGGAGCTTCGAGCCCCTCCAGCTCCAGGCCAGCCTGGGCGCTGGACCACTCCCTCCCTGCTCCCCCCTACGCTGTCGGGGACTGCCAAGGCGAGTCGAAGGGCACCGTGGACAGGAAAGGACCGCACGCCGGGCGGTCACCCCCAGCGCCAGCCTCAGGCGTTTCTCCTGGAGGAGACATACAGAATCGTTTTCCACTCGCGAATTCTAAAACCGTTAGGTGCAAACTGCTGCACTCTTGGCCAGGCCCCTCTCGCGCTCCCTGTCTTGCGGACGTGGAGAGAGCTCAGATACGCGGTCGGCCAGTGTTCACGTTGGGTCGGTCACTTTCTAGTTCAGTGACCTTGAGCAAGCGACTTCATATCTTTGGGCTTGGTTTTCTAGTTTGTAAAATGGGCCGTGCGTGCATGGCGGAATTGTCGTTAAGTCTTGCATGATATTGAGAGAACGTAGGGCTTAGGGCCTGGCACATAGTAGGCACTAGGGGCTGTGGCTGCCCTCCCCCGGCATCCCCGCGTGATGGTTGACGTATTATTCTGATGATTCTTGCAGAATATTTATTTGTTTGCAGTTTTACCTTATTTGCAGAGACTCGGCTCGTGAAATGTGTTTGTCTATCCTCAGGGTCAGTCTCAGAGCCCCAGGAAACGCGGGAGGCAACGTGTTGTGGGTTCTTTCTAATAATCTGCCCCCAGTGACTGGGCGGTCTCAAGAGCTGCAATCTTATGGCCTGTGTTCCTGAGTCAGGTCACCGCCCGCTGTGTGACCTTGGGCTAGTCGCTGGCTCTCCGGTGGGGAGAATGAGGCCACTGGAAAGTGAGGGGTGAGGAGGGCAGGGTGCCTGGGGGCAAGACAAGCCCTCTGTTTCCCTGGAAATCCAAGACCCTTCAAATGGAGCATTGACTCCATACTGGGGGCCTCCTGCTTCTATTTCAGGCTCTGCCTCTGGTGGTTTGGGGGCTGTTTGGCCCCTCATAGGTCCTCCTGGAGCCTCATTTTCCTTATTTGTAAAACAGGAAGTGTAATAGCCACCCCCAGGGTGGTCGTGAGAAGTAAATGAGATAAGGTCTGTGGACATGCCTGTGAGGAACTGGATTATATAATGACTTTAATGACAAGAGTCGAGCCACTGTAGGTTGAGAACTTAGTGTGTGCGGGGCAGGGGGGTGGGCATTTACTTATTGCTACCAACCACCCTGTGAGGAAAGGCTCTTATTGATCCCATTTTTTACCTGATGAGGGAACTTCGGGTCAGAGAGTTCGTGCAGCTCACAACCCCCCCTCTCCAAGGCTAGGGAGTCACCTCACCTGCTCTACTTCCCTTAGCCCAGGGTTCCAGGCCTGTCCTTCCCACTTCCTGGCTTTGTTAAATTGGGATAACGAGGCCCACCCCACACAGGTATGTGGGCATAAAATTAGGGGTGCCTGGGTCGCTCACTGGCTAAGCTCCCGACTTCTGTTCAGGTCGTGATCTCCCCGTTCATGAGTTTGAGCTGCACACTGGGCTCTGTGCTGACAGCTCGGAGCCTGGAGCCTGCTTCAGATTCTGTGTCTCTTCCTCTCTCTCTCTCTCTGCCCTTTCTTGCTCGCACTCTGTCTCTCTCTCTCTCAAAAATAAGTAAACATTAAAAAAATAAAAAGAAAGAAAGAAAAGTGGGTGGTGTGGCCCACACTGCCCCCAGGGCATGGTGAATAGCCCTGTGCTTAAGAATTGGATTCCCATCTCTGTTTACCAGCTGTGGGCTTGGGGAATTATTCACCCTTTTTGTGCCTCAATTCCTCATCTAGTAAAGCAGCAGTAACTACGTCATGGGATTAAATGAGCCTGTCCAGGTGAAAACACTCAGCGGTGCAAGGCATGGGACAGAATTCTGCCTCGCCCCCCCCCCCCAGTTCCCCCCCTCCCCCCGGGTCCCAGCTCTCTGAGATGTCTAGTTTCTTGGTCATCCAGCAGTAGGCGCTTCAGGCCACTGTTAGCAACCCCCCCCCCCCCCCCCCCCCCCCCCCCCCCCCCCCCCCGCCCCTTTCCCAATCCAGACAGAGCAGAGCAGTTGGCTAGCTCAGGAAGGGCAGAAAATGGGGCAGATAGTAATCCTTGGGACAGGGGTTCTCAAAGTATGTGCCTGGACCAGCAGCAGCACCTGGGACATTGTTAGAATTGCAAATTCTTGGACCCTAGCCCAGACCTCCTGAATCGGAAACTCCAGGGTAGGGCTAGGCAATCTGCTTTAACAAGCCCTCCAGGTGATTCACTCACATTCGGAAGCCAGTGCCCAGAATATTGTCCATTTCATCCAAGTTCTCGAACTCCTTGTTACAATGTTGTGGGAAGATTCTTTCATAATCGGAAGCTCTCGTGTGAATCTGAGCTAACATCCTCTGCTCTATACTCTCAGTGTTACTCAGTTGTGTCTTCCCTTATTATATTTGTTGAAGGTTTGTCTGTTTCACTGGTCTTAAAGGGAAGACTTTTATTTACTTATCTTCTTTTTTATGTCATCTCTTTGAGGAATGTTTTGATTTATTTTTATTAATTTTTTCTTCCTTGTTGAGGTGAATAGTTAATTTTTATTAACCTTTCTTGTTTTTTTTCAGAAACATATAAAAGGTCATAAATTTACCTCTAAGCACCTTTTGCCCAAATATGTTTTGATGCATATTTAGTGTTCCCGAGATGATGGATTTTTGCTGTCCCTTCTTGCCTGCTATCAGTTGAACAATGACAGACACATATGCACATGACCAAGAAGAGAGATGGAAATTCTAAGAACTGGGGTCACGGGGGCCAGAAAGATTTCCGAATGCTGTGCGTTGTCTCTTCTTGCCCATGGAGAAGCTAGGAGGATGGGTGGAGGCCTTGCCGGGGAGTGGGGGTGGGGTGGGGGTGGGGGTGGGGAGACATCCAGGAGACACGGAGTGGGGGTGGGGGGGGCGGGGCGGGGCAGCCAGGATGCTGGACTGCCCAACTGCGCATGTGCTGGAGGCCAAGTTAGTCCAGTCTCGCTCTGCTGCTGATTTCTTCTGTGAATTGGACTCAGTTTCCCTATCTATGAAATGGGCTAGAGATTGAGTCAGGGCTCTCAAACATATTTGGGTCGGGGATCCTATTTGAAAGGCTGATGAAAATGTTATGGACTACTTCCATGGACAAAGACACACACACACATATTTTGGCACACATACCACGTCACAGGTTGCTTACCTGTCCACTTTCCACTCTTGGTTTGCACCCCCAAGTTCGAAGTCTCTGGGGACCCTTGTGGTTCTCAGTATGGGAGGCTCTAAAGACACCTGCCACGCAGATTCACTCATTCATTCATTTATTCAACACATATGTACTGAGCACTTTTTCAAATTTTCTGGACCATGTCCCACCTTTGGGACAAGTTTGCCCATCTGTTAGTGGGAGTAAGGCAGTTTGAGCTTTTTGTTGCTGCCTCCCCATGATGGGAAGGATTAGGAAAGGGACCTTCCTGAGGAGTCCTGCAAGGGTCCAAGACTCTGCCAGCTGGAGGAAGGCAAAGGCCACCTGGTACTGTGTGGTCTTTGTGCCCCCCTCCCCCCTGGCACCAATCACGAGACTCAAAGGACAGGTGGTTACGGGAAGTGAGTCTCTCACCCAGGGGCATGCAGCTGGGAAGGCTGGAGTTGGGGTTTGAACCCAGGACTGTCTTGACTCCAGAGCCCATACTTTCCTCTTTACCTCATTCTCCCATTTTTACTCTGGTAGTGAGGGCTGAGGGGCCGGGGTGGGGTAGGGTGGGGAATCAGTGGAGGAGCTGGGTGAAGGCACTCGGAAGCAGAGGGGGGAGGGCTGGCCATGGTCTGTCCCCTCTGCTAGCCTGAGAGCTCCTTCAGGACAAAACACTATTGGCAGAGCTAAAACATGGAAAGAGCCTAAGTGTCCATCAACAGATGAATGGATCAAGAAGATGTGGTTTATCTATACCATGGAATACTACATGGCAATGAGAAACAATGAAATCTGGCCATGTGTAGCAACATGGATGGACCTTGAGGGTGTTATGCTGAGCGAAATAAGTCAGGCAGAGAAGGACAAATATCATATGTTTGCACGTATAGGAGGATTAGGAGGAACTTGACGGAGGAACAAGGGGGAGAAGAAGGGCGGAAATGGTGGGGGAAAGGGAGAGAGGCAAACCATGAGAGACTCTTGAATGCTGACAAAAACTGAGGACTGATGGATGTGGGGGGGAGGGGGGATGGGCATGGAGGAGGGCACTTTGGGGATGAGCACTGAGTGTTATGTGGAAACTAATTTGACAATAAACTATTTGTAAAAAAAAAAAAACAAAAAACAGTATTGGCAGTATTTTATCCATGTCTTGGGGCTGGACCCACATCCCTCATCACGAGTTTGTGGCACAAAACTGACAGCAAGGTCAGATGAAGGGATGGGAAGAGGGATCCAAGTGCGTCCAGGATTGTGTATGTACATGGTTCAGTGTTCACTTCCCCCAGCTCTGCCCAAGGCTGGTGCCTTTCCCTCTTTTTTTTTTTTTTTTTTAATATTTTTAAAATTTATTTCTAGGATATAGAGAGACAGCATGAGCAGGGGAGGGTCAGAGAGAGAGGGAGATACAGACTCTGAAATAGGCTCCAGCTCTGAGCTGGCAATCAGCACAGAGCCCGACGCGGGGCTCGAACCCACGAACCGCGAGATCATGACCTAAGCGAAAGTCGGATGCTTAACCGACTAAGCCACCCAGGTGCCCCGTTGCCTTTCCATCTTTGAAGACACAGGTCAGTTATGGCCTCTGCCCATCTTCCAAAATAGCCCCCTCTCCATTGTTACGCTCTATCCTGTTTCATTCTTATATTCTTTGTCTTTGAAACCCATCTGATTTATCCTGTTCACCAGCTCTCCAAAGGCAGAGACTTCGTCTCATACTTTGCTTTATCTGTGGTAGGTGAATGAATGAGTGAATGAACGATTTTCAGGATCTTTGTGCTGAGTCCAACCGGGGCCCTGGCCTTGAGGCAGAGAGGCTGGCAGCCGCATCAAGCTGGCCGTGGGGCTGGGGGTCAGGACGGAGGGTGTGAGACAGGAAGGGAGAGGGGCCACGGGAGGCTGCAGAGGAGCATGCATGCGAGCAGGGACCAGGGGCAGGTGGCAGCGTGCAGGGAGGCAGGGACTGGTCAGTGCACACGGGTGCAGGGGAGTGACGATGGGCACTGAGGGCAGCCACATGTGGGGGCCATCTGGGTACCCCCTAAACTGATCGCATGCCCTCGTTGTTTCCCTCCACCGCCCATCAGCCATTTTCTCCATTTTGTGCTCTACAACTTTCCTCTCTCCCTGACAGATTCCTCTACTAAATTTGACTTCGTTTCAACACTTTGGTTGGGCAAATTACATTAAGATGGATGTTGCAGGTACCCTTTATGGTTTATTTATTGTGATACTGTTGTATCTCACGCTTATAAATAACTTATGTTATAGCTTTTGTTTGTGGAAATGTAACTTACATATTTTATTACGCTTTCTGTAAACCTCAAAAAGAATCTTGTCAAGGAAGCGCTCTTATCAGCAATCCAAACTATGGGACGTAAAAACCGACACTGCCATTATTTTTTAATATGCCAAGGAGGCAGGTTACTCTTGCTGTAGTTTGAAAGGTTTGCTGTCATCGTAAACTTGCACCTCAATAAAACATTAAAAAGTCTCAAGAACGATTTTATGAAGTTCAGGGAGGAGGATGAATCGGTGGCAGAACCCCGTGGACACAGTACATAGAACCCAGGTGTTGGACTGGCCTTTGAGAGTGTCCAGCTCCATGTGGGGGTCCCGGAGGGATCTGGACCCACTTCCCCATCCACTGTCCCTGAAGTCCTGTGGTCAAGTACCCAGTTTCAGGGATTATAAAGGTTAAGAAACATGAGTTCTGGAGTCAGGCTGATCTGATTAAAAAATATTTTTATTTATTTTTATCTAGAGAGAGAGCATGAGTGGGTAAAGGGATAGAGAGAACCTTAAGCAGGCTCCACACTCAGCATGGAGCCCAAGTGGGCTCAATCCCGAGAGTCTGGGATTGTGTGACCTGAGCTGAAACCAAGTTAGATGCTTAACTGACTGAGCCACCCCATGTGCCCCAGGCTGACCAGATTTTGATCCGGCTTGTCCACTTAATAGCTTTGTGGCTTGGGGGGGGGGGGGGCAGTCATTTTGTCTCAGTTTTTTCATCTCTAAAATGGGGATAATATTACTTACCTGACATTCTTATTTGGAAACATTAAATGAGATCACAATTTGCAGTGATCAGTGGGTGCTCAAAACTAAATGTGCTTATAATTAATTTTCACCTTGAAACTTACTTTCTCTTTTTCTACTCACTTGCTGTCTTGTCCGGGTGCTTTTCCCACGTCACTGCAAGGAGCTGAGTTCTCCCGGAGGCTACCACTGCCAAACTGCTAGACTCACCTCCATCTAGATGGGGTTCCCATCTGCCAGATTTTTCACTTTCCCCAATTTCTCTCATCCAGACTATCCTATTTGTTCTCATGCTCAGCTCCCCATTGGTGGGTAACGAATTGTCAAGGGTCTCAGCTAGATGCCAGGCCTGTTTTGCAGGTTGAAAGAGACCTCCAGTACCACAGTCCTTTGGCACTTCTATGTTGGCAGGGCCAGTGGAAGTGAGTCTGGGGAGCTAAGGGGACTCTGGGCAGCTGGGATCACTGCATGGCACAGGGACCTCGTGCTCTTTCATCCCTCTACCCCCCCCCCCCATCCTTGACAAGCCTGAATGGAAAGCACAGAACAATGGAAACATCTGGAATATAAGCAGGATACAGCTTTCTCAGGGGCAGGTTCTTCAGTCAGTGTGGAAGGCAAACACTGAGCAAGGTCAAAACACCTTCATGCTGTTTCTTGCTTATGAGCTCGACCCCGCCCCGGTGACATTGCGCTAACGATACACGTCTGCATAGCAGCCTCCCCGGGAGCATGAGGTGCGCCTCTCTCAGGCCTGCCCCTCCCACCTCACCCTCACTCTGGCCCCGCAGACCTGCCTGCACCACTTATTTCTTCCTGGTGCTGAATGTGAGTTACACGCACCTGTGATCTCGTTCGAGCACAGAACAGCTCCAACTCGTTCTCTTTTGTGGAGATTCCACAAGTTTGGGTGTGCCCTTGAATGCCTGACTTATTGCCGGGATAAAGTGACCCCCGGGGAACGGTTTCCCCAGGAGTCCTCACTACCCCTTGCCAGGGCAGGCCGTGGGTAGGGACATAGCTCCCAGGCAGCCTCAGGAGCGGGCCGAGTGTGCAGTAGAATGTGCCCCGGGAACATCCCAGCTTCCCTGCCAGCTTTTCTTCCTTGGGACACAGAATGGAACTGCACCCTCCAGAGAAAATCAAGATTCCTTTCCAGTTTCAAGGAAGAAACTTGTAGCCACGCTTAACCTCTCCAGTGCAGACTGGTTAGGAGAGCTGTGGCAGGCAGCTCTGAAAATGGTTTCCAAAGACCCTGCCAAGAGGCAGATCCCTGCCTCCTGGAATTCATGCCCTTGGGTAACCCCTCCCCTTGGGTATGGGCTGGGCCTAGGGATTTACTTCCAACAGAACACGGCAAGTGATGGGACGCCCCTTCTGACCTTGGCTAAGAGGCTGGACTTCTAGACTGCAGCACTCTCTTCACTCTTCTGCTCGCTCTGGATGAAGTAAGACACCATGCTGAGAGCTGCCCTGTGGAGAGGTCCTCTTGGCAAGGCACTGAGGCTCAGACGCCAATCTGTGAGGAACCGACTCCTAACCATGAGTGAGTGTGGATGCAGATCCTTCCCCAGCTGAGTCCTGGGATGACCAACAGCGTGGATGGCGGTCTGTGAGGGACCCTAAGCGGAGGATCCAGCTACAGATTTCTGACCCCCCAGAGACTGTAAGATAACCGCTGATGTTCTAAGCCAATGCACTTTGGGGTAATTTGTTCTATAGCAACAGAGTTCAGAGAAACAAATGGAAGTGGATGTAAATATTAACCGGTTTCAACTCATCATTCTTTTTAATTTTCTTTTTTTATTTATTTGGGAGGGAGGGAGAGAGAATGAGAGAGGGAGGGAGGGGCAGAAGGAGAGAGAGAATTCCAAGCAGGCTCTGTGCTGTTAGTGCAGAGCCCAATGTGGGGCTCGATCCCGTGAACGGTGAGATCACGACCTGAGCCGAAATCAAGAGTTGGATGCTCAACTGACTGAGCCACCCAGGTGCCCCTCAACTCACCATTCTTAAATCCAGGTCTTTTTGGAAGAAACCAGGAATTGCTTCGAGGTGAGAGAGACACGGGTTGAGATCCCGCCTGTGTGACCTGTGTAAGCTGTGTACCACCTATGGGCCTTGCTTTCCTTATCCGAAGGGTGAGAGTACTGTGCCATCTGCCTTCACAGGGCTCTCGTGATGACTAAGGGAAGGGGCACGGCAGATACTCTATTAAGGATTTGCTGTGTCTCTTCTCAGCCTGCGTGCTGCCTCGCAGCGCACGCTGTGAACCCCCACCACGACCAGGCGGAGGTTGGCGGTAGGGGTGGGGGCAGGCCTGACGAGTCCTCCTGTGGGAACAGCTCTTCAAGGCCAAGGCTGCTGCTGCCTTTCCGGCTGCTGTGAAAGCACCAGGTGACCTTTGGCGGTGGGGCCAAGAAAAGCAAGTGCACGCTGCTATTTTCTTAGGAGCATTTCAACGCAGACGATATGGTGCTTTCAGGTCCTAGACTTTGGTAAAGAAGTGTCAGAGTGGGGGGCGCCTGGGTGGCTCAGTCGGTTAAGCGTCCGACTTCGGCTCAGGTCATGATCTTGTGGTTCGTGGGTTTGAGCGTCACGTTGGGCTCTGTGCTGACAGCTCGGAGCCTGGAGCCCATTTTGGATTCTGTGTCTCCCTCTTTCTCTGCCCTTACCATGCTCTCTCTGTCTCTCTCTCTCTCACACACACACTCTCAAATATAAACAAACATAAAAAAAAAAGAAGTGTCAGAGTGGGTCAGGCCTTCTATGAAGCACTTTTGTGAGATGAATATGCAGTAATAGGCCGCCGAGAAGCGGCCATCCGCAAGTCAGACTTGTATAAATAGTTGATGTTTTATAAGGCTTAGGGTTTGCCTTCTCAAGGAAAATTACACTTTTCAGTGCTAAAGAAATCTAGCGTAAGGCTAAGGCCCACTTACTCATTAAAGACCAGAGGTAAATCTGTCACACACATTTCCCTGATTTCCTGGGTTCACACAGAGAAGGAAAACGTTTCGAGATGAACTTGGGTGATTTTGCTTTTATGTGACAAGCCTGTTGCTAAACTCAAGTATCAAGAAAGGTTTCAGGAAACACTAGTCTGGGAAACGTGATTATCACAGGAGCCTGTGGATTTACTTCGTCTTCACCAGTAAGGCCAACCTTTCATGTCTTATTAGAAATAAAGGGCACAGTATTTATTACAAGCCTGAACCGTGAGGACAGAGCAGTGAGATACAAAAGCCATAAGACAGTGGCAATCTCAAATTAATAGCCTAGTTGCAGTCTATCACAACTGGAAAGGCCTCCTTCATATCCTGGGTTTGGGTTGTTACAATCCCCACAGTAGTTAAGACTTTTTGTGGAGGGATGGAAACCTGATCCTCTGAAAATCCACAACTGCTGTGGGTGGCTCAAGAAGGCAGAGCTGCCTGGGATGTACATTTTAATTAGACACCTTCAGCTTGTCTTACAAGTTAAGTGGAGGGAGAAGGACTGGGTGCTGGCACCACCCAGAACTTCTTGCAGGGGCCACCCGACTCCTGGAGGAGTATCTCTGCAGGCAGTAATTGCACAGCTTAATTCTTCTAGACCGAACCACTTCGGATTTATGCCAGTGGAAAGCAAACGTTATTTGTAAGTCATTTAATTGTGTTACTGTCTCTCGACTTTATCAGATGCTGCTGAGGCCAACAGGGCTGCGTGCAGTCCTGCGGGAGGCTTCGGAGCGCTTCCAGGCTCGTTCGAAATGCCCACAGCTCCGAGACCCCAACGCTGCTGCTTTCAGACTCGTAACAAACGACTAATTTAATGGGTTCAAATGGTATTTGTCTCAACTCAGGATCCAGGTTGAAGGCTGCGTCTCCTGCACATTCACAACCTTGATTACAACAGAGGACCATTAACTAGTACACACTTAGGTCCGAACCTGGTTTATTAAGTTCTTTGGTTAAATATTGTTTCTACACCCTCTCGGAGCATTTATAAGAACAAAGATAATGCTATTTTATAGAAAGACTGAAAACACATCTTTTGCTTTTTCCGAGCAAAGACTGAATTTACATTGTTTGTGCACTGTTATAAATTCTTATAATTAGGCCAGACTTATAAAAAGGTAGGGCTTTTGTTGTTGCTTGTTTTGAAAAATAGATTCTCCTGGGCTAGTCAACATCACTGTCCCGGGACCCAGACCCACAAGAGTCTCTTGGGAAAGGCTCTTGGCACATGGTCAGGGAGGGCGGTCAGCTCATCATATCCAGACTGCACAGCTCGGTGCTGCCATCAGTCCGCAGGGCCTCGGCCACATCTCTTCTAAAGACGGATAGGTTCTGGGTGAACCTGTGGAAAGAGGAAGAAAGGCTGAGGGCAGTGACAAGGCGGGGGTCATATGAGCCTCTGGAGGGTAAATGCACTGTGGAGCTCAGGACCTTGGAGAGAGCCCCAGGTCCTGGCTGAGCTCCTGCCTCCCGCCTCCACTGCCGCCACTACTTTTGGCCACCAACACCCCCTTCCCCTCCTTCCCCTCCCGGAAAACAAGGGTAACCGCCATATACACCCGGACCATTTTGAGGGGTGCATTTTGTGGGTGTTACTATTTAAATTTTTTTAAAAATCAAATTACACAGAGATGGTAAGGAATATAAAGGAAAGAATCAAAGCTTATGTGCCAGGCACTGGGTTGAGTTCACATATAAATTCACTTACGCATCACAGGTCTTCTCAAAAGTAGCTTGGTTCAAAAATAAAGGGCACTGGGCTAGATTACCAGAGTTCAAATCCTGGCTCCACCACTCCTTAACTGGGTGACCATGGATGAACACTTAACCTCTTGTCTTGCTGCTCAACTTGAGTACCTGCTCATGGGATTGTGTGAAGTGTGGATTGACTGCGCCAGTTGAGACAATGCCTGGAAGTACTTCACAGAGTGCATGGTCCAGGGAAGCATCTAGTCCTTGCTGGCTAGTGCTCTCTCGAACAGGAGGGCTGTTTGACATCATTTTCAAGAATTAATTGGTACTCAGATTCCCAAGCCTCAGGTGAAGCAGTCTCCCCCTGGCCGAGGCACCTGGGCTGTACCCATTCATTAGTCTCTTCTGCTGGCCTCAGAGGTTGCCCTTCTGCCTGACAGGACTGTGGCACAGAACAAGCAGTCAAGGGTAGGTGTCTGCAGAGCCTGTCCAACTTGGCTTTGCCAGGGCCCAGGCTGGTGACTCCACCACACGCTGCCGTGGCTACTGGGATGACCGACGCTTCACATTTCAAGTGGTGAAGTGTCCGAATGTTGCCACTTTTATAAAAGGATGGTGTAGGCAGTTCTGTCCCCCCTGCCCCCCGCAACATTTTCTTCCTCTCTTGTTCATTATTATGTTTCCTCCATTAGAAGCTCCATGAGGCAAAAACCTTGAACAATTAGTTCACCACTGGTATCCTCAATGTCTGGCACATAATAGATGCTTAATAAAATTTTGTGCTCCAAAAAAAAAAAAAAAAAAGAACGATGGAGGCATACCTGCTAAGTCTGGGTTTCTTTCATGTAGTTCTCATTGGCACCTGTAAAACTAGGCACTCTTAAAGGTCAGGCAGAGGAAGGAACTAATGTTTGCTGTGGCTCCTATGTCTTAGGCGCCATGCTTTACTACATTCTGTCATTTAAATATCACAACCAGTTTTGTGGGTGAGAAAACGGAGGGTCAGAGCAGTCGACTGCCTTACTCACTGTCACACAGCCTATAGAGAGCAGGGATAAAATTTAAATTGGAGTCCATCTGACCTCAAAGCTTGTCTATTCAAATGCTGGGAAGCCTTCCTTGTCCCTTATAGTAGATCTGAGTTTCCTTCTTCCGGCCTTTTCAATGAGTTATTTTTCATACCTTCTGCCGGATTATAAAGTATGTAAAGGCACAGGCTGCATTTTGTTCATCTCTGCATCCCTAAATAGTGCCTAGCATGTTGCTTTAAAAAAAAAAAAAAAGCAAATACTTAGTAATATTTACTGGATGGGAACAAACCGAGTGTAGGGTTACAAGGTGTAACATCCGTGTGTGAGCTGTGTTAGGCACGACCGCAGTTCGTTTCCATAAGCCAGAGATGCTGGGCTTACTGGGCAGTGCTCACCTGTCTCTGTTCTTGGTGGACAGGTTCTGCTCCACGCCTTCCATCAGGTTCCTGAAGCACTGGGCCAGGACCTCCTGCTTGGGGGGAGGCTGGCTGTTTATCAGGCTTGCCCTCAGTTCGCTGAAATACTGTGGGAGACAAAACAGCCTCAGGGCCCTGACTTCAAACCTGGGCCCCAAGAGAGCTGTGGGGGAGGGGTTCTTCCAGCTCCACCTACTCAGTGCTCCTTATTCTCAGGGGAGCTTCGGCCCAGGCTCCACTTTGAACTTCAAGCCTTCAGAGAAAACCAAAGCAATAGATACATTCCTGGGTATAAACTGTATTATCCCTTCTCATAAAGATCTCTTGCTGTATTGTCCCATGGTCACTGAGCAATTTAGGTCCTCTGTGGGGGACCGAGCACGTGGTCCCCTCTCCACTCGTCACAGAAAGGCTGAAAGAGGAAGGGCCTTTTCAGCCCTAGGAGAAGAATTTAGCAGGGAGAGCTTGGGGTGACTGGAGGAAAGGCCCAGGGGCCCCCCTCAGGCTGCATCATTTGGCTTTTCTGAGTCGCTTCTCAAACAACCTCAGACTTCGTCCCAAGTCCCTGTCCCCTGGGTCAGGCTGGATCTGCTCTGCTGAGGCGGGGTGCTAGAGGGGCTTGCCTAGTTCTGGGAGGGCCTTCCTGCACTAGGAAAGCCACCCGTCACACCCGGGCACAAAGATCTGCACAGCCCCTTCTCCTCGGCGGGGGTCTGCTGGCTTTTACACAAACACAAGCTCTCTGTGTGCTCCTCACACACAGCTTCTAATCACCGGAAACAGCTTAATTTCGGCACAAAGACAACATCTTGTCAGTCATGTGCTTATCCTTCCCAGCCCAAACAGCACGATATTTAATTTCCATCACACATTAAAACAGCCCACATCAAAAACACACATAATTAATATGTAGTCAGACTAATACTTAAATACTATATATCAGAGGCATTATACTTAAACCACAATGTCTTCCTGAACAAGATTGGGAATGCACAAAACTACTTATTTTTCCCTTTTATAATGATGCAGTGACTCACACCAAATAGAAAATTATTAGTTTTTCATCCCAAACTGTGAAATATTGCCTCCATCAGTAAAGTATAATATTGTGATGTCATAAGCTTTTTCTAAACACTGAATTTGCCCTTATTCCCTCTCAATCATTTTAAAAGAACTGCTCTCTTTTATAGAGCTTGGATTTAAATCACAATAACACCAAGGGAAGATGAATGACAGTGCTATTGAATGTGGCTAAAATTGGATACTTCAGCACAGGTGAATGATGAGACAGCTCTTCTCTTTTTGATATATTTTCTTCTTCTATTAGTTTCCTTCCAAGGCTGGGATTTCAGTTTGAATTTTAATGTATGCGGCTGCCTCTAATCTCACTGTCTTTCTCCCCAGTACTATCTTATTGTATAGACAATTCATTCTCCTGAGCGGTAATGCACTGTTCCTACTGACTGCTGGGGAGACAGGGGTGGGTTCGAGAGGAAGCTGGAAGGCCTGGGAGGCAGCCCTGGGTGGGGAGTGCCTTTAACGAGCTGGAGACTTGTGCTCCCAGGTGAAGGGTGCTGGCTTCGCAGTGAGTCCCTGCGGGCCACTACAAGGTAGGGCCGTGGGATCCCGGATGTAAGAGGGAGGCACGAAAGAGGCAGGAGAGTGGTTGCTCAGAATCCCCCAGGAAACACAAGAGGGGGGCGAGGCTGAGCTTGAAGCACTACTGAGCAGCGCCTCTGCCCAGGTGTGGGGTGCTGGGGTCCGGGACAGCTGGTCTTGAGGCCTCCACTTACCTGAAGAAGATCTTTGGGGAAGGGCCTTCTGGGGGAATCTGGCCTTGCCCCGGGGCGTTTGAGGTCTCAGCCCAAGCTCTGTTGTTCCTTCCGCTCTTCTTGTCCCAGCTTCTCCCTCCCGCCAGTGAGCACCCCCCATGGACCTCCCTGCGATCACACACACCTTCTCGTTGAGCAGGATGAGCCCCAGGAGAGGCCTGGATACCGACCACTGGTTCCGGCAGTCTTCAAAGACAATGGTGTTCATGAGGACAGACATCATCTAGAAGACAGAGTCATATGAAGACCTTGGCTCAGAGGTCCCCTCAGTCCCAGGTCTTTTGTGTGCTTACCTTCTACCCTATACCTCGCCAACAGCCATGAGGGCTCTTCCTGGACAAAGAGCCTTGACTCTGTGAGTCTATAATGCTGCATGTAGGAACTCTTGGCCAGCTCCTTGAGCAAGCGTTCCCACCACCAAAAGCTTTGGTGAGAACCTTCTGGGTGGGCAGAAGTCAGAGGCTACAGGGCTAAGAGGATCAGTCTCTGTTTCAAGCGTGGTGTGCTTCCCTCCACGCTAAATCGCCAGGTAAAAGCCCAGCTTCCCTTCCTTTCGGCCTCTCATTTCACCAGAGGTCAAGTTATGAAGGGCCCCATCTCTCAGAGGGAGGGAGAAATGGCATACATTCCATGTGACCTCGGAATGTCCTATTTTCTACCGGCTCAGGCTCATCTGTTCTTCACTGATTCACTTACTCCCTTCACTTGTACATGTACGTATTCATGCATCCTCTTAAATTCAAAGTCTGCGAGATACCTAAGAGAACAGGCATGTACCACAGCGTGTGCCCTGAGGAGGCAGAAGCTTCTTGAGGCAGAGCACCGAGCAGAGAGATAGCCAGACATCGGGCGGGGCCAGGTGCAAGGGGCCAGCAGCAGGAGGAGGGGTGCTTCTGGGTCTCTGAGAAGTCAGGGAAGCCTCCACAGAGAAGGTACGGTTTGAGGAGTGCATCGTAAATGCATTCGGGGCAGAGAGAGCAGCCAGAAAGGAGGCTGGGAATGAACTGAGTGCGGCGGGAGCAAAGAGATGGCGGCCGGAAGCAAGACGCCAGGGTCGTGCTGGCAGGATCCTGCTGAGGAGCCTGGACTTCATGCCGACGAAGTGGGAGCCCATGGTGGGTTTGCGACAAAGGGGAGACACGCTCAGATCTGCACTTGGGCAAGATCCCTCTGGGGACATGTACGCCGTGCACTGTTGCAGGTGACAGGGCAGACGGAAGCCCAGCGAGGGGGCTGCTGCACTAGTCTGGGCGGGCGGCGGCGAGGCAGGCTGCGCTCATCTACGTGGAGCTGGCGGTGCGCTTCCCCTTCCTTAGACTCTCCCTCCCATCTCTAGTCCTTCCATTTCTGCAGCTTCAGAGCCCCTGCCCCCAACGGGGAGGGGAGATGGCAATTACGTGGCAAAGGCTCCCACCCACGTGCCCCTTGACCGGGCCTCGGTGACTGCTTTCATCACTGCACTGCTGCAATCCGATTCGCCCTGTGATCTCAGGCCAGTTACGGAACCTCTCCCATTCTCTGGGTCACTATCATTAGCCATAAAGAGGGAAATAATAACCCAGCACAAGAAAGCTCTGAGAATCAAATGAGATGGTAGAAATAAAATATGTTGCAAAGAGTAAAAAGTGCCATACACATTTAAGGTATATGATATCAACAACAATGAGCATCTTCGTAGCTCTAACCATCTTCTATCCCATCCATCGTCATCTCCCTAACGGTTCGGCGGGGTGCGAATGGGATCCACCAATTCCATATTTATTGTATGTGCAGTCTCTATGGGGGAGAGGCATGGCTTAAGCCCGACATGCTGAACATCGTTTGCAGATTACATGTTTCTGTGTACAATCTAACAAGCTAACCCAAGTCATAGAGCCACAAATTAAATTGACAAGCAAAACTAACAGATCTATGGAGACGGTCTAAAATATTATGGGCTTCAGAATCTGAAGGCAGAATGGATATTTTAATGGAAAAGATTAGAGTTAGAAGCACCAAACTCCTCCTGTAACTGACAAAGCATCCTGAAGTGATGTGCCAATTACTTTATACGGTTCTCCCGTGGATTCAT
The DNA here is from genome assembly GCF_003009895.1 of Hyaena hyaena. Classification (NCBI taxonomy): domain Eukaryota; kingdom Metazoa; phylum Chordata; class Mammalia; order Carnivora; family Hyaenidae; genus Hyaena; species Hyaena hyaena. Next base: position 1,592,244 of record NW_024080734.1, on the reverse strand, counting down.
TTGTCTGAATGCATGTATTTATGTCTGTAATAAGTAAGGGGATGTTTGAATAAAAGACTTTTCTAAAAATAAAGTTGGCTAAAGTGTCTGATTTTTGAGAAAATTTTTTTACTCTTCTGGAAAAAATGGAAATTAGTGAGGCAAATCTGCTCAAGTGGTATTGACATGGCAGCTCATTTCCAGATTTCTTCTTTTTTATTTTCTTTCTAATAATCCTAGAGGGTATGTGGGAAACAGCTCAAGCAATGTGGCAAATTCCTTTGGAGAAGCTCCTCCTCTCCCCATATGGAAGAATACTGGGTGAAACGCTTCAGTACGGAATCCCGATCCAGGAAATGCAGAATCTCTGGTGGAAGGTTCTCTGCGGTGAATGACATGAACAGATGAAGACTGGAAGGAGAGAGCCCTTGGCAACTCTGTCCCAGCCCATCCCAGCCTGCGCAGAGTCACAAAGCACCACAGGAATTAGTACAAGGGGCGCTGTCAGTGGGGCCTCCATTCCCCCAACTTCTGCTCACTTCCATACTGGTCCAGGATGCCTGGAACGGCCATTTTACAGGTGTCCAACCATGGCTGCCTTTCCTAGGGCCCATGTCCAACACACACATTATCCACTGTACTATCCCGAGCAGCTCCTCCACCCAAACCAGGGACCATTTGGGAAGGGGAGCTGTGTGGCTCGGTCCACTTAGAAAAACTATGCTCCACATTGCCTCAGCACTCACTCCTTCTCCTTCCTTCTTCCCAGAGGTGTTGGAGTGAGCTTGTAGGAAGCTTCTCTCAATGAAACAAAACCAACATGGTGCGATAGGGATAGGCTTTGGAGCCAGTCTGAAACGAGGCCAAATCTGGCCTTGGCGCTTACCTAACCTGGGCTGCTGGGAGTCGTTTCACTTCTCTGAGCCTTTATTTCCTTCTGTATACAATGAGGGATTACAGCAACTACTTTGAAGGGCTGCTGTGGGGACTGACTTCCTCCCTCTATGTCAAGCATTTTGCACTGTGTTTGCCACAGAGCAGGCACTCAATAATTACTAGTGTTCCCTCTTTGGTGTGATGCAGTGGAACTTCATGGTTCAAGGAAGCACCCCATTTCACGTCTCGATTATGTCCAGATCAAGGAGATTAGAGTATCATCACAATTATCTAAATTTACTAAGAGTTGCAGTAACAAAACCTACCATAGGAAATAGTCCAAAAAGCAGCCCTATTTGGTCTGGCACACGTAATAGCAGGGGGTTTGAATGACAGTGTTTCTGCTGTTCTGAAAACTTGTAATGTTCTGAATAAAAGACAAAGCTACTACAAATATCTAACCTGGAAAGACAAAACAATGTAATGTAGGGGGCGCCTGGGTGGCTCAGTCGGTTAAACGTCCGACTTCGGCTCAGGTAATGATCTCACGGTTTGTGGGTTCGAGCCCCGCGTCAGGCCTTGTGCTGACAGCTAGCTCAGAGCCTGGAGCCTGCTTCAGATTCTGTGTCCCCCACCCTCTCTCTGCACCCACCCCGCTCACTGTCTCAAAAAAAACCCCCAAAAAATAAAAAACAAAAAAGAACCCCCCCCACACACTAAAAAAAATTAAAAACCAACAAACAAACCCAAAGTGGCGTTGTGTCATCTGCATCTCTGTTCACTCCTCAGCAGCTCTCCCACCCTAAGATGCTTTGGGCACAAGCCCAAAGCCAAGTGGACTTTGCAACCCAAACATGCTGGGTCGCACTCTCCCTACCGCAAGGTGGTAACTACATGCTCTCACTTCAGATGCTTCCTGTTCTATCTCCTGCTCATGCAGAATAAGTAAACTTGTGGTTTGGGCTGAATGCTCTCTGCTGCTAGATGGTGAGTATGTACTCTAACGAAGTAGGAAGCCCAATGGATCTAGAAGCTGGTAGAGCAGGATGGCCGGGGTCACGTGGCCTGAGTGAGTGCAGGGTTATGACTGGTAACCGTGAGACTAGACTGTAAACTCCTGGGTGCGGGTACCATGAGGGGCCGTTCTCTGTATCCCCAGTGACCAGCATGGCATCTGGCACACACCAGATGCTTAAGAAATAGCTGCTGAATGAAAGAATTAATACATGAATGAATGAAGGAGTGGGAAAGGATGAATCAACTATCAAGAGTGCGTAAAGAGCTAAAGAACCGAAAGACGATTGTATAAAACACAGAGTTCTGGGGGTGCCTGGGTGGCTCGGTCAGTTAAGCGTCCGACTTCGGTTCAATGATCATGTGGTTTGTAGGTTCAGGCCCGCGACGGGTTCTGTGCTGACGGCTAGCTCAGAGCCTGGAGCCTGCTTCACATTCTGTATCTGCCTCTCTCTCTGACCCTCCCCTGCTCTCTCTCTCTCTCTCTCTCTCTCTCAGAAATAAATTAAAAAAAAAAAACAAACATTAAAAAACAAAACAAAAAACCTCCCACAGAGTTCTGGCCCCGATCTCTGGCTAAAATCTGAAATGGGTAAATATCTAAATTAATACACTGTTCATTTCCAAGGATCTTGCCTTTGTGCGCAGAGCCTGAGGACTCGTCTAAGCCCCTGGTGTCCCTCGAGCCAGTAGCTCCTGGGGAAAGCCCTCGGTGGGGGGCTTCCAGGTTACGAAGGCTGAAGGCTGACACCCCATCTTCGCTACCAACAAGCACCTGCACCCCAGACGCTGTGCCTGACGAGCCTTCTCACCGCCCCAAGGTACTAACAGAGACGGTGTGTGGAGAGCTCGGCACTCTGCTCAACACATGCTGAGACGCTGTCTCTAACCCTCCACTAACCCTGAAGTTAGCATTAACTTGAAGGCGGCACTGTCCTCACTTCGTAGACGCAGGATCCGAGGTCCCGAGTGAGTGAGCAACTTGCTCAAGGCGTCAGGCCACCGGCTATCAGGAGGTGAGGTAGAACTGAGGTACGGGCGCAGGTCTGCCCGAGTCTGGAGACCGTGCCCTTCACCACCATCATGCCAGCCTGCTGCACCCTGGGGCCGTGTGCGAGGACCAAGACCGCCAGCACCGGTGGCCGGGGCAGCGTGTCTGGCCCCCGCTGCACACTGCTGGCGGACGGCCGGTGCGGGAGGAGAGGCTCGCTTCTGCGCGTGGCTCATTCTTGCACCGTCAGCGAGTCCCCCCGACAGGCTGCCCACACGCACCTCCTCTGTTCAGCCGCCCTGCCGCCTGCTCAACACTCAGGCAGCTGCTGGAGCCTCTACAATGAGGGTCCAGGGCAGCGACTCCTGGCGCGTCTGCAGATCTTCCCGCCTCCTACCTACGGCTTTTATAAATGTGGTTAACACATTTGCAGCCTCTCTAGATGAACAACAGTCGACATAATTGATAGACTGTCTCTGGAAAATGGTCCACTGAATGTTTTTCTAAAAATAACACTTTCCCTCCCACCAAAAGTACCGTGGACACGGCAATTTAAATTAACGTCATTGAAAACATTAGTAAATTAAGCTAATTTCTTTTGAGTTACAGTGTTCCCTACAAGGTGAGCACTTTTCGCTTTCGTGTTCTTAGAGCCTACTGAATACTATGACGAAAAACGGTTCCGCAGAGTTCTGAGAAGTAGATGAAGGAATTCTAACCCTCCCTCATGCTTCCCACCTGTATCAGAGACACAGAAAACCGAACCTGCGTGATGCCACGAACCCGGATACCGCAGGGATCAAATCCTCCGTACAGTTGGGGAAGTCCACCTCTCCCCTCTATCCCAGCTCTTTTCTCAGGGTCACACAGATTTTAGTTACACTGCGACCTTGCTGCCTCTGGGTCAGGGAAACGGAAAATGGGGATGGGACAAGAGTAATCTGTCTTGTCTGAGAGGCGGTGCAAAGAGGGCCTGAGAAGCAGGCTTTGGTTTGACAAAGGGAGGAGAGCCAGAGGAAAGGTGAGAGGCCAAGACGAAGCTCCCTGTGCCCAAGCGGTGGCTTAATCTGTTAGGTCAGGGCCTTTAATGGGAAGAGGAGTAGAACATAAAACTACGCGTACCTCTGGCCAAGCTCGATTGCTCTTGATTTTGATGCAATGCGTTGGTGATGTCTGAGGAACCACCAATAATCACAAACACTGAAGAGCTGCCTCTGAGTCTCAGAAATCTCTTGGTACACGAAACCGGCCTTTCAGAAGGCCTGCAAGACAGGAGGGGGGAGGTTGGCCCTAGCTAAAAACAGTGACACGAAAACACAAAGCAGAAAGAGGATTGCCTGGAATCCGAAATAGGATCCGAAAGAGCAGAAGAACCCATCTCCACAGCAGTTCCTCCAGAGCCCCACGCCAGGGACGGAGATCCAGGGTCTGGGAGAATCTGAACGCTGCCGAAGAAGGAAAAGCTTCTATTTTCAGGGCTCGTGGAAGTGAGGGAGTTGCTGTCATTACCGAGTGCTGTTCCTGAGGCCACATGCACAGCAGATATTGAAATGTGATCCTCGTCAAATTAGATACTAGTCATCTTTAGGGAAAAGGAATCAATCGTTCTATCCGTCTGCTGTCTACCGATGTGATAGCAGTGGAATGTTATGAAAAATGAAAGCAATGGACAAATAAGTATATTTTCCTGCCTGGATTAACTAAGGTGCACCAGCCAGGTTACATTAAATCTTTTAATATCTGTACATAGTAAACACTTTCCTAAAGTTCGTATTGTGTCTTTATAGTCTCATAATAGTAGCAAGCATTTGGCACTTTAAATGAGAAAAAAAAATCAAGCAAAATGCAGGATGCGGTGAGCGTTGATTTTAAAGACACAGACTGTAGTCAGTTACGGGTGACCCAGTCTCCTCTGGAAACTCATTTGGGAGTCCTGCCTTTTTGGCCTTTGCACAATGCTAGCTTTGCTCAAAGCAAAGAAACCAAACCAAGACCAAAGAAAACCCCAGCAAAACAATCTTTTTTACCAATAAAGGAACCGCAGGACTGACTACTTCAGCTGGTTTTGGTCACCTATTAGCTGCGCATGTTTCCACATCTAAGCTAACAGCACGCTCTGCCTCTACCCCTCCCTGACAGAAAGTTACAAGGCGCTTTTTCTCCAAGTGATAAATTGCCTAGAATATGAAAAAAAACTCTCCCATCCATTGTAAAATCTAAGGAAATGCACAACCCAGTTTTGCTGTGGTTTCAATTCTCTCCATTACCAACATCACCCCTAGTTCTCAAAACATTCATTTTAATCATAGTTTATTCGGGAAAGAATTACCTGCCAGTCTCCTGGCTTATAAGAGAGAAGATCAAGTTGGAACGAAACTTCAGGATTAATTAATTGAGAGGACTGCGTGTAATGTGTCTACTCCAAACGTTACAGTGCACCATCACGATGAAAACAGTTTTATTTTCCATGGTTGAAATAAATTATAATAAATAATTCATTTCAATGGCAGAGATGTACTGGAGAGCAAGAGCAACAAAATTGACTACGCTACGCTGTAAGTCTCATTCTTGAATCTTCATTATCCATTTGAAACTTTTTACGAGTAGTAAATCATATTTCAAGTGGCTGCAGATCTCATAAAGCTGCTTGCTGCATTAAAATAAAACCAGAAAACCTGGGACACTGCAAGGCTGCAGGGTCTGCCACTCAGCACTATCTGGGAGACTCTCACTCTTCTCTTGCCAGCATCAAGCAGAACATTCTCCATTTGATGTAAAAATTAGGCATCACTTGTTTCATCTGCGTTTCCTCTGGGTGGGAATGTTGGGGACACCGCATGTAGAGGAATAGCCTTCAACTCCAAAGCCATTTTCTTCTTAGTTTTATTCCCGAGTGACTGCCCCACAGCCAGATTCTTGAACCTCTCATGGCCTATACTGGCTTCTGGTGGTCCCTAAGTGAGAAAACATGTACAAGCTCAAGAGAGACTCCCAAAGGCACATGTGCTGTTCTGCCTAAAAAGAGCAGCCCATCTTCATAGGATGAGTCATAATTTAACTTGAACTTTTAAAAGATGCATATAGCGGTGCCGGGGTGGCTCTGTCGGTTTAAGTGTCCGACTTTGGCTCAGGTCATGATCTCGTGGCTTGTGAGTTCGAGCCCCGCGCTGGGCTCTGTGCTGACAGCTCAGAGCCTGGAGCCTGCTTCAGACTCTGTGTCTCCCTCTCTCTCTGTCTCTCCTCTGTTCATGCTTTGTCTCTCTCTCAAAAATGAATAAACATTAAAAAATAAATTAGCCCCCCCCATCATTAAAAAACAAAAAGACGCATATAAACATCACCATAGAAGAATGTATTAGAAAGAGGAAACAGAATGAGAAATAATGAAGCACACAGGGCTTGGGATGTCTGAGGTACAGTTAGCCCCTGCGTGGGAAGCTTCTGAGAGGCCTTTCTTGAATGGAAAGGAGCAGAGCTGAGGGCAGGGAGCTGAAGGCTGGGCGGAGTCCAGGCTCTAAAAGGCCTCTGCTGTCATGCTAAATGCAGAAGCTGTTTGGGCCAGTACCTAAAGGGTAGCCTTCAACAGATTTCCGAATAACTATGAGCCCTGGGATCTAGAACAATGGCTGACGGGAGGCTGGGCATGGCAACGATGAGTGGGAGGCAAGGTAACATGTTGAGATACTACTGTCAAAGTCCAGGGAGGAACGGTGAGGACCCAGGCAAGGCTGGTAGAAGGGACAGAAGTGGTCAGAGCCCTTAACTGCATACCCCATCTTCTTTCCAGGCAATGACGTCTTTCCACCTCCCACTGAGTCTAGATAAAGTGAGAGCTTTAAGAGCATGGCCTCAGATGGAAGACCGCCGGCAGGGAGAAGGGCTTGGGGGCTAGACTACCCATGTGGTGCTAAGTGCAGCGGAGGGGCCGCCACTGTCCCGCAGCCCAACAGCCTGGCAATGAACTCGGGAAGCAAGGGGCCGTACGCCCCCAACCAGCGTACGTATACACGCACGAAGAGAAGACCACAAGCACACGTTTATATTAAAATATTCGGTGATAAAGTAAACTCCAACTGAGGCCATTCAAAATCAGGGAAGGGAGTGGGAAATAGCATATGAAGAGTCATCACAACATTTCCCAATGAATCTCGGGAAAACCGAGCAAGAGAAGGCATAATGGCACGAGGGCATCTCACGCAGTCATTAAAGCAGAGTGCGGTGAATACTGTAGTTCATAATGAATATGTTATCCTTACAGTCGGAGTCTCCATGTTTCGTTGCCTCTCATCTGTCACTACATTCTCCCTCATTTCCTGAAGGGATTTAGTTAGATGGACCTAAAAATCTTCATAACCAACAGTGGAGGATTATTTTACTTATTACGTTCCAATGATGTTGTGTGGGGAGGAAAAAAAATACTTTTGTGGCACGTTCACCGGGTGCTCAGAAGCATTTTCCATTAAAGATTAGTCTAGAGTTTATGTTGAAACCGCAGAGGACAGCAAGCTGCCTTTCAGATTTGAGGGTTTTTATTTATAGTCACTAAAATGGCATAGAGTGCTGGCCAGGAGGCCAAGGAGATGATTCAAAGATGTTATTAAGATTTGGAAGCTCTTTTGTCCTAATAATTACATAAGGATGCCTAAGGAGTGATAGGAATAGAACCTCATTCCTTGATTTATTCAGACATTTACTGACCACCTACTTTGTGCCGGGCTCTGTGTCCCACAAGGCACAGTCTTGGCCCTCAAAGAGCTCACTAGCAAGTAGGGAAGGAGACACACAGCATGACAACACGGCACAGCAAGTGCCACAAACAGAAGCTCGCCTGGGAGGCTCTAAGAGACCAGAGGGGGCGGACTTACTCGGCCTCGGACTGGGGCACAGGCAAGGAAGGCCTCACAGGTGACGCAAGGAGCTGCTGTAGACAATCAGCAAAGTCTGACAGGCAGTCAGGGCAGAAGGGCGAGCAGGTGCCAAAGTCTGGAGAAGTATTTGGGGGGCTGGCGAGCAGTTCTGTGGGACTGGAGAGGGTGTGGGGGGCTGGTGGTGGCAGAGGAGGATGACCAGGTAGCAGGGGCCAGAGCCTGTGAAGGGCCTAGTAATGTATGCTGGAGCGCACGCGCCTTCTCCTGCAGGAAGTGGGGTGCCGCTGAAGTTGACTGAACCTGGCAGTGACACAGGAGAAGGGCAAAGCTGGTGTAGCTGTTCTCAAGCCCGAGCCCTCGGCGGGCCTGGGCCATCTGACTCCCCTAAGAAGATGCAGCTCTGTTCCTGTCCTGGGACTGGGAGACCACAGACGCGGAAGGTCACCTGCTGGGGTCCCGCGCCTCAGCCAGGACAGAGCTCGGCCCCCGTCTCTGCTGGCTCCGTTGCCAGTACCCCGAGGAATGGCGTTGCCATTACTTCCCTTGGCCCACGGCACGTAACTTAATAGTGTCCCCTGTCAGGAATGGTTCTCTTTGTCAGGAAGCTTTTTATTGATGTCCAACCTTCATTTTCCCTTTCTCATAATAATATCCCATTATGCCAATACTCCATTGTGCCATGCTAAGTAATTCCCTTTCCTCCTTGGCATTTACATCTTCCAAGTATTTATAGACTTATCAAATGCCCCATTTAGTTGTCACTTAGGCAGGCTATACATATTTAGCTTCTTTAATCTGGCCCCATAAGCCAGCCTTTCCATTCTCCTAAATCACTGGAGTTCTTTCCTCCAGGTCTCTGTCAATTTGTTTCCAGCCTCTCTGTAACACAGGGGGCTCAGGAAAGAGATGGGGCTGGGGAGGGAGGGTTTGCTCCTTCTGCAGGGTAAGAACACATCATTTGCTGAGGGTGGAACTTCTTCCTTAGAGTGCAAACTCCAAAACAGGCCAGGCCTCTGGAGGGCTACGGGCCCCGTTCGTGGTCTACTAGCTTTCTCTCGCCTGCACACGTTTCAAGCCACTAATATTCTATTAGCAGCTCTCGTTACATGCTAGGCACACACAAGCGACACATGTGTGTTAAGTGCCTACTATGTGTCAGGAGCCATGCTAGGGGCTTCTCCCTCCTTCTGCCCTCCCTCTTCATCTCTCACGCTATTTCAATGAATGCTCAAAGAATTACTAAGTTCCTACTATGTGCCACACACGGCATGGTGGTACAGAATTGAAATGTGGTCTCTGTGGCCTTAAGAAACTCACAGAGCATAAGTATTTATCAGTGTCTTATTGCCCACCCATCAAGTTGTTTCCGTCCAATCTTAAAGGGTCTCTGAGAAAGGGTCATCATGCACTTAACTCTAATTGATGCTTTTAGTTTCCTGAGTGGAACTTCTTTGTCCTATCTAAAACTAGATGCCACATTAAGTACGGGCATTAACACAGAGCTCTTGTGTAGGATTTTCTTTCTGGTGGTTCTCTCTGGGGCCTAAGAGAGCTCTCTCCAGGCCTTGCACTTCCCATCGTTCCTTCTTGGCAGTTGACTTCACATTCTGTATTCATGTCACCTCAACTAAGTATGCAGTTGAATGTTTTTCTTTTCCACGGTACTGATGTTCCAAGTTATGGGGCAGGCTGAGGAGGGATGGAACAGGAAAGAGCTAAGGCAATGAGTCTTGGCCACAGTCTTGGGGAGTCTGGGCATGAGACCACAGGAGGAACTAGTGCAAGTACTTGATCTGGGGGGCCAGTTCCAGTAAGGTGCAGAATGGCCCTGGCTGAGTTGTTGGTACCTCTGAAGAGGTAAGCTTCACCTGGTCAAGGACACAGTTAGGAAATAGCATCATTGGTATTCAAAGCCATGTACATTGACTGCAAAATCTGTCTGCTCTGTTGTTGTAAAGCAGAAAATCCTCAACAAATACAGAACATGCAATTAGACAGCTCTGAAGGAGGACGGAATTTCACAGAGTCTGAGAGCACTCAGTCTGCATCTTCCTAAGCATGACGGGATAAAGAATTAACATGCAAAAGTTCTTTTTGGCTGCAAAGCATATGAAGCAGCAGTGACTCATGACAGGTCAGAGGATTAGGAAACTTATACCCTGCTCTGAAAGCAGAGATCAGATGGGAATCAAATAAGAAGCTTTCTTTAACATCATATATGAGCTCACAGCCTCACCAAATGGTTGCTGCTAGTTAAAAACTTTTCAACAGTTAAGACAGAAAATGAATATGAAGTGCAGCTCACATCTCTAGCACACGCATTATTAACCCTTCAAGTACGTGGAAAACCAGTAACAACTGTAAAATGAGTAAATCACACCATCCTTAAGCTGACCCTCACTTTATCCAGTGCCGTTCATTCAAGAAACTCAAAGAGTATCTCATACCATTCGCCATGCCAGCTGGAGAAATGCAGGTGAGAGAAATGCCAGGAAAGATGAGTGGGTGAAGGCTCTGGGAGGCCTTGGTGACATAAAAACTATGTTAGATCCAGAGACAACAAAGCCTTAGTTACGTTCTGGGTACTGCTACTTACTGGCTGGGTGACGTTGGGCAAGTTATTTCGCCTCTCTGAACCTCTGCATTCCTGTCCCATATGGGCACTGGGATGTACTCGTATTCCCAAGTCAGGAAGATAGACCTTACTGGCCCTACTGGCCCACTAGAGTTGCTGTGAGATTCACAAGAGACTTTAGGTGTGAGGACATATAAATGGAAAGGGTCCTGACGTTTATTTTCATTCCTGCCGCTGTAAGGTGATGGCTGGAGTACGTAGGAAGAATAAGTGAGGAAAAGCCTGTTTGGGGCCAAGAATCAGATACACATCACACCGTGCCCCCACCCAGTCTGGTGAGGGTTTGTGATCTTGAGGATGTATGTCACACAAACTCTAAGAAAGGCAGAACAGGTGTGCGGGGCCAGGAAGACCTAGGTAATCGGGCTGAAGTCGCAGCCTCGGGATTTCCTGGCAAGGGAATTTTTCCACATTTGAATATATGAACAGCAGATACATGTGCTCCTTAGGGACATAAAAAAGTAACTGGTCCCTGTATATTGTTTTTCAAATTTTCCCCATTTATTGAATACCTTCTCTGTGTTAGATGGGTCTATACACATCGATTCACGCTGTCCTCACACTTCCCTGAGTCGAGAATCTTTTGGCTGTGAGAACAGCAACTACCACAGACAAAACTCAGCCCTAAAAGGGGTGACGTGAGGACCCCCGGACTAGGCAGTGCAGGCAGGCCTCTCAACAGCCGGGAACCATGGCCAGGAAGCCTGGTGTGATCTTTCTCAGTCTTTCCCTGGGGCTGCCGATCTCCTTCGAGATCCTCCCAGCACGCTGCTGCTTTTTTCTCTCGCTGTGACCTGGCTACTTCTCTGAGTGTGTAGCAGGGAACGGCTGCTGCGTGGCTCTTGTTTTTTCAAGTCTTCAAGTCAAGTGAAGACCAGAGGCTGCCCGGTATCTTCTAAATCCAGGGAGTTTCTAAATCCAGGGAAGAGGACTCACTGAGCCAACCTGGGTCAAGTGCTTACTTCTTGTCTAATCAATTCTCAAAGGAAGGGGCCTTGGCTCAGTCAAGGATTTACAACTGAATGAGTGTTGTGTGTCCCCTCTTGTCCCCCCAGCTCCACCAATCCCGTCCCCAGGTCATTTAGAAGCAGTGTTGTTAAGAGCACAAGGTTCTGCTATTTATTAGCTGTATGATACCGAGTAAGCTACCTGACTTCTTAAAGCTGCAATTATAATACTTTGATTATAAACTGTAGAAAAGAGTATCTACCTCACAAAGTAGAACTTCATAAATACAAATAAAACATATATATAGTTAAGTACCTAGCACAGAGCCTTGCATATGATAATTATTTCTACTTCTTTTTAATTACAGGGATTCCTCCTCATCATCTGAGTCTGAGGTCGCTCTTCCATAGTGACCTGTTAGGTCCTAGTGGCCTTGCTGGAAATAAGGCTTCTATTATAGGATGGAGGAAAAGTCTAGATCTTTAAGGAGGAGGTGTGGAAATTCTTTCATTTTGGAGTGGCAGGGTAAGGAAACACTTCCAACTCCAATCTTTTCTGGTCGAGGTCATCAGCTTCTTTATAACATCCATACACGTTTAGGATCCCTCTGGTGAGCCCCGGGCTGGCTTGGGTGCAACACAGGAAGATTATCTCAGATGTCATGTCCCATGTCACAGAAACACGGCTCAGAGTAGAAAGACTGCACCTGTGTTACAACTTGGGAGCGCTACTCCTGAATGACTTCTGTCACTGAACGACTTAGTGGGTAAATGCCGCTCCCTGGGCTGCGCTCGCATAAAAAGGGAGGTGTCATCTGCAGAACTTTCGAGAGCAGACAAAACCAGCCCTTTAGAAAACACACTGTGAGACACTACCCCAGGGTTGGTGTCAGTATTTAATCCCTAGATTCGTAATTTTCCTTGCAGAGGCTTTAGAGAAGGATACATTTAGTGAACTTTTTTATTCTTAATTTACAATGATAGCCAATTACGCCGGTCACCATTAACCGAGAAGCTAAAAACCGTTTTGTTTGCCATTTGCCATATCGGATGAGAGACTGTTATAAAGCATGCCTAATTATTATTGGGCTAAATCTGTGTAAAACTGCATTTTTTCCCCACATAAAATGTTTTCTATCTGTTTTACATGAACGTGAAGGAAAAGGTATGGCCGTTGTTCATTTTGTACAACTCCTCTGCTATTCTGAGAACGTTTGCTGCAGACTAATAGCAAAACTGACTGTGCTAAACTGTAGATAAAGGAACGGTGACAGATTGCAGTCACTTTAATTCATAAAGAAAATACTCGGAGCCCCTGGGAATGCCAAATCGAGCCACCAGCACCCAGTGACTTCATGCTAAGTCACAAACTACATCATATATTTTAGTTTAAACACAAAGGCTAATGGGCATGTGACTTATTTATTTCAAGTTCTTCTTTATGAAGAGCTGGCTCTTTTTTTTTTTTTTTTTTTTTTAGCTCTTTGGAAAACATTATACTTCCCCTATTCTATAAACATACAAATATAATTGTAAAATGACATCATTCTGTTTTCATTTAATTACCCTTGAAATGCTTTCTATTTAATATTCATTACTCAAAAGCTAATTTAAAAGAGAAAGAGATGCGACTTATTAAAAAAGATGTACTGTCATTCACAGCAATAGTTATCTAATATACAGAAGTTAATAAAGCAGATTAATCTACAAGTCCCTTTAAGCCATTCTTGAGTTTTGAACAACTGCCTCTTTGACCTTTCACCTTCATGCTGTGCACCAGTCGCAGGTGCCAGCTGTACAGAAATTATGGCCGCGCGTTTGAACGCAAAATCTTTTCTTACTTTGCTCCTGACCAGCAGCTGACCCTGTAGGAGTGATTGTTTCTGGTGCCGGCCTAAAGGCTACATAAACCAGCAGCAGATAAACAAAAGGCTACATATACCAGCTGCCTTGCCTAAGGGTACCATCCTAGGCTGACACCTCCGCTCCTTCTCCAGCGTCCCAAATTGCTCCTTGTTTGTTTCCATACATGCATTTCATCCTTGTTACACTGTGCAAGGGACAGTCGCAGGAGAAAACCCCCTAAAACAACAACAACAAAAAAACCCCTGTCCCTTCCTTCGAACTTGACTTTTGAGTATTCCATGTCAAACTGTGTTATTATGATGCTAATCTAGGCCTGATTTAGCAACTTTAATAAGAGGCTAAACCCTCTTGTAATTAGATAATAAAATTTTATTATGTATTTTAATATTAAAAGTCTTAAAATCAAACTCTTCAAATCATACACTGGTACAGAACTAAGGTACTTAAATAGCATAGCTCCAGAAGATGGGAACTTGAAAAAGCACATTGTGGCTAATTTTTCATTCTCAGAAATGTAAACATGGAATTCCTATGTGGTGGCAGGGAAAAAGCTCCAACGCTCTTAATTATGTGCGGGGAAGAATGAATCTATTCAAGTGTGAAGCACACTGTACCATTTCCAGCAACAGCGTGAGATGGCTTTGACAGTTATTTCTTGGATACAAATTACACAAGTATAAAAACAATCCCCATAATGATTAAATGCAGTTATGTACATAGGAGAATACCAGTGCAAATGGTAACATATTTAAATGGTTTTTCCTTCATTAAAAAAAATTATATATGATATTAAACCATCAATCACTGCTGAGGCACAGGAGTTTAAATGTATTGTCACTGGTTGAAATAAATGACTTGGAGACTGAATTCTGGCTCACTCAATATGGTGTCTTTGCTGTTGCTTAGTCACCCAACTCTCTGCTGGTTTGGGCTACATCTGGTGGATTCCATCCCTTTCAATTAAGGCAAGTTATGCTATCAATGGATTACATCTTTGAACTGTGCTTAGAGGTAAAAAAGAAAAAAACAAAAAACAAACAAACAAAAAGAAACCAAACACATGTCCTAGTGAAAACAAAACAAAACAACCAACACTTTTCTGTTCTGTTAGCCATTTGGAACAATACGTGAGGTGCTTATTCCTTTCTTCACCCATGTTTAGAATTTTCTTGTGGCATTCCAGGATTATTACATAGTATATAATGGCATACCCTCATCTTAGCATCACCATTCTGTCTTATTACGTAGTGATCTATGACTGTGCTGGATTTGAAACTGAAAGTCACTGCCCACAGACCGTAATTCTGAAAATTCACTTTTGTTTTGCAAATATTCATTGACTGTCTCAAGGGATGGGCTCTGCTAGACTCTGTGACATGCATCAAGCTGGAGGTGATCTTTGGGGAAGAAAAGGTACTCTGTTGAAGACAGGTGTTACAGTTCTGATCATAATGTGATGATTCATAAATCAAGAACAGGTTTTTCTGCAAACTGATTTTTCAGTCTTAAAATACAATTTTTGGTGTTACAGTTGAAATAGTCATTCAATAAGTATTTCCATAACAAAAATGAAACCCAAATGGCAAGGATAGGGTCTGTGGCAAAAAATGTGGACTAGAATCATCCTTCGAAGGATGGATACATAATTTTATGATATCACAGGTGCCATTTTAATAAACTAATGTTTTTCTATTTTTAAAATTATGTACTTTAACTTTCTAAACCAATCTTTAGGGGTTGTGGTCACAAAGCCATCGTTCTTAAGAGTTTTACTCCCTTATGGACTTTTATTGAGTACAGACTTACGTATAGAATCAAATATAAGAGCAAAATAACAGCATCCTTTTTAAACAACTACTCAAAAAAGTGTGCTTCAAGAATTATCAAAACATCAGCAGTGCCGCATGGGATGACTGTGAGAAAGGTCAGGGGTCCTGCTTTGCGTGACCTCCATTCTGAAATTCTCTAGGATTACATAACACGTTGGTGGAAAAGCGGCAACCAGACATCCAGTGGCAGCCTGCAGAGTGTTTTTATTTTCTTGTTTTGTTCTAAATTTTCAAACAGCGGCCATCATGAAAAAACCTGGATTTCTGGCTCTCTCTGGCGGGGGTGGGGTGGAGGGTGGGGTGGGTAATCTCTACATAGCTGGCAACACCGGATCCTGTTTTCTTACAAGGCAAGAATAAGCTGGAGTTATGTGGAGGCTGCCCCCGTTAGACAGGGGTGTGTGCACAACTTAGGTTTCTTTTCTGTCTACCTCATTCAAGTTCTCTGTGTGGCTCTACAGGATCTTGGTTTGTGATACTTTGTAGAACGGAAAGGATAGGGAGAGGGATGCTCAAAGGTATCGGTTTGAGACTCACCAACGCAAGAAGCCTTTAAGAATAACCTTCAGTAGAGCTAACGGTACCCAGTCGTAGTAGTAGAAGCTTCTCTTAGAAAAGAGAAGCTGTTTATGACCAGAAAGAGGTGGAAGCTGGCACTCTTTCGTGATGAGTCAGTGGTGAGAGTCAGGATGAAGCCTGGAGATGTACCGGGTGTGGGGGATAGATGTACAACACTTGTTGGTGCCCCACGTTCATTTCACAGCTGCCACACTGAGTCTATCCTAGAAAAATCAGGTTGGAGGAAACCTCAAGAACTACCTCTGAGACATTAGAGGAAAGGCACGGAGGAACGTCACGAGACAGCTGTACTATTCGACTCAGATCTTACAAGGATGTCCTACTCCATTTTATACTCTCAGGGTCTGGCTATAGAATTAATGAGAGGGTGTGGGTGTAGAGTAAGTGAGAGGAAGGTCTGTTCACTCTGCCGCGACGCTGGGAAGCACACGACTTCTCTGTACCAGCTGGCAAAGCCACCTCCCTCTCCCTTGCCCACCGCCTCTTTGGGTCACTGCCCATCTGTTTCACCCCGGCTGCGGCACAAAGTTCGGGTATAGGATGACGGCTCTGAATCACTCTACCTTAGGGATGGCCCCGGTGGGACTTACTGGAAGCTCAACTTGCTTGAGTCTAAGTGCTGAAAAAATATGTGCTACCTCCGATTAGTAGCTGCCAACAAACTATAGCTTTGCGGTTAAACATGTCAATTCCGCAGTTCAACAGACCAAGATTTTAGCTTTTCCACTTACTGACTATGTCTCATCTTGGGAAAGTTACTTAATCTTTTTGTACCTAAGTTTCTATATTTACAAAGCGGTGATCATAATACTAGCCCTTCACAGAGATACCATGATAATTAAATCAGATTATGTGCGTATGCAAGAAGCTTAAGCTATTGCCTGCATGCGGTGAGCACTTAACGTTTTGCCAGTATTATTTTTTCTAGAAATAAATACACATTCCATGCACAGAACGCTGTGAAGAAGACCAAGATTGTGGCAGCACGTGCAAAAGACAATTCTGTCCTGAAACGTGAGCTTCTGTTTTATACTTTTGGTGTCTACTGACCGATCCCTGGCTTCCTTCAAGCACTTTATAGCCATGTTGTCCTCTGGTCCAGCGGTGAATGTCCCTTCAGTGTGGGGTTTTGCTCTCAATCTACTGCCAGATTTTTGACAATAAAGCTGCAAATCAACCAGACTGAGTTGATGGGTCATGCGGAGGGCACACTTTCTATTTAGGGTTCACTAGAAATGTCTTTAATAACATTAGAAAACCAGGCTAATTATTTTTTAAGAGGCTGAGAGACATGAATGTACTTCATCTACTGAAGCGTTTCCTGCCGTGAGGGTGTTGCTAAGGTTCCACAGGCCAAAATCTCGTGAGTTAAACACGTGGCTACACCTTCTCCTCCTTAGTCTTAGGGAATGGAACCTTAAGTATGAAAGATATCTTGTACGGTATGTCAAAATGTTGAGCAGTAGCGTTTCAATCTAAACACAAAAATGAAAAAAGAGCAGATGATTTCCCTTTTGCTGTAATTCACTTTGGGATGCATGTCATGAAGAGCACTATACAAAAGCAATTTTCATTGATTGACTGACTGATTGAGGAAAAGGGTGAATGTTCTTTCAGCATACATCCCTACAGAAGTATGATTGTTATAATTCCTGACAGCTCTTCACAATTTGTAGTTAAATGCCAGGTTGTGGGGGGGTGGGGGTGGGGAGGGGACACAGGAGAGGAAGAGAGATAAAATCATAATTAGAATTCTTTTTGAGTTTTTAGTATAGCTGACTTGTGCCAAAGAGTTACCTAGATGAGGGTGAAATGAATTCAAATCTAAATGTTCTCATTCTTCCCTTCAATGTATTTAGATTTTAGAGAATATAATTGTTAAAAATACCCTGTTAATGAGTCAGCTGCATGATCTAATCCCTGGTGCTGACAACCACATAGCCGCATAGTTCTTGTTCTGCTTCTGTGGAAGGTGCTACCCTTTCTAGAACAATTAGTTTTAACTGAAATTTTGACGTAGACAAGCATTCATCATCTGTGTCTTAGTCGTATAATTCGAGAAGGGATTAGTCACATCTCTGACCTGCCCCTCTAATTCTACAAAACACGCTCCTGCATTTAGTGATTTGGGTAAATCGTTCACTTTGTGATATAACCGAATGGGTGCTGATCTACGGCTTACATGTGCAAACACTTAACATGCCAGAGACAACACTAAAAACATTTCACATGCAAATTTAACCTGCCAAATTATTGTAGCAGATCTGTACCTGATCACTGTTACTACTGGCTTGTCCTTAAAATTACAGGTTATCTTTTTTTTAATTTATTTTTTACTTGAAAGAGAGCGAGAGAGAGAGCGAGAGAGCGAGCGAGCGCATATATGTGCACAGGGGAGGGGCAGAAGGAAAGAGAGAGAGAATCCCATGCAGGCTCATGCTTTAGAGCAAAGCCCAGCGTGGAGCTCGATCTCTCAAACCTGAGATCATGCTGAGCCAGAATCAAGAGTCAGTGTTCAGCCAATGGAACCACTCAGGCACACTTAGTTTATCATGCTAATGGCATAAAAACACATGGGGAGTTTTTTTCCTTAATAATGTGAACTGTGAACTTAACTGACTGTTAAGTCCAAGGAAGGCTGGTGAGGCAGTAATTCCTATTTGAAATATTCACTTAATTATAGTGGATCCTCAAATGGACAAAATTTAATGCTAGCAAAGTTAGATTTGTTCACAGATTACGGATGATAGCTTATTTGGAGAATATTTTTAAAAAAATATTGAGTGGGTGCTTGGGTGGCTCAGTTGGTTAAGTGTCAGACTTTTTATTTCAGCTCGGGTCATGATGATCGCATGGTGGTGAGATCGAGCCCTGAGTGGGGCTCCGAGCTCAGTGGAGAGCCTGCTTAAAATTCTCTCCCTCCCTCTCTCTCTGCTCCTCCCCCACTCTCTCACATTCTAAGATAAAAAGTTTAAAATTTGGGGGATGCCTGGGTGGCTCAGTCAGTTAAGCGTCCGACTTCAGCTCAGGTCATGATCTCACAGTTCGTGAGTTCAAGCCCCGCAATGGACTCTGTGCTGACAGCTCAGAGTCTGGAGCCTGCTTCGGAGCCTGCTTCGGATTCTGTGTCTCCCCCTCTCGGTGCCCCTCCCCCATTCATGCTCTGTCTCTCAAAATGTAAATAAATATTAAAAAACTTTTTGTAAAAATAAAATTTCTTTAAATAAAAAGGATCTATAGCCACATAACAGATCATTATTTAATAAGCACATTTCCAGGTGAGCAGCATTTACAATGTGCTTCCTAGTCTGGTGTGCACAAATCGAAAGGCCTATGAGGATGTTGGAAAACCCACTTATGTGGGTTCATGCTTCATTTGCTATGGAAGCTTGAGGAGAGAACTTTTACAATTTGGAATGGACACTCATCATGCAGTTATGCTTCCGGCAATATATATCCAGGTTGGGGGGAAAACAGTTCAAACTGGTAAATAATTGCAGTATCATTGCATCAGTTTAGTTTAAAGAGCTGACAAACCCTCTCTAAACTCCGAGCACAATTAGTCATTAGGGTCTAGTTTTTCAGCACTGTTAAGCAATTTGTAACCCATTCCTTTTAATAGGGTTAGGCATTACTTAACCGACACAGATGCCTTGAAAACTGAAACCTCGAGTTGTAAAGCAGCCACCTTGTTCATTACCTTCAGTGATAGGCAAATCATCTATAAAAACAGCATTTAATGGGCAACCAATGAATAATCAATGGCTCACTTTTCATCTGAGTGTGAAAATGAGAATAATCTAATACAGGGTCCCTCTGGTAAGATGCTGAAATCTCGAGTTCTGCTGCTCTTCAGGGCTGATTTATAAGGTCTTGGAAGGCTGATGTAAACAGATGATCAATGGGACCCATCCTTGCTCATAATAACCCCCAACTGGCCCACTCCCTCTTTTCCAAGTCCATCCCTTCAGGCTATTAGCTCTGTCCGGCTAATTCTTCCCACTACTCCTGCCTGCTGCTTTTACTCCGGCCATCCGTTCAGTCCAGCCGACTCAGAAGTAATTTTATACGCAGCAGAGAGCGGGTAGAATTGATTTTTCACTCAGCGCTCAGTTCCCATCTGAATAATTATCAATTTTACTGCCTCATAAAGGGAAGAGTCAAAATTTCAAATCAATTCAAAAGAGCTTTTGAGACGACAGAAATTGTGCATAAGAATAGAGGTCAAAGTTGTCGGTGACCTAAGGAGGTGATGTCAGATATTACTATACCCAATAGTTGACATCAGAGGCACTCAAGATGATATAACCTAGTGCTAATGCAAATCATATTTATGCTGACTACCAGAGACCAGTCATTAATATTTAAAATGCTATCTGAAAGCCTACATTCCAAATAAATAGAATGTATTCCGCTGTTAATAAAGATATATCACTACTTAGTCATATGCTCTAAAGTAAAGGATTACCAAGTATTATTAACACACAGAAATTACTTAAACCAACAAACGCATGGCAATTCTGAGTAAAGACAAGCTTGATTGTCTCCTGTACAACCACACCATTTGCTCTGCACAGTCTGATGGTATTCGTCTAGAATCGCAGCCTGTTGATTTTAGTACAATTTTCTACCAACTGAAAAGTTTCTGCCAAAGCTTATGGGATGATATTGTGATCAGGTTGAGTGCTGGCGGAGGGATTTGGTGGTGGACTTGTCATTTGCCCTGGTGGGGTGGGGGGCTGGGTCTGACTCCTGGCCAGTTCATGGGTATTTATTTTCTCCACTGGCTGCATGGTCTCAATCTGTGGTCCTCAACCTTCTCCTTGCAAAATACCGGGGGGGGGGGGGGCAAGGACACACCCCCAACAGTACCACAGGCTACTGCAGTCGGGTAGGTGGGGCAGGGGGGAGGAGAGGTACACCCAAACCTTGACAGAATGTCTATTTTGAGGGGCACCTGGGGGGCTCAGTCGGTTAAGTGTCCTACTCTTGGTTTTGGCTCAGGTCATGATCTTGTGGTAGATGAGTTGGAGCCCGGCACTGAAGGCGTGGAGTCTGCTTGGGATTCTCTCTCTCTCCTTCTGTTTCTGACCCTCCCTTGGTTGCATGTAAAGGAGGACACACTCTCTCTCAAAATAAATAAATAAACTCAGAATTACCAACTAGGCCCTTGAGAATCAGTGGTGTAAGCGGTAAGGTTTTTGAGCCAGACAAACCTTGTTTCACATTCCACTTTCCAGCTGATCTCTCTGCGTCTCAATTTATTCAACTGTAAAATGGGGATGATGATTATCTACACTTGAGGGTTGTTGTGGGGGTGTAAATGAGAAGAGTTCTCTGAAAGTCCTCTCCTCGTGTGTCAATCTCTGTCACCACTATATAAATCACATTATTCACGTAATTGGGTAGTTACCTAATAACTAACCCATCATCTCTGTCCCACCTGATAGAAACTTTCTAAGGAAAGAAATTGTGCTATGAGTCTCAGTGGCTCTTGCGCCTTGTACACAGAAAGTCCTCAATACGTGTTCTACCTTTCTCTTCTCTTTACTATATCACCACCATGTTGTAACAATTCCAGGGTCATACCAAATACTTACAGGCCTACAGCACTTTGTTTAGTTACAGAAAATCTTAATTATACCTCCCCACCAGAAAAATAACAGGTTACCGAGATGTCACCAAAAGTAAGTTTCTGTAACTTCATTTGAATATTAGTAAAACATGATAGCCAGAAAGAAAACCTCTTCCATGGCCAGATCATTCTATGTTCATCATTTCTTCACTCAGAGTGACACTTTCTGCGGGTGGTGCGTGCCTTGTTTAACAGGGCTAATAACCTTGTTAAAGGGTTTACAATTGCAAACCACAAACTATTATGAAGATGATTTGGCAAAATGAAACAAGTGGAAACAGTATAAAGTATCACTTCCAAAGTCAGTGGAGCTGGAGAACATCACAGTGATGGTGCCCCCATAGAAAAAATGGCATTATTCTCTTTGAAATATTTCTGGCACGTGTTATTTATTTTTATGCATGCTGTTGCTGTGATTGGCAGACGTGAGTTTTCAAAACACAGTATTAAACTTGGACCTAACTCAATATTAGCCAGTCAGAAAACACATCTGAAAACAAAGAAACCGTGGCTTTATTACCTATCACTTAAATGCTCTTGGGAATATGACCTGCCTGAACCTTTCTTATCTTAAATGGGAAGAATACCAACTGTAGAATGAGGAGTGGAAAGTTCTCAGCAGGGTGCCTGGCACAGATTAGGAGCCCAGCAAATGGCAGTTTCCGGACATGCAGAGTACTCACAGGCAAACTACAGAAGACTTAGAGGCTCCAGGAAAGAAATCAGAGGTTGACTCTTTCCAGTTCTGGCTTCGCTTTTTATTGCTCTCTGGCCTCTTAAAGAGCTATCCTTTTTTGGAATTCTAGCTTCACTGGGGTAAGGTGAAAGACTTAGTGAGATTTCTTGAGGGTGAGCGAGTGTGCTACCCTACCTTGCGGGAAAATACTCCTAGAGAATAACTGGTAAAGAGTCTCGGGAAGACTATTTGTTCTAAGGGATATTCAGGGTCTAGGCTGGCTTTCGGGAAACTCTGTTTCTTAAGCCAGGTGCCCGACCACCAGTTACCTGCTGTAGGACATCTGGATTTTGCTGCATAAAATGTAATAGTCTCTGACCGGCCTGGGTAGCCTCTCTGCATCGAAGTGGCTTCTTGCCCTCTTTTGCTATGTGCTTGAAGAGGTAGGTGACGATGTAGTCTAAACTGGTACAGCAACTGGAGGAGACAACTGTATCTGTACGAACAATAAATGAGAATTCCTTCGCATTACTACGTGTCTTGACACCTGATAAATTATAATGCCTCCAATTAAAAAAATCACTTTCTGGTTTCAAAGCACTTTCATCAACTTGTAAAATTCCTTGAGGGAGCAGGGATTTTTACCTTGCGGATCTCTTCAAACCCAGTGTCTACTACAAGACCTGGTATCAAGATGTGTTAGTAAGTAAATGACTCCTGGACTAAATTGGGACAGCATTTCCCATTTGTGACCTCAACGACCGTCTGTTCAACTCAGGTGACTTTATGAGTATCTGTTTGGAGCGAAGGGCTCTGCCGCAGAGGAAACAGGGTGTGGGCTTGGTGCAAAAAGCTCTCTTTCAGGGGAAACCCCGACCCTGGTGTCAAAGAGCTCATGATTTAGCATACGAGTCACTGCAGCACACTGCTGGCAGTGACGCACTGCTGTGAGGATTTTGAGGAAGTCATCGCATTTGGATCGGGATCACAAAGGCTTCATGAAGGAGACAGAACCTAAGATGGGCTTGGGAAAGTTATTTCAGTGAGATATAAGGAAGGACATTTCTCAGGTGGGAGGGTTAGCACAGGGCACACAGTGGGGTGGGAAGTTAGGGATTTTGGAGTCAGACAGCTCTGGTTTCAAATCCCATCTTTTCTGCTGACTTGCTGTGTTGTTACTCCGAAAGAGCCACTTAACCTTTCGCATCATCTGTAAAATAACTTGCAGAGTTGAATGAGAAGAAAACAACTAGAAAGCCTCACAATAAAAACAGCTACTATTTACCCAGAGTTTACTGTGTCAGTTACGTGAATTACTATTGTGTATCCTCACAATGGCACCGGGAGAGACTGTGAGCTGTGAGCACAGAGCCCGATGCGGGGCTCGAACCCACAAACTGTGAGATCATGACCTGAGCTGAAGTCGGATGCTTAACTGACTGGGCCACCCAGGAGCCCCTAATATCTGAGGTTTTAAGGCCCATGTGCCTTTCCTAGATTAG
The DNA here is from genome assembly GCF_003009895.1 of Hyaena hyaena. Lineage (NCBI taxonomy): Eukaryota > Metazoa > Chordata > Mammalia > Carnivora > Hyaenidae > Hyaena > Hyaena hyaena. Next base: position 1,568,847 of record NW_024080734.1, on the reverse strand, counting down.
AGGTACAATGTTAGTAGGCAAAGCTAATCTGAGGAAGGTTTTATAAGTCTTGAAGTTGTATTTAGTAATAATACCTAGAACTGCAATAGCACCACAGTTTACATACTCTTTTCATATAAATCGTTTTAGAGAGAAATGGCATTAGAAAAAGAAAGAGGTAGGTTTGGGGGGAAGTTTTGAAATACAGATAGATGAATGCATTTAAAACAGAGGATAACGGGGCGGTTTAGCATCTGACTCTTGATTTCGGCTTAGGTCATGATCTCATGGGTTCATGTGTTGGGCTCTGTGCTGTCAGCATGGAGCCCGCTTGGGATTCTTTCTCCTTCTCCTTCTGCTCCTCTCTCTCTGTCTCTCTCTCTCAAAATATATAAATAAACTTTAAAAGTAAATAAAAAAAATAAAAAATAAAATACAGGATAATAGTGGCTGATGCAGGATCAATAGGGGTTGAATGAAGGTCTGAAAGACGGGTGTAGACAAGAGTTTAGGGAAGCCACGGTGCTATGGAAGCTATATATATAAGTAAATTGTGGCACTATATTTTCCTCTGAAGAAAGGGGAGCTTTTTCTCCCAAAATTACGGTATTTGATTGACTGATTGATTGTTTATCTCTCCCCACTATCTGGGATGCTTTGCAGAAAAGCAAGATTTGGTTTCGTAATTCCAGGAGGCAGTATAATGTAGTGGAAAAGATCTAGGCCTAAAAATCAGGCACAGACTCTGGTTGAGCTCGCCTGCTGTTCTCTTTTCCTTCACATTTCTACTTTTGAAATCCCAATCATGAAAGTAAATGGATGAAGTAACTTAATATCTACAAAAGGAAGCGAGCAGGAAATAGATATGGTTTCCCTCACCAGGAAAGAGCAATATGTTATCAATCATACAAAAATTATAAAGACTTCACATAGATTTGGTGACCGCACGCCATGCACGTTGCATTAAAAGGTTCCAATCTACTGAGTCAGCAGTGAAAAAGCCAGGTAAACACTTTAGACATGAAGGTTGGAACATATATCCTTGCAATAAAAGCAAGAAGAAGAGGCTCCATTATGGCTGATTTATGGTTGGGGACTTTGAAGCGGATAAATGTTATTTTAGGGTAGATTGAAAGGTGTGGAATCATAAGGATCAAGGGCCGTTTGATCAAAAACAGAATGAATAGTGCTGAGGACTATGTATTATTATTGGTTTCCTTTATTTGCAGCTCAAGCTATTATGCGAGATTCAAATAATAAAACTCTCCTGACATAAAAGGATGGGCAGAAGTCATGCATTTTCATGTTTTGTCCTAGTTCTTGGTATTCAGAATCTTTAAAAAAATTTTTTAAATGTTTTATTTATTTTTTGAGAGAGCACAAGTAGGGGAGGGAAGGAGGATCTGAAGGGGGTTCTGCCCTGATAGCAGCGAGCTTGATGCAGGGCTTGAACTCACAAACCACAAGATGGGGGCCTGAGCCAAAGTCAGATACTCAACTGAATGAGTCACTCAGGTGCCTCAGTATTCAGAATCTTTTTAAAAGGATTCATTTGGGGCGCCTGGGTGGCTCAGTCAGTTAAGAGTCCGTCTTCGCAATAGCACTGCTAGGAATTTACCCAAGGGATATAGGAGTGCTGATACAGAGGAGCACAGGTACCCCAATGTTCATAGCAGCACTCTCCACAATAGTCAAAACATGGAAAGAGCCTAAGTGTCCATCAACTGACGAATGGATCAAGAAGATGTGGTTTATCTATACCATGGAATACTACATGGCAATGAGAAAGAATGAAATCTGGCCATGTATAGCAACATGGATGGACCTTGAGGGTGTTATGCTGAGCGAAATAAGTCAGGCAGAGAAGGACAGCTACCATATGTTTGTACGTATAGGAGGATTAGAAGGAACTTAACGGAGGACCGTGGGGGAGAAGAAGGGGAGAAAAACAGTCGGGGAGAGGGAGGGAGGCAAACCATGAGAGACTCTTGAATGCTGAGAACAAACTGAGGACTGATGGGGGTGGGGAGGGAGGGGACGGGGGGTGATGGGCATGGAGGAGGGCACTTGTGGGGATGAGCACTGGGTGTTATAGGGAAACCAACTTGACAATCAACTGTTAAAAAAAAAAAAAAAAGAGTCCGTCTTCGGCTCAGCTCATGATCTCACAGTTCATGGGTTCAAGCCCCACTTTGGGCTCTGTGCTGACAGCTCAGAGACTGGTGCCTGCTTGACATTCTGTGTCTCCCTCTCTCTGTCCCTCTGCCACTTGCATTCTCTCTCTTTCAAAAATAAACATTAAAAAAATTAAGAAAAAATAAAAAAGGATTCATCTGCAATGCAGATAACTCTAGCAACTTGTTGTTTGGCATTAAAGCCAAATTCCTCTTTTCTCCTGTAACCAGTCTCCACAGGAAGCACATGCATCATTAATAAACATCCTGCTCACTAGGACCCATCGTGGAAAACTGTTCTGAAAAGTTAGCTGTATGGGAAAGGGCTGCTGAATGGAGTCAGAAGAACGATAATGGGGCTGAGCTAAAATTTGGCTTTGCCTCAAAATTTCTCACCATGGCAAAAGAGAAGGTAGAGGTCTCAGAAAAATACGGTGTGAAAGGTGATTTCAGAAACGAAAGGACTGTCTGGGTGGCAGTTTTAGAAATAGGTGGGTCTAGGTTTGAATCTGTATTTTCTAGATGTTTGACTTCATAGAGCTTTAATTAGTACCTCTATAAAATGTGCTTGATACCACCTACTTTGCAAGATCTCGTGAGAAATTAATACAGTGTGTAAAGATTGTAACACAGTGCTCAACACACAGTAGGTTTCCCCATTTTCACTTTCCATGTGTTTCCTTGGCTATTTCAGTCCCTTAAACACAAAGCCCATCATTTTGTTTGGCTAACTCATAGTTTTCTTCTACTTTAGCATGTTTTTAGTGGGAGAAACTAGTGTACAAGGTCTCTAAGTCCCTAAATATTTCCAGTGTTTTGTTCCCATATTATGTTCATACCACTTACTCTAATTCAAGAATGTGTTCAAAATAACGTGTTCTATTCATAATGAACATTTTGTTAACAGCAGACTTGATGAGGAAAGGTCTGGTGGCTTCCAGTTGGTTCAAATTTTCACTTGCCCTCACAATTTCTTGTTTTTGCCTTTCATGCCCTCCTTTACTTCTAGGAGCGCACCTCCATCGCTGCCCCAGCTAATCTTTAGAGGCCTTCCCTGGTCACTTCTTCTAAAGAAGCCACATTTCATCATTCTCCAGTCATTATCTCATTTTAAGTCTTTGTTTAGCACTTGTAATGACTTGACTTTTTCGTGTGTGTGTGTGTGTGTGTTCATTTATTGATTGTTCATCTTTTCCCTCTAGAATAAAAGCTTCACATAATTAGGGACCTTATCTGTTTTGTTCCCTTTAGTACTGCCAAGTACGTAGTATGTGTATAATTGATACTTCTTGAATGAATGACTTGAGTGTCACTATTAAGAGCAGCTTTTTGTAAGCTCTGCACTTGGTCTCTGTATGTAAGAGTATGGTGGGGGGTGATGGTGGCTGGGTAACTAAAAGAAAATGGGGCACCTGGGTGGCTCAGCCGGTTAAGCATCCGACTCTTGGTTTTAGCTCAGGTCATGATCTCACAGTTTTGTGAATTTGAGCCCTATGCTGGACTTCTCTCCCTCCCTCTCTCTGCCTCTCCTCTATATGCGCTGTCTCTCTCTTAAAATAAATAAACTTAAAAAAATAAAAAGAGAAAATATAACCACTTTTCTCATTTACCTTTCTCTTTCCCCACATTATAGCTTGCCTGAAACTAAAAATGCTGATGAATGATGATTACCAAAAAGTTTTAATATCATGTAAAGCAAATTAGGTGAGTTACTACTCTATCACTGATGCAATTTTTTTGTGTCTCCATCTCAGTTTTCCCAGAGGCTAAAGTAGAACTGAAACCTGCTTGTAACCCAAACAAGTATAAATGCCTCTTTGCAGATGTATTATTGTTGGAAGAGGAGAAACCCAAGTGGGTATGTTCAACAGTCCTTTTCCTTTTTCTTCTTTAAAAAAAAATTTTTTTATGTCTTTATTTTGAGAGAGAGAGAGAGAGAGAGAGAGAGAGCGAGCAGCGGAGGGGCAGAGAGAGAGGGAGACACAGAATCTGAAGCAGGCTCCAGGCTCTGAGCTGTCAGCAGAGCCCGACGTGGGGCTCGAACCCACAGACTGTGAGATCATGACCTGAGCCGAAGTCAGACATTTAACTGACTGAGCCACCCAGGCGCCCCAACAGTCCTTTTTCTTGAAGATTAGATAGATCTAGGGCAGGGTCGTGAGGCGAAGGGGAATGGGGTTTTGAGTCAGAAAGACTCCTAGATCAGGTACTTTGTGTGACCTTGGGCAAGTTGTTTCAGCTCCCTAAGCCACAGCTTATTCATCTGTACAATGAAATATAATGAAAATAACATTACTCAATTAACTTAATAAATGTTTATTGAGTACTTACTCTATGTTAGGTGCTAGGAATAAAGAGGTGCTTCAAATCATGGTGTCTGTCCTTCAGAAGCTTCCAATCAAGTAGGACATAAGGACAGAGAGCACTATTAGAGTGTGTAACCCAGTCTTGGTATGCATGGTGGTTCTGAGAATGACAGGGTGAAGCACACATCTGGAAACACCTATGACAGCATCAGGCACAGAGTACATGTCCACAAACATACACTTAAGAAGTAGCAGCACCGGGACTTACACCCAGGCTCTGGATTCCCTCCCTAATGTCACTTCATCAAGACTCCCATAAAAGCCTTGTTAAAATGCAGATTCCAGGCCCAAGACCACACTTGGAGAGTAACACAGCCACCTGCAACTAATTACGATATGAGTTAAAAGAATGTCAAGCCAAACTGTAATAAGAAAAGACAAGGCTTCAGTTTCTGTCCTTGAAGGATTAACGGCTATGAGAATTTTTCCTTCTGCCATAAACAACTAGAAAACAGGACAAAAATATGAAACAACACTTTTCAATTATTGCACGACAAGCAGTACAAGGCTATTTAACCAGAGAGGAGGGAAAAAATTGCTCAAGCTTATTGCTCCAAGTAGTTTCCAGGCTGCAGACCAGAAAAGGGGAACCCAAACAGAGCTAAGCAGTCTCACCAAGTTCAAGAGAAACAGTTTGAATTTGGGGAGACTTCGGCAGTGAAAACTCATGGGACAGAGTTTCAGAGAGTGGGAGCTATACAAGGAGAGAGTTCTGGAGATCTGTAAAGGAGTCCTTCCCAACCAGTCTTTGAATAATAATAGATATACAGAACACATGTGTAGTTGGAGTTCCAGAAGGAATGGAGATAGAGCGGAAGAGGCAGACTGTAATTATTTGAAGGCAAACTGTGCTGATATTATTTAAAAGTGTAGATTATAAACCCTAGAGCACCACTAAAAATAAAGAAATCTGGCTAGTAAACTCAAAGGGGATATAAAATAGATTCATAAGAAAGATGTAATTAATCCAAACCAAAAGAAGGAAGGAAAAAAAGAAAAAGGAAACAAAGTTCAGACAAAATAAAAAGAAAACAAGCAGCAATATTATAGATTTAAACTCAAATACACTGGTAGTTACATTAAATATAAATGGTCGAAATACTAATTAGAAGGCAGAGACAGTCAGATTTGATATAAAAATATAACCCACCTATAAACTGTGTGCTTGGCAAATATGTCCATGTGCTAATTCCCAGAACCTATGAGTGTATTAGATTACACAGCAAAGAATAAATAAGGCTGCAGATGGACTGAGATTGCTAATTAGTTGAGCGAAACATAGAGAGATTATCCTGGATTATCTGGGTACGCCCAATGTAACCCCAAAGATCCTGAAAAGTAAAAGGGAGAAGCAGGAGAGGTCAGAATCAGAGGGAGATGTATCTGTGGAAGACTGGCTATAGATGTAATCTTGCTGGTGTTGAAGATGAAGGGAGGCCATGAGCCAAGGAATTTCAGTGGTCTCTAGAAACTGGAACAGGCAAGGAAATGTATTTGCTCCTAGAAAGGAACACAGCTCTTCTGACACTTTCATTTTAGCCCAATAAGACCCATGTCACATTTGTGGTCTAAAGAACCATAAGATAATAAATGTACATTAGTTTAAGCCACCAAGTTTATATAGATTTGTTATAATAGCAATAGAAAACACCTGCTACTACAAGCAACCAACTTTAAATATAAAGACACAGAAAGAATAAAAATGAAATGATAGAACAAGAGGCAACCTAATCAAGAGAAAGCTGGAGAGGCTAGTAATATCAGGCAAAGTAGATTTCAGATGAAAGACTATTGCAAGAGATAAAGAAGGTCACTTCATAATGATAAAGGGGAAAATTCATCAAAGGAACATAATCCTAAATATTTATATATCTAGTAACAGAGCTTGAAAATACTTTATACAAAAACTGATAGAACTGAAAGGAGAAATGGAAAAATCTATAATCACAGTCAGACTTTATTTATCACTTCTTTCTTGGTAATTCACAGAATAAGTAGAAAACAAACAACCAGTGATAATACAGAAAATCTGAACAATTAGGCCACAGCAGAACATTCTTCCCAACAACAGTGGAATGCACATTTATTTCAAGTGCCCATGGAACATTCACCGTATTTTGAACATAAAAAGGATGCAATAAATAAAAAAATTATAAAGATCACTGAATATTTCCTATAACCACAACGATATTAAATAGAATCAGTAACAGATACTAGGAACACCTCTGAATATACAGAAATTAAATACTGTGCCTCTCAGTAACAATCCATTGATAAAAGAAGAAATTAGCAGGACAATTAGAAAATATTTTTGAACTGAATAGAAAAAAACTCTCAAAATAACATAAAAATTTTGTGAAGCATAGCTATAGCAGTGCTTAGATGAAAGAATTAAATGTGTATACTAGCAAAGAGGAAAGGTCTAAAGTCAGTTATCTAAGTTTCTACCTGAAAAAATTAGAAAAGGAAAAGCAAAGTAAACTGAAGGAATTAATAAAGACCATATATAAAATCAATGAAATAAAAGATGGAAAAATAATAGAGAATTCAATGAAAACTGAAAGCTGGCTCTCTGCAATAAAACTGATGAATCTAGAGCCAGAATGATGGAGAAAAAAGGAGAGAAGACACAAATTGTCAATTTCAGGGGTGGAAGAGGAGAATCATTATAGACGTTTCAGAAATCAAACTGCCTAACAGTGGGATATTATGAACAATTTTGTGTCAATGTCAAATGAACTTCTGATGAAATGGAGAAATTCCTTTGAAGATACAAACTACCAAATATACCCCAGATCTAATAAATAAGTGGAATAGTCCTATATTCATTAAAAAATTTTAATTTGTAGTTAAAAAAAAAACTACTAACAACAACAACAACAACAACAAAATTTAGGCCTAATAGCTTCACTAGGGAGGTGGAAGAAAGTCTCAAGTCATTTTATGATGGCATTAGACTGACACTAAAACAAAGCAAAGGTATAGAAGAACAAAGAGTAAAAGATATGAAAGAAGAACTATAGAAAAACTACTGAAGAATATATCAGTATCTGTCATGAACATAGATGTAAAAACCAGTATCAAAATTTTAGAAAGTTGAATTCAGTAATGTATAAGAAGGATAATATGTTGTAAGCTAGTGTGGAATGCCAGGCTGGTTTAACATTCAAATATCCACCAATACGATGATTAACATTATGTAATGTATTAACAGAACAAAAAGAAAAACCATATAATTGTCTCAGTAGATGTAGAGAAATAATTTGATAAAATTCAATATTCATTCATGATAATACTCTCAGAAAACCATAAAGAAGGGAATTTTCTCAACAAGATAATAGAACATCTGTATAAAAACCTACAGCTAACATTACACTGAATGGTGAAAGAAGAATGGAGACATTTCCATAGAGACCAGGAAAAAAATGTTTGCCATCATTCCTTCTATTCAACATTGTACTGTAGACCCTAGCCAGTGTGATAAGGCAAGAAAAAAAAAAGCCATACAGATTGGAAAGGAGGAGACAAAACTGTCATAATTTGTAGAAACATCTATGCAGAAAATCTTAAGACATCTACAAAAACTACCAGAATTGATGAGTTTAGTAAGGTTGAAGGACATAAGGTGAACATACAAAAAAATCAACTGCAATTCTGCTTGGTAGCCAAAAACAATGGAAAATTAAAATTCAATACCATGTACAATAGCATAAAAACATAAAATACTTAGCTATAAATATAACAAAATACGTACAAGAGTGATACATATACAGCTACAAAAATGCTGTTGAGGAAAATCAAGGAAGATCTAAATAAATGGACAGATGCGCCATTTTCAGGAACTGAAAGCTCAGTGCTAATTGACATAATTGCTAATATGTCAATTCTCCTCAAATTGGGCTAGAGATTCAACGTAATCCCCACCAAAATTCCCCTATTCATTTTTTTTTCTAATGAGAAGCCGAGAAATTGACTTTAAAATGTATACGAAAAGACAAAGGACCCAAATAGCCAAGATCATTTTAAAAGAGAAAAACAGGGGCACTTGGGTGGCTCAGTCAGTTAAACGTTTGACTCTTGATTTTGGCTCAGGCCATGATTTCACAGTTTGCGGGATTTAGCCCCATGTCAGGCTCTGCACTGACAGCCGAGTGCCTACTTGTGATTCTCTCTCTGGCTCTCTCCTGTGCTCTCTCCCCTCCCTCCCTCTCTCTCAATATAAATAAACATTAAAAAAAAGAGAGAGAGAGAGAGAAACAAAATTAGAAGACTGTAGTAACTGATTTCAAGATGTACCAGAAAGTTAGGACAAAAGTTAAGAATCAGAACAGTATAGAATTGGCACACAGTAATTCAATAGGGAAAGGACATTCTTCAACAAAAGGTGCTAGAACAATCGAATAACTGTATGTTAAAAAACAGCTTTTGTCTCATACATAATAGTAGATACAAACATTTTAATTGAAATCGATCATAGACCTAAGTATAAGATCAAAAACTATAAAATTTCTGGAAGAAAACATACAAATGTCTTTTTGGGGCTTTGGGTAAAGCAAAGATTTCTTAGGACAGGACCCAAAAGATATGAACCATAAGAGAAAAAATAAACAAACCTTCTTCAAAATTAAAAAAACTTTGTTCTTGTAATATGCTAAGACTGTTAGAAAATAAAAAGACAAGCCAAGGCTGAAAAAGTATTTTCAAAACACAAATCCGATAAAGGCTCTGTATCAAGAATATTTAATAAATGCTTACAAGATAAACAACCCAGTTAAAAAATGGGTAAAAGATTCAAACAAATACTTCCAATAAGGAGATACATAAATGGCACATAAGCATGAAAAGACGTTTAACTCATTATTCAGTAGTGAAAGAAATATTAAAACTATAATGAGATTCATCTTAACTCCCACTCGGAGAGCTATGATGAAAAAGACTGATAATAGCAAGTGTTAGGGAGGTTTCAGGGAAACTGGAGCCCTCATACATTGCTGGGAGAGTGGAATAGTACAGTCGCTTTGGGAAACAGTGTCACAATTGTTTTATAATGTTAAAAATACACTTAGCCTACAACTCAAAAATCCCACTCCTAGGAATTTCCCCAAGAGAAACGGTATTTGTCCACAGAAAGACTTGGACATGAATGTTCACAGTAGCACTGTACTAAATAACCAAATAATGGAAACAACGCAAGAGTCCATCAGCTGGTGAATACATAAATAAATAAAGTGAGGTAATCCATACAATGGGATAATACTCAAAAACAGAAAGGAAACATTGATTTTCAAGACAACATGGATGAATCTCAAAGGCGTTATGCTAAATGAAAAATAAAGGTCTATACATCATATGATTCCACTCCGGTGAAATTCTAGAAAAGGCAAACTATAGTGAAAGAAGGTAGAGAGTGGTTCCTTGGGCCTGGGGCCGGGGGAAGGGACTGATTAGAAGGGGGCACAAGGGAGCTTTCTGTGGTGAAGAAAATGTTCATATCTCAGTTGTGGTGGTTCGTGACTGTGTATATACATTCGTCATAGTCACTCAACGACTAACTGTTCACTTAAAGTCAATGAATTATATTGTGTATAAATTATACCTTAATTAAGTTGATTAAAAAGTTAAGCTGTACGTCCAAATATGAAAAAAAGGCATTTTCTCACTTGCAGGCAATAATTATGAAATAATCTATCCGTTTGGGTATATCATTTTTTCCTCTTTGTAGGATGATCATCTCAGTAAGCAGATACATTAAGAGACCGCAGTCAATTCTTTCCTCTTGGAAATAATGTTCTCCATGATACTTACCAAGGGTAGTGAGTCCCTCTGAGATAGATGTGAGAACATACAGGAGTACGGGAGGCTCCAAGTTGGTGATGAAGCTCATGTGGTCCTGGGTGAGACATTCCAGGAGTGGATAGTAAGACTGGCTCAGTTTCCGATATTGCTAAAACACAGAGATACCAAGAGTCAAGCCACTGGGAAGCAAAAGACATGTTAAGGTGTAGTGGAAACTGCCATTTATAATTAGAAATTGTAAGTTTACCTAAACATAAATACATAAAATAAATACATGGAACAAATGACATCATGGTTCTCAAATCAGTATTTAAGAGGGTTCTCATAGGAATCGCTTGATCTCTAGAAATCCTAACTTGAAGCTACAGCACATAAAGTACCCTCAATTTTACCTTACATGGCTAACACTTAAATGCAAACAAAATCTCTGTAGTATGGAATTTAAAAGGCTGAATTATTCTTAAAAAAACTAAAAATAGAATTACCCTACAATCCAGCAACTGCACTATAAGGTATTTACCCAACGGATACAAAGATACACATTTGAAGGGGTACATGCATTTCAATGTTTATAGAAGCATTATCAACAATAGCCAAACTGTGGAGAGAGCCCAAATGTCCACTGACTGATGAATGGATAAAGAAGATGTGGTGTGTGTATATATATATATAATATATATATATATATATTATATATATATATATGAATATTATTCAGTCATCAAAAAGAATAAAATCTTGCCATTTGCAATGGCATCAATTGAGCTAGAATGTATTATGCTAAGCGAAATAAGTCCATCAGAGAAAGACAAATACCATATAATTTTCACTCATATGTGGAATTTAAGAAACAAAGCAGATAAACATATGGGAAGTGGAGGAAAAAGAGAAGAGAAGGAAACAAACCACGAGAGAGAGGACAAACAGGGTTGAAGGAGGGAGATGGGTGGGAGGATGGGTTAAATGGGTGATGAGTACTAAGGAGGGCATGTGTGATAAGCACTTGTTATTGTATGTAAGTGATGAATCACTGAATTCTGCTCCTGAAACCAATATTACACTGTATGTTAACTAAAATTTAAATAAAAAAAAAAGACTGAATTATTCTTCTGGATGGAGATATTGAAACTGAACAGTGCTTAATAGTGGTGAGGCAGTCTTTTTTTTTTTTTTAAACACAAAGATATTTGCTGTTATAATAGGATTTGGCATGATGGTCTATTGCACTTACAGAATGCCAGCCCAAGTAATTAAATCATAATTTGGTCAATGGCTTAATATTTGCCATATATCATGAGCAAAAGATAAGTGCAGGAGAAAGATCCCTGGAAAACTTCAAATGAAACTCCAGCCAATACCAAAGAAGTACAACACTCATAAGAGAAATACACCATAGTAGTATGTATTAAAGTGCGACTAAGGCCACCTCCATACGGTCACATGGGGTGCTTGTTAAAAATGTCATCCTGCTCCCCACTCCAGATTCACTAAAGGAAAAGCTCTGGATTGAGGTCCTAAAACATGCATTTTCTATACGTAAAGGGAATCCTATGCATCCTCATTTTTGAGAATTACTGAATTAGAGCTTTGCTTGCCTGTTAGAAAAAAGATGAGAGAAATTCCTGGAGCTACAATCGGTTCTTTTGGTGAAGAAAACTCTGTTTTCTTTTTTTTATTTTTATAGTTCTTATCAACTTTTTTTTAACAGTTCTTTTCAACTATCGTCAAGTGTCTTCTCAAGGAGGTGTCTGTTAACTCATGGGTGATCTGAGTCAAGTTTCTACTCTGTAATTTCTGTCATATGGTCAGCCTTCAGTGAGCATTCCATTCTACTACCGAGGCTTAACCACTTTAGCTGGAGATGTGGCTGTATAAAGACTGGCTTCGAACGGTGGAAGAGGGTGCCATCAGCCCATTAGTCCATTCTTGTCAAGGAGCACTCCCCACACAGGCTGACCAACAAAGGCCCCCAAGACCTTAGCTGTGACTTTGGCAGGGAGCAGGTGGCAACGCCTGAACTACACCTGAGTGTGAATTTGGCTGTTACTGAAGTAATTACCGCAACCACATTGGGCATATATTAGCTTTTGTGCAAGCACGCAGAGGCATTTTAAAAAAAACGCGTGATACCGACACAGCTCAGTGGAGGAGCCTGGAAATTTAAATTTCCAACAAGCACCCTAGGTGATTCTGATGGGCCTCAAAGTTTGAAAAGCACTGACATAGATCATAGAAACTAGACGGCAGAGTTCAAAAGGGACCTGGAGATCACTTTGTTTAATTTACTCATTTTAAAGGTGAGGAAATTAAAGCCTGGAGAAATAGAGAAGGTGATTTATTCGAGGTAAATGACTAGTGAGTGGCAGAGTTGAGACTATGCACCTGTAAGCTCAACTTGGATTTCAGCACTCTTGCTGCCGCAACAGAATTTTCATGCAAAGGAAAGCCAAATAGTAGGGGAAGTAGAGGGCGTAGGAGGAGGAGGGAAGAAGGAAGGAGAAGGTCCCGCAGCCGATCCTGCATTTTTGCTCCAGGAGACAGACCTGTTTCGAATTATGAGTATAGTTGTAAGCAATCAGTTGAAACTGCTGATGACATTTTCTCTAGATGCAGAACCTGGAGCACTCTGGGGGACTGATCTGTCAGACGGCGGTAGCTGCAGTTTTCAAAACTGCACATTTAATTATAGAAATACGGCCACTGTAGCTGTTCAAACTCCGTAAGTTAAATCAAGATGCTGTCCTACAACATAACAACGTTCTGGCGCTATTCTAACTCCCTGGGCTTCACTATAACCATTCCAATCCTGTGGTGGTGTTACTTCACATTTCACACAAAGACTCCCATGATGCACGGTTGCTTACTAGCAAGTCACTGTGGGACACTGACAGCAGCATTTTGACAAAGGCCTGGAGTACATTGTCAAAATGGTTGTCCCCATACAACTTGAAGACGCCAAAGCTGACATAATTTCCACACAGGGCAGATTTGAGAGCTGAGTAGCAGATGGAGATGCCCTTGAGTTTCATTGGATAAATCTGATCTTTTGAGAGGCTCCCAAGGGACAGGATCTGATTACCTGTTTTAGGGTAAAAGCAGAAAAAGAAAGTGATGTAAGTAGATGTAATTCAAGGCAGTTATGAGGCACATTATTTAACATTTTCACTTCACTGCTAATGCTCACTTCCTCCTATCATTGTTCCAAGAATTACACCATCCGTGTAACGAAAAATACAAATATTGAAGGCAGTTTACCTGGGAAGTACAAATGGCCCAAGGAAAACCAAGGGTACTGGCAAGTTTTATGCTTTTATCTAGATGGTGATTATATGAATATATAGATACGTAAAAATTCATTAAGCTGCGCTCTTACGATTAGTTCACTTGACATTTTAATATACGTGTTATCTCTTCTTCAACAAGAATGAGAAAAATGGGAGTAAGTAACCAATTAAGTCAAGAGAAAAAGCCTAGACTGAGATATAAGTTATGCTAAATTCTGGGATGAAGTTCCAATAGGTTTACATGAATTGATCTTGAGTTACTTCACCTTTAAGAGCCTCGCAGGTTTGGTATATGAATTAAATGAAACAAGACACACAAGAAACCCTTGGCACAGTGTGTAACAAATGTAACTTCCTTTCCCCTTAGATCATTTTTCAGAAGATCTCAAGAGATGACTGTTTAAAACTGTCCATCAAAAGACAAAGAAATGTTTCTATAATCACCTTAAAAAATTTTAGTATCAGTTAGCATTTGTAACCAACAATTTGCTTCTGAAATGTGTGCTAATTAGGCATGTTTCTAGTCAATAGCCAAGAATGCTTTTAAAAAAAACTATAAAGTCCTACATGTTTCTTAGCTCTGTGCTTTCCTATTTAAGTGACTGCAGCTAAGACTGAAACTAAATTCAACTTATGAAATACAGAGGTACACTGTTGTGGTTCTGTACTGTGCCTATGTGGCCACACAAGAATGAAGTTTCCCAGAACACATTTCCCTTTATGGCTGTGGGCTAGAATTGGACAAAAGAGAAATTTGTGTGAGATTTGTAAGGTGGAAGTGAAGTAGCAGCCACGCTTTTGTGAAGGTCACTGTGACCAGAGCAAGAAAAAAAACAGTAAAAATGGAGCTGGGTTTCAGTGTGTCCATGTTCTTTCCTTCCCTGTGTCTAGAACGGCCAGTCTTGCTGACGAATGACTCCAAGCCCATCACCAACTACTCTGCAGCAGACTTTCAGGCTGGTGGCCATGCAGAGACAGCCGTTTTCCAATGACTTCTGCCCTACGCTGGTTCCCTCTGACCCCACATCCTTTCAGGGTTCCATTCTAGCAGCTGGGTGTGTCCAGATGCTGGATTTCCCTGCAAGCTCCAACTGGTCTGCCCAGGCCGTTGTTGCAGGAGGGCTGAGTAGTGATTTCTCTTCTGAACATTCAATTCCTCCCTTTGACCTAGTTCCCGATCTTTGCCCAAGATCGTACAAAGTCTAACTCATAAAATAAATTCCCTGTTCTGTCAGTGTCAGAGTGCCTGTTTTTCCCTCTTTGAATCCTGACTGATACGTATACAACCACAGCAACCACATGTGCACCAAGAGGCTAGGAAGGACCAACACTTCTGGCAGGTGAAACAGAGGCCCGCCCCATGGTGAAGGGCTGCTCCCGTTGCTCTGGCTTGCTAAAACCTTTCCATGGGCATGTCTTCTTCTGTGCATCCTTAGAAGCCCCTATGGCTTGGCTTATAATTTATACATCTAAAGGACACCTGACAACACCATCAGACTAGAATGAGACAGATCCTAGAATTTACTCCATACCAAATCCCGTACCCTCTCTCATGAGCTCATCCTCAGTAAGTTCCATAAAGATTCAACTTAATATGACAGCATTTTCTGTCATTTTACAATGGATTTTTAATGTTTATTTTTGAGAGAGAGAGAGAGAGAGAGAGAGAGACAGAATCCGAAGCAGGCTCCAGGCTCTGAGGTGTCAGCACAGAGCCCGATGCAGGGCCCGAACCCATGAACCATGAGATCATAACCTGAGCTGAAGTCGGACGCTTAACTGACTGAGCCACCCAGGCGCCCTTATGACAGCATTTTCTTAACAGCTGTTATGTGTGAGGTGCTGGGATAAAGACATGAAATAAAATCTCTGTTCTGAAGAAGTTCAGTTTGGTGGGGGAAATAGATTTATAAATCAATGATTTCACCCAATGTGACAAACACAGAGATTGGGTTAAAACGTTAGGGGAACAGAAGAAGAGACTGACTCTGCTTGGGCAGGAGGGCAGTGGGGAAAGGCTTCACAGAGCAGGCTGTTTCTCAGCGATCAAGCCCGGTCTTCCAGGAAGACTTGGAGGGAGAGGAGTGTGTGCTGGATAGATTAAGTGCACAGGCATGGAGGCCCTGGAAAGCCTGATGCTGCAGGAGAAGACAGTTCTCAACCCCTGCTTTTCTACCTTTGTCTCAAAGTCAATAGAAGCCATTGAAGATATTCCCCTGTTCTCTCCATCCCAGGAAAAGAAAAGTACTGCTTACGTGTGACATAAGGAGGTAGGATAATCTGGGGGTTATGTGTGGCCTACACATTTTGGGTTTGTCGGAAAGGCCCGGGTCAAAGGGAGAAAATCACATCATCTTTTGGGGCCTTTTTATGCCGATGTCCTTACGGGAGAAAAACTCTGATTTCAAGGACTGGGTAACCCATCATCAAGAAGGATTGCTTATTTAGAATCACAACTTGCATCTCTGTGTTGAAGATGCAGCCTGAGATACACGTCTTGTCTTCCGGCCTGTGTCAGACACATCTGCGTTAATTTGCTTTAATTAAATAAATTCATTAGTATAGCGTCATGACCTTGGAAAAGCAGAATGAGTAATACTTCTGAAATCGAGAGCTATGTCCCACTGCTCGGGTGCCTCAGCATTCCGTGGTGGCGATGAAAGACTCCGGAGGAGAAGGCTTGGCCAAGTCATTTATTCACTCCGATTCAGCTTTACTCAGTACGTGTCATTCAACAATACGTACTGAAATTGGATTGCCCCCCTTCTCAGCCCCTCCCCCAAAAAAGCTTAAAGTAAAAAAGCTTAAAATGCCACAATGTGGGGCAGGGGAATGAGGTACTGTTATATTCTTAATGTGAGGTCTGGGAGGGAGGGGTGTGGGGGCTCCTCTGGGGCTCGGGGGAAGGATGCCGGGAACTGATGGATAACCTGGCCGAAGGCAACAGTGGGGGACCAGAGGGAGGCACAGGTGCCACAGAACTGCCACCTGTAGCCCTGTACACGCTGCAGCAGGAAATCTCACTAAATAATAAGGGGAAAAAATGAGAACAGAAGACTCCCGATGCTGGTAATTCAGCTTATTAGAGGTATTTTCCTCATTATTTGCTTCTATTAATTGCTTGGGTTCTTTTTTCTTGACCTCGATTCTCTGTCCTTTTGGGAGAAATCTTTTTGTGTTTGTTATTTTGTTTTTGTTTGGGTGTTAGCTTCCAGCACTCGGAAGTACTCTTCTAGACAATTCTGAAGAGCTAGAGTCAGAGAGGGATGTACATTAAAAAATGCAAAGTCTTCTCTTTTGTTTATCTGAGATATACTTTCAGGTTTTTTTTTTTTTTTTAAACTTTTCTTCCTTCTGAGATGCCACCTCTTTCCCCAGTGACTGACTCCATGATGTCTCCTTCAAAAGAGGCTTCCTACACCCAAAGAAGAGTGATCTTCCTTCACAGGCCTCAGGTGGAGAACTATATAAAAGAGAATATTCTAAAAGAAGATAGACATATAGTGCATAAGGGACTGATGAACCGGGAGGGCTTCTGAATCATACTGATTGGGGTTGAATCCTACATCTTTCCTTACTACCTCGGTGTCTGAGCAGATTATTAACCTCTGTAAGTCGGTTTCCTCATCAATAAAATAAAGATAATAGAAGTACATAAAACGCACAAGGCTCTTATGTGAGTAAAGGAGACAGCATATGTCAAGTGCTTACCACAGTAACTGGCACAGTGCTGAGTAAACGTAAACATAACCATGCATACTCGTGGGGGTTCATTTCTTTCTCAAGTCTAATACCCTGTAAGTTCACAAGTAGGGAGTTACAACCGGGGAAAAGAGGCGGAGCTGAAGCTGGCTGGGTGAGATGTAGAATAATACACTTCCTTCTAATATGCAATTCAAAGTAAGATCAATGCTAAGTCTTGGAACATCTTCCCTCTGTTCCTTCAATAGAGAACTGGCTGCATGGGGTCATGGTGTGTTTCTCTGCCCTACAGTCTACCAGTTCTCTGTGTCCTCAGAAGACTACTTAAAAAAAAGAAGGCTGAAGGGATAAAATACTATAGTAGTATCTTGTACCAGGAAGGACTATCAGTATGAACAATGTTATTTCCTGCCTTATAAAGCAATCCATTACATTGATTTACTTTTTCTTTTTCTCTCTTAATCTCCCAAATTTTAAGGTGATATTTAGCTGACAGCTCTATAGGTTGAATGTCTTCATTCATCATCAGAACAGTTAGGGAAGACAACCACAAGCTTGCCGACATTCCTTTACTTGAGGTCACTCAACCCACTCTGTCTTTTGAGGCCCCTGGACATAAATGGTTTGGGACAGAACTGAAGCTATGAGGAATGGAAAGGAATATACTATTTCCGTTTCAGACTGAAAGAGATTAAAACAATGTGGTGCTGAGAAGGAGGCATGAAAATAAGCAAATTGTTGGGAATTAAATTAGTATAATCATTCTAGAGGGCAATCTGGTCATATTTGTTAGAAATATAAAAATGTATAAATCCACTTCTGGGAATATATTCGAACTCTAAAAGTTCATTATAATATCTACCTATCTACCAGCATCTGTAGTCACCCTGTCTACTGTAAAAGCCGACCCTCCAGTATGTTCAACGAGCTCCTATCTCCTCTTATGTGCTTAAGGACAAAGCACCAATAAATTTCTCCTTTTTCTCCTATGCAATCTTGTTTTCCTACTAGAGCATCTCACTGGAATATAAGTCATGCTGTTATAGCTTCCATTTAGAAAAAACAAAAAACCCCTTCTGTTGGTCTTACCTCCCTGCTGGATAGTACTCCCCCGTGTAATAAAACTCTTTCAAAGAACGATTTTCATTGTCTTCAATTCTCCTTTCCTTCTTTCTCTTTTTAAAAAAAATATTTATTTTGAGAGGGAGGGAAGGAGGGAGTGAGAGTGAGTGGGTGAGGGGCAGAGAGAGGGAGACAGAGAATCCCAAGCAAGCTCCATGTGAGCCCAATGCGGGGCTCGAACCCATGAACTGTGAGATCATGATGTGAACCGAAATCAAGAGGAGGCTGCTTAACTGACTGAGCCACCCAGGTGTCCTTCTTCTCATTCTCTTTCATGCCCACTGCACTGAAAACGCTCTTTTCAAGGTTCCCAATGACCTCCCTGTTGCTAAATGTAATGGTTAGCTCTTGGTCCTTTTTGTACTTGATTCACTGACAGCTTCTGACACCACTAACTACCTCTTCTTCCTTGTCTTCCAAGACACACACCCTTGATCTTCTCTTCCTTCAGTTCTTGCTCCTTCTCATTTTCCTTTGCTGGTTCCTCCTCTTCTCCTTTACCCCTAACACTGGAGTACCCCAGGTCTCAAACCTAAGTCTTCTATACGTATATTCACCAACCACCTACGGGATCTTATCTTGTTTTACAGCTTTAAATACCATCTAAGAGTCAATGACTTCCACACTTTTTCTCTAGATCAGACATAAATTCCAAACCTCAGACTCATATACCCAGCTCTAGACTCAATATTCCTACTGGGATATCTAATTAACATCTCAAACTGAACATGACCAAAATGGAACTTTCGATCCCTTTCACGTGTGTCTTGGTTAATGGTGATGTCATCCTTCCAGCTGTTCATGCTAAATCTCCTTGACTACGTTATTTCTCTCTCATACAATATTTCCAATCCATCAAGAAATCTGATTTGTTTTACCTTCAAAATATATCCAGAATCTAACTATTTCTCACCACACTCGCTATCACCTTGGTCAAAGCCAGTATCAAAGCATGTTATTCTTCTGCTCAAAACATTCTAAAGTCCCTCTATTTCACTTGAGCTGAAGTCCTGATTATTGTCTACAAGAATGACACTACATGACATTGCTCTTGTTGTAACTCTCCCTTTGATTCACTTTGCTCCACCTACTCATCTCTTTGCTATTCTTCAGACATGCCAGATACACCAGTGCCTCAGGACCTTAAAACTTGGTATTCTCTCAGCCTGGAATACTTTTCCCAGAATATTCACATGACAGACTCCCTCATTTACTGCAAGTCTGCTCAAATGTCACCTTCTCAATGAGTCTTACCTCGATCACTTTACTTACGTTACTACAACACCTTTCTCAATCCCTGGTACTTCTATTGTTCCTTCTCCTGAATTTCTTTCTTTCTTTCTTTTTTAAAAAATTCCAGTTATTCACATACTAAATAATGTCCTCTTCAGTTCTGCTCACTGATGTATCCAAAGAGTCAGTAACAGTGCCTGCTGCTCTCAATGTACATTTGTTGAATAAATGAAGCTCCCAAGACTGCAAGTCAAAGTTGCTTACTGCAACAAAGTGTATAACAATGAAAAATTATATGTGTATAAAAATTGCATTTATCAAAAGGTGAATAATTAAATAAAGTATAGTATGACCATAAAATGTAATACTTTGAAGCTATTTAAAAAGATATGGTAAGGGCGTCTGTCTGGATCATTCAAGATAACATACGACTCTTGACCTTGAGGTTATGAGTTCCAGCCCTATGTTGGGTGTAGAGATTACTTAAATAAACTTAAAAGAAAAACACTTAAAGCACACACTAAACTGATAATGATGGTTATCTTTGAATGATGACATAATCAGGATTTTCACTTTCTATTCTCTATAGCAATTCTGAAATTCTGCAGTTTGCAAACAGATCATGCAATGTTTTTAATAAATTTAAAAAAATTTTAAACGTTTATTTATTTTTGAGAGAGAGAGAGAGAGGCAGTGTGAACAGCAGAGGGGCAGAGAGGAGGGAGACACAGAATCCAAAGCAGGCTCCAGGCTCTGAGCTGTCAGCACAGAGCCTGACATGTGGCTCGAACTCACGAACCACAAGATTATGACCTGAGCGAAAGTCGGATGCTTAGCTGACTGAGGCACCCCGGTGCCCCATGCTATTTTTTATATTTACATAATTTTGCAAAAGCTACTGTCTGCTTGAAATGCCCTCTTCTAACTTCTGGGCTGTATTCCATTCCTTTAAAAAATTCTTCTTTGGGATGCCTGGTGGCTCAGTTGGTAAAGCGCCTGACTCTTGGTTTCAGCTCTGGTCATGATCTCGTGATTAGTGAGTCTGAGTCCTGCACAGGGCTTCACGTTGACAGTGAGGACCCTGCATCGGATTCTCTCTTTCTCTCTGCCCCTCCCCTGCTCATGCTCTCTCTCTTAAAATAAACAAACTTAAATTTTTTTTAAAAAAAGTTCTTCCTTGTTTGACTCCTCAGTTTGAGTTAGAAACTTCTGGGCTACCACAGCACTCTGTATGCTTCTCAAGTATAAAAGTGAGCACAATGCATCATTAGTCTTCATTTACTTGACTGAATCCCTTGAAGAACTCAAGTTCCTTAAGAATCAGAAAGATTCTTTTTTGCGTATCTTATTTCTTTTCCTATCTGTTGTAACTCACCATATCAGACACATAGTAAATGCTCGGTAAATGTCAGCTGCATGGATGAAAAAATGAACCCTAGGCACCTGGTTGAAGACCACCCTTACTTATTTAATAGCTTACTTAGTATTATTTGCTTGTTTGCAAAAGGGGGCAAGTCCAGTATGTGTGGATCTTACTGTGGAACATGTTCCTCAAGGTCTTGCTTTTGTAAGCCACCTAATTCTGGTGCTGGGATCCTCAGGGTGTTGGTCATTCCATTGCCAAGATTTTCGTGAGCTTTCCTTTAACACTACTTTGACACTCTATGTCCCCATCCAAGTTTCTAGTAAGATCTAAGGCCACATACACGGTTGCTGGATAGTCTGTTTTCCAGAACTGTGATTTCCTGGAGACACTGATTAAGACTTTAGTTATTTCAAGACCAATGCATTCATCAGCTCTTTTTTGGTAATCAAACATAAATATATGCTCACGATCCTTCATTCTCACAATGCTTCTAATAGTACATGCCAGTAATTGTCAAGCTCCTTAACGAAAAAAACCCACAATTTTTCAAAACGGTGATCCCCTTTTACAAACGAATCTAGTGCAACTCTATAGCCGGGTGGTTCTGGTCTAAGTGGCAGTAGGGTGCCTTCCTCCTCACTATCTGGAGGGCCTTTATGGTCCTTTTCAGATCTCTTGGGCTCTGCAAAACCCAGGCAGAAAACCACTGGTCCGTTTTCTAGGTCACAGTACATAACAGTGGCTTGTACATTGCTTCACAAATCCAATTTAAGCCTATGATTAAGTCACACCTTAAATGCACTGGAAGCATATACCGCTTTCAAGAGCCCTGATGTAAATTCTTACATATAGTGAATATTCATGGCTGTTCCATCTGTTTTTAAAGTTTAGGTTTTTACACACCGAACTTTCTTAAATCAGGTATCCAAGGAGGGAATAAAAGCAGTTCCATTTTGCCTAGTCTTATGAAAATGATCACGATTTCTCCCTTCTGTGCACTCTTCAACCAATAGATGTCACTAAAGATACCGGTACCCAGGGGCTAACGGAAGAAAAGATTAGACACATGGAAATTGAGCATAAAAAACGTCCAGTTCTTAAAACTGAGAAGTGGGTTTCCAAAGTAATAACATTTATTACACCGCATGCAACATTTTAACCAAAAACGTAAGAAAGAAATTTTCTTTATTAAGTTGCTCAGGCTGAATGGATCACAGCACTAAGGTTTGAAATACATGTTCTTGAAGCAATTTAAAACTCATTAGAAATAATAGGCTTGGGCTAGTAGAAAATGTGGTAGAATTTAATCCTCATCCAAATGTTACCTGGGCTGTACAAACAGGAAATTGTTCTGCGCTACTGTGCCTAACCTCATTGCTGACCCTGAGCTGTAACGGCGAGAGCAGCTGAGAGCTGAAGCAAAATTAAAAACTTACATCAAAGTATATCATGACAGAATGTAGATAAATAAAACAGCATATCAAAAGTATTATTTTTCTGCCAGTCTCACTGAGCAGCTGGGCAGAGGTGTTCCACAAAATATGCAACAAACCAATGCGTGTGGGAAAGGGTCCTCCCCGCCCTACACCACCCCAATCACTGACTACCCAAATACTGCCCAAGAGAGGTGAGCAGAGAAGAAACCCAGTGAGGAGGTGGATGGAAGGGATCATAGAATGCTCTGGCCTCTTTCTTCTAAGGGCTTCCCTTCCCTTCTGCTTGGCTTACCAAAGAAATAAACAATGCTGCTCTTCTGTGTCCTCCCAGCCACGCTTTCCCTCACCTTCCAACCTTCTGGATGGCGGACCACATGATCTCCCTCTAGGAGCATAGTAGAGGCTCCAGAGGTAAAAGCAGGGGGTAGTAAAGCATTACAGAGGGTGAAGATAGATCAAATCAGCTTGGCTGATGGGGGCCAGCATGGGAAGCAGGGAAGGGTGAAAAACATGTTTCTATTATTTTATGTGAAGTGCATGTGTCGCAGTCACTGCTGACAAAGTTGATGGACATTTTTCCACTGAGCCTTTGACTTCCCTGCAGTTTCAGGACAGAAACCACCACACGCTAAAGAACAGTGCTTCATCATACATACTGAAGGCACAATCTGCCTGTGGCGATTCCCAAGCGGCAGTAAGGAAAACGGAGAGACTATCCTTTAAAGTTATACAGACTTTGAATGAAATTCCAATTCGGCACCTTGCTAGCTATGCGATATCTGGCAAGTTTCTTTTTTTCAAATGTTTTTTTTTATTTATTTCTAGGAGATAGAGGGAGAGACAGCGTGAGGAGGGGAGGGTCAGAGAGAGAGAGGGAGTCACAGACTGAAACAGGCTCCAGGCTCCGAGCTGGCAGTCAGCACAGAGCCCGACGTGGGGCTCGAACCCACGAACTGTGAGATCATGACCTAAGCGAAAGTTGGACACTTAACTGACTAAGCCACCCAGGCGCCCCCTGGCAAGTTTCTTAATCTCTACGAGCTTCAGTTTCTTCGTAACAGTGACCACAGATGCTAACTGGTCTAAGAGCTTTCTATGCACTACTAAACTGTATCCTCATAACCACCTTAGTAAGTAGGTATTCTTTTCTCTGCTTAACAAGAAACTGAAGCACGAAGGCTAAGCAACTTAGCCAAGGCCAAATGAGTAGTGAGTGGCACATGATAATGCCTACCTTGAGGATCTGATAGGCTAATGTATGATAAATGCTCTAGTATAGGAACAGGCACATATTGCTGATTAAAAAATAAAAGCTACCTTATTATTAGTCCAAGCCAAGGTGCAGGGCCTTACTTTAATTTCTTAGTTTCTCTTTAGAGTAAGGAAGCATACTAGCCTTTCTTCTCAAGAATGCTTTGAAGGTTTTCTTTACTCTTTACTCTTTTTCTTTTTCTTTTTCTCTTTTCTTCACCTCCTTTCTTGTCTTCCTTCCCTTCCTCTCTTTACCTCTGTCTCCTTTTCTTCTTTTTTCTCCAATGTGATCCTCACTTAGTTAATGTTCTCAGCTTTTGCTACAATGCCTTTGCTTATGTCAAACAACATGACAGAGGACTAGGCAGCTTTTGAAGCCTACAGGTTTGGCATTGTTCTGAGATTCTTTTTGGTGTCACTTGCTGGACAGACATTCTGTCCTAGAGGTACAGTAACTCTGAGAGAGAAATCACTGTTGTGACCAGTCCTACTGCAATAGTCAGTAAGTCCCAAAGGAAAAATTACACATTGTGAAAGACACAGGAGGAGGAAAATACATTCTATCAACAACTAAGCAATTCTTACATATACATACATTGTTTCACAATGAGAAATATTATTTTCTTTTAAAAAGTGACGAAATAGGGGGTGCCTGGATGGCTCAGTCAGTTGAGAATATGACTTTGGCACAGGTCACGATCTCTTGGTTCATGAGTTCGAGCTCTGCATCAGGCTCTGTGCGGACAACTCGGAGCCTGGAGCCTGCTTTGGATTCTGGGTCTCTCTCCATGCCCCTCCCCTGCTCATGCTCCAGCTCTGTCTCTCTCTCAAAAATAAGTAAATATTAAAAAAAATTAAAAACAAAAGCGAGGAAATAGAAGCTAAGCACTTATTACAGGCAGAAGGAAGCAGGATGGTGTGGTCCAAGCAGGAGCTGAACAAAAAAGTAATGTGGTCAGTGAACCCCTGTCCAAAGAAAGCTTTATGTATAGTTCTATGACTACAGGAGAATGGCTCTGGATCAAGGAGACACATGTTGGTTGGATGTTTATTCCATGTCACACTGTGGGCCAAGCCCTTTACCGGGAGCAGCTCACCTAACCGTCTCTAATCCTAAGTGGACAGGCAGGCCCATAGGTAGTCACTATGCCTAATTTTGTATCTGAGAAAACTAGGCACAAAGAAACACAGTGTCTTGGCTGAGGCTCATAGAGTTGATAAGGGTTGGTACTATGATTGGCACTCAGATCTTTTAGTCTCCAAAACTAAACTATGCTATCTCTAAGATACCATTTTAGAAGATGGTCCAGACATGTATTTTTTATGCTAAGACAATGAAAGGAGTTAGATATATACTGGAAGTAAAGCAAACTGCATTGAGACTATTTGAGAAGGGGTCCAGTTTTACCTTTAGGAGGCAAAGCATTTCTACTTTGTGTGATTGTAATGTGTTTACTTTCAACAGATTAAAAAAAATGGTGACAATGTAGTTGTTGGTAGAGATGAATGCAGGAGAGTGCAAGTTTACGGACTTAAATAGGTGCTTCCTGTAGTCTTCATACACTTACAATCTTAAACCTAAAAATCAAATGCACAATTAAAACTATGGATTTTTAGCAGAGGCCTACGATGCATACAGATTCTTGTCCCAGAATGGGGTTTTGAAAGTGAAAACAATTTAAAACCATTGTTCTGCTTTTTAAAAAATCTGTTTTTACTTTTATTTTTATTTTTTTAAAATGTTTTTATTTATTTCTAGGTTAGAGAGAGAGGCAGCGTGAGCAGGGGAGGGTCAGAGAGAGAAGGGGGTGACAGACTCTGAAACAGGCTCCAGGCTCTGAGCTGGCAGTCAGCAAAGAGCCCGACGCGGGGCTCGAACCCACGAACCGCTAGATCATAACCTAAGCGAAAGTCGGACGCTCACCCGACTAAGCCACCCAGGCGCCGGTTTTTAAAAAAGTAATACGTTTTCAGTTGTTGCTCCTACAGATATGCATAAACACACAGTCTTAAAGAGGCTTTATAAAATTTTGTAAAATCTGTTTGAAGGTCCTTGAAAAGAAATATGATAATCACAGGCAATTTTGGGGATCGAATGTCCTCAAGAGTTAGAAAACTCAAAGAGGAAGAGGACCCGGGAAACCATCTCCCAAGAAGAGCGCCGTGCGGAGCCCAGCCTGTGGTTGTAGTTGGCCAGTGCGTGGCAAACTGGAGCACAGGATTCTTATCCATCCTGCCCCCGGTCCAGCATCCATAAAGGTCTCAGCGAGCTGAGAATTTCATTGATGAAGCTGTCAGAATTGGCAAGTATTAGGGTTTATGGTAGTTCTAATGCTCAATTCTGACTGCAAAATGCATTTTGTGACAGTAACTGAATAGGACCATCTTTACTATAGAACTCTGCTTCTAAGAGCGCAGTGCCCAAAAATTCCCTGTAATAAAATATTTAGCACTCTTTAGTAGGATTATTTTTCCAAAATTCAGTGCTGGTGACATTCTGGTCTATGCATTCCTTGATCCAGAATAGCAAATTCCCTGATGTAACTTTTGGCGATTTTGAATGCGCTATAACTTTTCAATATTCTCTCCAGCTGTATTCCCTTTGCCTACTGACACTGCAATTTTATCCAAAAGAAATTCATCAAGTTGGTCAGGCATGATTTGTAATCAAAGGCATGCTGCCTACGTATTTCTCCTGATGCCAATATAAGAGCTACCTGGCTGTTTGCACTATTACCTACTTCACAAATTCATACAGATAGGAAGGTTCAAAAGAACAAAATAACTAACATCTTTCTTTCCTCCAAAGAGATAAAGTTATATTGCTGAGACAAATATGGAAAAAGATACTCACCATAAGTGCAAATCATTTTACTAGCTTCTCTGAAGAGAAGAATTCCATTAGGAGATGATACATCAAAATTCAAACGCTGGGATCTAAGAAATACAGCAAAAAATCAGACCAAACGTGTAGGTAAAGAAACCAAATGTAGATTTAAAAAGCCTAGCATTTTCATTTATTAGAAGTAGCAGCAGTACAATTATCCCTTTTAAAAAATGCCCCTCCATTGAACAAGTGTTGATAAAATATGTATGCTGATTTCTCACAATGAAGATACTAGGACAATTAAGAAGAGTTAATTTCAGTCACTGACTGATTCAAAGATTTCACTTGTATCTGTCAAAAAAAAACCATCCTGACATCCCATATCGCAGACTTCTTACTCTCTTCTTTTTTCATGCAAAGTGACTGGTAGATAGTAATAAAATGCCCATGTGTGTATTTGTAAGTTTATATAAATACCTGGATGGAGGCTTATGTATGCGATCTCATGTCATGCCCAATACATATTTTTAAAACAAATTCTAAAGTGACAGATAGGAGATCTAGGTATTTTTAATACTGCTCATATACATAATTAATCATCTGATACTTCAAGTGTATTTCAAATGCATGAAATTACATTCAGACTAGAGTTTCCATCGCACATAGATTAAAGAAAGAGAAACAAGTCCTAGAACTTCTAAATAAGAACAATTCTACTTCCCTGGTTTCTGACAGGTAGGGGAACAGTAGGAACAAGATAAAGGATCAACATATGCCATCCTGACATAACATTTGCTTTTTAACATCAGTTTGGCTTTAGCTGGCTGATATGCCTGGTCTCGGTGCTTTCGAGGAATAATGGCATGTTTTTAAAGGACTAGCCCAGAATACGAAGATAGGTCACAGTAAAGCAATACCAAAAAAGCAAAGACATTGGCTAAAGTCCTCTTGCCGGGAGTGATGAATTGTTGCTTCTCCATGCTTTTTCAAAATGCTTTAGAATAAGGTGCAACTATAACTTATTAGAACGATCGTGAACTTTTGACTGTTGGCATACAATTATTGACTAAAGACAAATGTACATACATAATTCACATTAGATTCTAGAGAAATACACACAAGAGAATGTATTTTCTGAGATTACAGATTTTAACTAGGTACTTCTAAGGACAATTGTGCTAGATAGATACGAATCACTTGCCTATGGCAGGTATAAAATACTTTACAATATACAATGCAGTAACTTTTTCCCTTAGTATTAAATGTTATATCAATAATATATAATATCAATTATCTGGTTGAAAACCCCTAATTTAATCAAACAAAAACATAGCCACCCTTCCTATAGTATCTAAGGTACATACGAGAATGGTTTTTAAAAAACAGCTTTTAAGAGAATAATACTCACATTTCTTCATTTGCCAAGTCTTTTTCCACCTCTTATTTAATAAATTTTAAATTATTACTGTGAAAAACCTAGCACCAGAGATAAAATTACAGCAGCAGTCCCTACTCCTTCCCTGTCTGGATATCTCCCTTCCAAAACACAGTTTATAAGAGGAACTGAGGAAACACGATGGCTAAGTGACAGGCAATTTAGTGCTAAGTCATATTCACAGTGACATATTTTAAAGAGGTAAAACCAATTACTTTATTGCAGCTTTTCTCCTCTAGCTACAGCTTCGTTTATATTTACATGCAGAGTATTTCAATCTCTGCTGGTCTGTGCAAATTATAAGGTCAACTAGGCGATTTTTAGGAAGCTATAGTTGTTATTTATTTTTCACTCAATTTTTTGTTTTTTAGTGAATGTGAAGAAGGAGCACCTATGCACTGCCGGTGGGAATGCAAATCGGTGTAGCCACTGTAGGAAGCAGTATTGAAGGTCCTTAAAAATTAAAGGGGCGCCTGGGTGGCTTAGTCGGTTAAGCGTCCGACTTTCGCTTAGGTCATGATCTCGCGGTTCGTGGGTTCGGGCCCCGCGTCGGGCTCTGTGCTGACTGCCAGCTCGGAGCCTGGAGCCTGTTTCAGAGTCTGTGTCTCCCTCTCTCTCTGACCCTCCCCTGCTCATGCTGTCTCTCTCTCTCTCTTTCCTAGAAATAAATAAAACATTAAAAAAATTAAAAAAAATTAAAAATGGAACTACCGTATGATCCAGTAGTTCCATTATAGGGTATTTCTCTCCCCTCCCCCATGTTAAAACACTAATTTGAAAAGATATATAAACCCCTGTTTACTGTAGTTGCTATTTAAATGAAGACTTTGAGTGCATAAATTATCCACATAGATGCACCTTGGCAAAGAGGAAGGATAACTTAGGAGTCAAAGCACGGACGACCCCTGGGGCTCCTGAGACAAACTATGTGTCCATGAACTGCACTGGGACTCAGTTCCCTTCCTCCCGAAGGAACCGTCTCAACTCAGTGATCTCTAAACTGCCCTGCTCTCCAATTATATGGAATTGCAGTTAAGCAGCGAGACTGGTACAACAGGAGCCCTTCCTCCATTTGCCTTCGAATATTTTAAATAACGGTGGCGGTATCTTCCAATTTCTTCCAGTTCCCATAGTCCCCTTATACACCTAAATATACCGTATTGTTTTTCTCAAAAGGTCTCAACCTTATGTCTCTAATTCTAGTGCTTTCACCAGTATCTTAAAAATTCTGGGTCCTGAGTTCTTGCCAAGCCTTGACTATATACATACCAGACAGGAAAATCTGACCTCTGGACACTGCGGCCAGATGGCAGATTTCTTTTCTTCCCTGCTGCACTTCTTACCTGTTTTGCATCAGTTCTGCCATAAGTTTCAGGATGGGAGTTGTGCATGCTGGCTCTCCATACCACCGTTCGACAGTCCTCTGAAGAATGGGAAGATATGTTGGGTACCTTTTATAATGCCTGTTAAGGAACTTAACGGTCAAAAGAAATACTGTTCTTGAAAAATCAGTGGCACCTAAAAAGCAAAAAAGGAATTCACATTTGTTCTATGTTTAGTAAACAATGGCGATTCTATAAATTGCTCTCCCTAACCTGTATAGCTATATGTTTTTAGGGGACTGTAAATGGTTTGTTCTGATTTGTAACATATCCCATACATTACACTCCTCTGTTCTTGGTATACTCTATTAATAAAAGACACACTTTTAAGGTATCATATAAATAACACATTTAAAGAATTGTGCAGGAAAGGAAATAAATTTAATGAGGATAAAAACATACTTGAATTGTTAATACCAGTTTCCTGGGCATCAAACAGCTTAAGAAAAAGTGTCATTTATTGTGAAATTTTAAAAATACAGGGGCGCCTGGGTGGCTCAGTCGGTTGAGTGTCCGACTTCGGCTCAGGTCTTGATCTCACGGTTCGTGGGTTCGTGCCCCGCGTCAGGCTCTGTGCTGACAGCTCAGAGCCTGGAGCCTGCTTCAGATTCTGTGTGTCCTTCTCTCTCTGACCCTCCTGTGCTTACGATGTCTCTCTCTCTCTCTCAAAAAAAAAAAAAAAAAATTAAAAATACATAGAAGTAGAGGGAAATAGTAATAATAATCCCCGTATATCTATCTTCCAGCTTAGAAATTACTGATATTCTTTTCATTTTTTTAAGTTGTTGACTTGCTCTGCTTGGTCCCACCATAGATTCAAGGAACACTGGAGATGTTAGCTTGAAGAAAAGCTTTGGGTAACTTTTAATCTACTCAAGGCCGGCTAAAAAGACAGTCCCATGTATACCCAAGGAGAAATTCTCAAATATCTTCCTCAAAGGTAAGAAGTGTATGCCTCTGATAAGTCAATGGCTGAGACCATCAGAACCTAGAAAACTTGGGACCCGCCCCTCCACTTTAACCCATAACCAGCCTCCTCCTTGCCAAATGGACACAGAGATATAAAATTAAGGCCTAAGCTGCAGCACACACACAAAAAACATGCTATTCTACTCCTTCATTTCCTTTTCTTTTGCCATTTTCTAAGTCTCTCTCTATCTGATGTTCTCCAGTATACTTGTCTTCTTGTTTCAGATGAAAGTGCTGAGCTGCATTACTTAGTGGTGTCCCTTTCTCTCACTAGTAGAGATCTCCATCGTGAAAAATACCACAATTTTCTTCCTTGCTCTTTAGAATACATTTCAAATTCCATGGGATGGCATACAAGGCCCTTTAAGATGTGGACCCTATACACTTTCAGACTCCTCTCTTAGTATTCCCGCGTATCTATGGTTCAGCCAGTCTCCGTTCCCTTCAGATCCAACTCTCTTGTCTCCATTTTTCTACATGTGGCTTCTTCTGCCTAACTCATTCTGGTCTTTCAACACCTAGTTCGAGTTTCAGTTCCCCTGGGATGGCGAAACTTTGTTTTGTCAAAAGGCATCAATCTCTTCCTCATCTACATTCAATGAGGACTCTGATGCCATATCTCTTCCAACAAACTATTAAGATTGTTTTTGTTATCTGCCTGCCCCATGAGATAGTGAGTTTCTAAAGGGCAAAGACTGTGCTTCCCTACCATGGCTTTGCTATTGCTATCTGACCTTCAGATTTCAATATAGATGCCAATTAGTCCTAGAAGGCTCCCTGGCCTTCCCGTCCCCCAAGACTTGGTTAGGTGTGTTTCCTCTGTCTAGCTGTGGTACTGTGTGCTAGTGCTTCCTAAGTACTTGATCTCTCCTATTAAATACTTTTTGAGGGCAGAACCTAGGCACTTGTTGTATGCATGGCCCGGGCACAAAGTAGATTTCAATGAATATTTGTTGCTGTAAGCCTGCCAACCTAAAAATGAGGTAGAGCATATTTGATCAGAACTGCCTATTTCTTCCTTTTTAACTGTGCATTTCACTTTGAAGCCTCAGGAAATAATTCATATAACTTTCAATGAAAATGAGCCTTCCAATTCCTTAAGAACTGAAAGCTCCCTAAAATTGCAAAAAGCAATACTTTTGTCTCCCTAGATATACAATGTTAAGGCTTTGTTTTTGTACATATTGAAAGAATTTACTGAACAAGTATTTGCTGAAGTTCTATTCTATAACTGTCTATTCATTGTATTAGACTCTCTGGAGCCACCAGCAAACCAAACATTAAAAAATTCCTGCCCTCATGGACTTTATATTCTAATAAGAAAAGATAGAAAATAAATAAAACACATATATAATATGTTAGAGAGTACTACAAAGGGAAATGAAGCGGAGAAGGGAGATAAGAAGTCAGTGTGTATGTATAAAGTTTCAGTTGGATAAATATGAAAAAAACTGAGGGGCACCTGTGTGGCTCAGTAGGTTAAGCGTCCAACTTCGGCTCAGGTCATGATCTCACGGTTGGTGGGTTCGAGCCCCGTGTCGGGCTCTGTGCTGACAGCCAGCTCAGAGCCTGGAGCCTGCTTCAGATTCTGTATCTCCCTTTCTCTCTGACCTTCCCCTGCTCACACTGTGTCTCTCTCTCTCTCTCTCTCTCTCTCACAGAAATAAAAAACACTAAAAAAAATTAAAAAAAAATGAAAAAAAGTGAAATCAATGAACTTCATTATTAACTCTATTTTGGCTATTGTCAGATAACTTACTGTTTTGTTTTTTTCTATGTGGCAGAAAATCGGCTGTTGTTGATAGATCACAGACACTATGTGCTATTTACTGTGCTGGGGGCCGGGGATCCAGAGAAAAGTTAAGACATGGCTTTTATTCTTAGAGAATTCATTCTCAAGTCTGGGTGGCTAGCACACAACAGAGATTCTCCGAGTACCAAAATTCTCAAGCAATGCCAGGGGAGCACAGGTGAGAAAATATTCCACCAAGAGATCTGAGCACACTCCGTGACCTTTAGTGGGAAAGCATCTGGAAGGCTAGCCAGGAAACTGACAAGACCCAAATCTCAGAATCGAGGAGGATCAGAAGCACACAGAAGCTCCTTGGCAAGGCATTCTAAAGGCATTAGAACCATCATATTTTTCAGAGCACACTGCATTCACTATGGGAGAAAGCCGCGGGATATGAGGGGATGCTCCCTTTTCTGTGTGGAATGAGAGCAGTGCCAATTCTAATATGCCTCTGACAGAGGTGACTGCCACAGAGAAAATGAGTGATTACTGGAAAGCAGAGTAGAGGTCTACCAGGCAGAGAGGTTA
Source organism: Hyaena hyaena (assembly GCF_003009895.1). Lineage (NCBI taxonomy): Eukaryota > Metazoa > Chordata > Mammalia > Carnivora > Hyaenidae > Hyaena > Hyaena hyaena. The sequence goes on along the minus strand of NW_024080734.1, from coordinate 1,536,205 downwards.
AAAGGGCTTCAGAGTGAGAGTGCCAGACTCAGATTACAGGGTGAGAATAAGAACCTTACTCTACGAGTTTAATTTTCCAGGGGCCTGTGAGGACTGCCTATTTATGGAAAGAAGGAAGGCAGTGGGAGCCCTTAGGTAGAAGAGGCAGAGACCTAACTGCTTTCACCCAAACCTTCCTGATGAATTCCTAATGTCTACATCAGATAAATGGAAGATCGAAAGTGTTAATGATACGATATTGTCTTATCAGATGCCAAATATGAAAAAAAAAAAAAAAAAAGAAAAGGAAAGCATGAGGTTTCCTTCTTGATGACAACCACCCACCCATCCACCCACCCAACCAGCAGTCAGTATGACTGGACCCCAAGGAAACAGAAATAGGAAAACACATCATTCTTTCCCTCTGGTATCTCACAGTAGGGAAAGCACAGTAACATCCTAGGAGGCAACAAGAGTTTATTTTAAAACCATTAGGAGACAGGGGTGTGAGGATGTGGTTCCAGAACCGAAAGAGCCTGCCAGTTCGGAGCTTATTTTAAAGGTACTCCATGAATGTGAAACAGGTATATCTTTGTTCACAAAGGCAAATGCTGCTGGAAGTCTTTTCTGTCTAGCAAATGTCTATCTACCTTTCAAAACCTTGCACACCTTTCACTCCGAAGGGAAGCCCACTGGTTTTTTTTTTTTTTTTTTTGCCCCAAATGCCAATCTCTTCCTCTTCCATGTTCATATGGTCCTTTGCATGCATCTTTGTGACAAGCCATCAACGGTTCATTACTTGTATGTCCTATCTACGAGATGGTGAGCTTCTAAAGAGTGATCCATTTTATTCATTCTTGTGAAAAGCAATCCTTTTATTCATTCCTCAGGCTTAGCATACAGCACCGTGTGCTCGCTGAATAGTGATTTTTTTTCAGGCTCACTTTCTCCCCGAGGTACAATTCTGACTTTGTGAAGCAATCACAACAACTGCTTCATGCTGTCTATGGGATAGGGTCAAAATTCCTTAGCCAGATATTCAAGGGTCCCAGACAAACTGCATTTCCAAGCGTGAAATAAGTGGGATCTACAAGAAAACATCTCCACTCTCCCCTTCCAAAACCTGCGCTTAGGCCAACCAAAACCCTCTTATTTCATAGTTCCAATACTCTAATCCTATGCATTTGGTCAGATCCAGAGAAATATGTGTACTTTGACAGAGCCCTTCCTGATTCCCCAGCTAAATGCAATCTCTCTTTCTGTATCTGTTGTCATGGCGCTTATCACCTTCTATATTTAATTATATTCATTTATGCAGGGATCTAACAGACTCTATTTAATTATAAGCTCATTTTGGGGTAGGATTTGAGTCTAAGTAATCTACATCCCTCATGAAACCTAGCACAGACCTTAGCCAAATTCGCTGAATAAGTAAGCAAATGGGATTCCTTTGCCTCATTTCCTATTAGAGAAAAGAACTAACAACAGTAGTGGAGTATCTGCTTTGTGCCAGACACTGGATTGGGCCATTAAATACGTCCATTCACTCATTTCTTACGCTATACCTGTGAGACAGGTATGATTAGCTCTGTTTTGCAGAAGAGAAAACTGGGATTCTGAGACATTAAGTAACTTATCCAAGAGCCCATAGGTTTCTGTACTTGTTTTCTGAACCCTCAGGTTAAGTGGCGAAACCAGGACTGGAATCCAAGACTGTTCTGTTCTCAAGTCTATGCTCTTCTGCACATCTACATGTAGTCTGGACTTGTCTTTGTATGATGTGCTTATGCATATCCATTAGTTCAATTACCTGACTGAAAACCAGAGGACTCGGAGATCAGATTATGACAAGTGAAAAAAGTGAGTCGAAAGAAATAGCATCATACACATTCCTTTTTTTTTTTTCTTTTCCCAATTGCTGCCTGGATTTCTGATACTTCAGTCTACGAAGGATCTGGGAAGACTTTAAACAAGGTGACTAAATGTGCTACAAGGTAAGGTGCTTTTATATTGTGTTCTCACTATATGGGCAAAGAAGTGTATCAGTGATTCTTCAATTCTCCAGGAGTGGAACAATTTATCAACATGTTTGCTATGTAGTTTCAGGCAATTTAGTTTTGGAAGGACAGTGATAAGCAATGCAGTTCGTGTAGCAGTTAATGCAGTCAGTGTTTACAGAAATGTTTTTGAATTAAATAGCTAACCACTAAAATAGCATTTTATCAAATAATCGCCATAAATAAAATGCATTTTGACTTTAAGATGACATGTGCTCTTGTAGGACATTTCTTCTGCATGCTAAGGACTGTATAACAAATTAAAGAACACACATTTATGTGGATAAAAGGCAAAAATAAACTTTCCCCGGCAGTAATGTGGGAATCATCACTGACGGTTTGACATATCAATATTTCAGGAAGAATAAATGACTTTCATATCCATGTTTTTTTTCTTATCATATCCTTATTCATTTTTACATGACTAGAATACTTTGAGAAGAATCTGTACTTTATCACCTGAAACTGCTTAAAGTATTTCAAAATATTTTAATAAAGCTTTTTGAATGATCAAATAATGTAACTTTTAAACAAATTTTACTATTATTATAAATATTTGCTCTTCATCCCTTGCCCAAAGGAAAACTATAAATCTTGTCTCAACTGAATGAACACCATTTATCATATTCATTTTGTTGTCAATACAATTATGAAAAGCCTTTGGCCTTTTCCCAAGGAAGCTGATTTGCTACTGAAACTCAATTATTATAAGCAAAGCCAGTACCAAGCCATCCTGTTTGGCAATCTTCTAGCACAGTTCCCCGCATAACTGACACTTCGCCCTCTGCCACTGACCCTAATAACGTCAACATCTATGGTCACAGGGAGGAGACAATAGTTTCCAGTTCAAAACAAAAACACTAAGTCCCAGGGCCTTCCATTTGCTACTGTCTGCCACCTGCTGGACAGAAGTCTCACTTCAGATAGGTGCCAAAGAGAAGGAGCTCAGTGAGGAAGTAAATGGAAGACAGACTTAATTAAAAACTTACAGTATGTGCTATGAATTTTAGGCGGTATCGATTATGGCAGATATTTGTATTCTTTGACACCGAGGGGAAAGGCTCTGGACTTGACTCTTGGCGGGGTCCGCTGAGGAGGGAAACGGGAAACACTAACTGCTGGACATCCTAGGGGGTTGCAGCTTGGTGTCAAGATCACCATCAGTTCCAAAGTGCCAAAACTAGGTTTTTATGATTTTTGTCAAATAAATGAAAGTTTTCACGTTGTAAGCTTCTATTTATTTTTAGCCAAATAAAAAGTAATAGGTAATTTCAGTTTATTCTTCATGGTTAAAAGAACCGAAGGACTTTCTGTGTTAAAATCCACAGTCTTTGTACATGTACTTGGTATGCTGATATAAAGACACACACGGACCTTCAGGGACATGGAAAACTATTACCTCTTACCCTCCTATGCACACACATATCTGATGAAGGTTTTAATAGTAACTAAAAATATAAGTCAGTATTCAAATTAAAGTTAGAAAAAAATTTTTTAATGCATAGAGTTCTCCCTAAAACATGCCCAGATCCCCTGTTAGCTATGTTTTTGGCCTAACTGTGCATCAGCAGTGAAAGGTTGCCTTTAAGAAGTTTCTTTTGCAGGGGTGGGTGGCGGGTGGCGGGTGGCTCAGCTGGTTAAGTGTCGGACTCTTGATTTGGGCCTCAGGTCATGATCTTGTGGCGATAGGATCGAGTCCTATGTCAGGCTCCATGCTCATAATGCGGAGCTTGTTTGGGATCCCCCCTTCTCTCTCTTAAACAATAAGTAAATAAAAAAAAAAAAAGAATTTTCTTTTGCAGTTTAGTTTATGAAGGAAGTCTGGATAAGAAGGGGTTGAAAAGAGCAACTGAGCAATAGTATAACTTAAAAACTACAATTGCTTTAAGTCTATAGAATTTTTCTTCGGTGCTCTGATGGCTTTATGCATAAAGGCATGAAAACATATTACACTTACATGACTTTATAAATTGTCACTTCCTGTTAGAATCAAAGAGGATACACACAATACTACTGAAACAATATTAAGAGCAACCATTTAGGACTCCCAAATATGTCCCAGACATTACACAAAGTGTGTTACCTATTTTAATGGTCCCAGTGAGCCACGATGGTGGATGTCTCTTTTTTCAGATGAGAAAACCACGGCTCAGAGATGTGAAATAACTTGCCAAGGCTTACACAGCCAGTGGAGAGCTGAACTTCAAGCCCGCTCTGACACCAGAGTCCACGTCTGTCTCACTCTTACATGAGGCATTTCTGTGGGGGAATGTTTGTTTCTTTGTTTATTTACGTTGCTATCTGTACTAAGCCTTGACAAAGGTAAATTCAGTATGTATACTAAATGAAAAACCCTGACCAATTAGTTCCCCCTTTTGCATCTCCATTAATATTTTCATGATGGTGAAAAGCAGGGGCACGATGAATTGAGCCTGCAAGAGATAAAGCAACCTTCTCAGCCCTGCTAATTGAGATGCAACAGAAATTCAAATCTCCTCGAAAATGCCAAATGGTAAGATTCATTGATCCTGAGTTAAAGATGTTAGCCTGATTACCCCTGCAGTCCCTACATAAACAATCATTTGGGAATGTGATTTTTAAGTTGTCAATATTTAATGGCACCAAAAAGTGACCTCTCCGAGCTGGGTCTCCAAATGCTGTGCTCAGTTATCTGCACTGCTGCCACTGTGCTGTAATTTTTAGCTGATTACACATTAGTTCATTTAGCTTTGTTTCCTCTTCCCTACTGTGCCATACTATTAAACGAAAGCGAGGGGCCTGGCATCCCTCTGTGCACAGAGCTGGTGTTGTCACAGTGTAATAAGGATACATCCAGTCAAACAGCATGGTGTAGCTGGTCTTTGTGTTCAGTGCAAAGGCAATCCCTCGAAGATCTCTTGCCAGCCCGATCAACATACGCTGTCAGTGGGAAAGAGACACAGTAATTGATTTTCACGTTAGCGCAGAGCAGATGGAGTAATAATCAGGCAATAATGACCACATATCTGATTTTGATTCATTAGCTAAAATGTCTCGCTCGGATCCCTTTCTATAGAAAACCGTAGACCCTTTTAAACAAACAGACCATCAAATCTGCTGACCGGCTCGACTCTGCTTCTTATAAACTGAGCTAAGTCATAATTCTAGTAGTTTAGGAACATTTAGATTCTTAATATACTTTGTTTCCGAATCATGCCAAATTAGGAAAAAGAAAAAAGAGACGAGGATTGTTAATTCCACAGAACAGAAATGCACAGGGTCTAGACATTATTTAATAATGGCAAATCTTAACTACATCGGCTTGCATGAATCAGCCCCACCGAGCAATCTGGAGTCTATTCTGGAGTCTAATCTGGAAGCACACTGGCATTTAAGGATCCCTCAGGAATATCTCTAGAAACTCAGGACAAAATAAAACTGGCCAGGTGACCTACTGCTACCATGACATCCCGAGAATGGCACTCGCACGTCCCAAGTGAAGAAAAGGTGTCAGGAAAAGGGATCTGTACTGCTTATCGGAAGACTTGAATCTGAGCCCCATCTCTGCTGCTTTACCGTAAGACTTCAGGCAAGGCAATTTACCAGGCTCAGCTTTCTCATCTATAAAAGGGGCTAATATTGCCTCTTTCACAGAGGCATTCTGAGGAATCAATTAAGTAAACTTATGTAAAAAAAAAAAAAAAAAAAAAAAAAAAAAAAAAAAAAAAAAAAAAAAAAAAAAAAAAAAAAAAAAAAAAAAAAGCCTAACAAGAGCCTGACATGTACTGTATGTTCCATAAATATTTAGTTTCAGAGACAGGAAAAAAAAAACAACCATCTTGACTCTTAAGTAAAACAGATCAGACTTGTACTCTGGACTCTTAATTAAGCTGTCCTTAGGATGATGCTTGGGAAGAGAAAAAGAAAACCCATGAACAGATGCTAGAATGTCAGAACAAAGAGCACAAATAAACATAATTGCAAAACAAGGGGGTGGGATAATTGAGATATGCAACTGTGATTTCTGAAGATACTGTTTCGGTACAAATATTCTGCCAGGAAATGGGCTCTGAACTTTTCTTTTTACCAGATTTTCTTTTTCCTCACACTTTGGTAATAAACGAAAACCTTGTAATAGGAAGGCATTTAAATTATCATCAAGCACTTGGAAGTGAATCCTAAGCCTCATCTTAATGGCTAAATAACATCTCAAAGTAGCAAAGAACAGCTTATCTGTCAGAAGTATCTGTAATTTCCGATCGTCCTCTCGACCCCTGCGCCCAAAAGGTGACTCCATATAACCGGAAGTTGTTTATATAATATTTAGTTTCAAACTGTCTAACGGTTTGTAGAATGATGGTAATCTGCATTTCTGAGTCGGTAAACCCTGTATTTGTGTCTGCTTCTTTAAACGACTCATTCTTTTTCCTCTTGTAATCTCACTGGTCCTTTTATTCTAGAATCCGTTCATGACTTATAGTTCTCTCATGTGACTTACTATTTTTCTAAAAAAGCCATTTTGCCTTTTATGTAACCTTTTTTTCACCACTTGGAAACTGTTCCTCTCTTTCGCAGCTTTCCACATTTCTCGTGGCCTCCAGGACAAAACACGTCTTCTAAGACGGCTTCTTTGAACAAGTCTATTGTGAGTATTTAGCTCCAGAGTCTTTCTATGACAGTGGGCTTTTGGCCTATTTTTATTACGTATACTTAGAGGTTATGGGCTACTCTTCAAATAATATTAAGTTTTCACATATACAGGATGTACCCACCATTCAGCTCTAAATTAGTCGATTGGAACCACAAGTTTTACTTTCTTCATGCTTAGTGCAAAGGGCTCTTAAAAATATCTTAGACTATCTTCATTTCACAAAAAGGTTGTCATTTATTTTATCACAACTTTTTCTTCCTTAAAAGATGCCAAGTTAATAAAAGTGCTCTAAGTGACCTGAATCTATGAAACTATATCAGCGTTTAATTTTAGAAAATGTTACTACAGAGCAGAGGAAGCACATGACAACATAACAACTAAATGGATGTTTCCTGTAGATGCAACTGGACAGGAAAATACAGTGTTAATGTGAGTAAGAAAGAGATGCTTCGTTTCAAACAAACTCTTTTCTCTTACGGCAGCAAGAGTACTGAAATAATCTATACAGACACTCAAACAACAGTAAGGGAGTACTTTCTTGGTAGCCAAAGCATAGCCAGCTCTGGTGTTAGGACAGCCCTTCCCTAGAAGTTCAACCAGGCTGCTGAAGGATCTCGACCTCAGAGAGCAAGGGGCCGTCTGATTGAAATTTAGGGAAGGAGGAGCCGCAATTCACCATCTCATTTAAAAGAGTACAAAGAGTTGCCTCTTTATCCTACAGGACAGTCACCGTTGGTCAACACTTGATTGATCTGAAGAGTGAGAGAGGCTCCCTCTATTTGCAGTGAGGCTGTTTTGGGGAGCTGGGGAGGTCTGGGGTGTGCAATCCTAAGGATTCCCGTCGGACTGCACCAGGAGAAGCCACTGCGTGCTTCAGCGGGCCGCGTGGCGAATAGTTGTCTGTGTACCAAGCGTGAGACGAATGGGCTGGGAAACAGCTGAAATGCGGCTCCTTCCACCCTGACCCCCAAAACAGGGTTTCTAATGGAAAGTCTGACAGACCCTTTACTGTAGTGGCACTACTGGGGGCAGCTATAATATTATCCTCATAATTCTACTATATAATAACAAAAAGAAAAAGAAGGTGAAGGGTCATTGTGCTTTGTCTTTAGAATTAAGATGGCTGTCTTCATCCTTACAGCATACTCTTAATTCTGGAGACACATCTTAATAACCTCTAAATAGTTCCAACAAAAGAGCCGTGTCAGAGGAATGAGCAGGCCCCAAGGTGTTTCAACTGGAGTGTTTTCATCTGCCTTTATTGCTCTATCCCTCTCCAGAATTAAGGCAATAACCTGTGATAAATTATTCAGGAACTGCTACAGGGATCAAAGCAAAATCATTCTGTTAAAGTGCTGTTTGCAACATTTGGCACTTAGTGCGAAAACTTTTAATGTGCGCATGCTGAAAATCAAGGATTTTAAATAATTTAACATTGTGGAGTTTTTACTAAGGGACTAAAGATAGCAGGTTCCTATTTAACTGCTCCTCTTCCTCTGAGAAGTTTTCATTCATTTTCCTTAAAATCGATGACGTCATGGCTAAATCAAAAATGATGCATGAGTCAAGGGAGTACTGGACTGTATTTTACTATGGATACAATTATTGGGGGGGGGGAGACATATATTTTGAACTAATGCTTCGGAGCCAGGATTTGTCACCGCGTTTTCTTTCTTTTTCCCTTTCTTAAGAGAAAAACCCAAGACAAAAATTCAATGTTCTCTTCAATTTTATTAGGACTAAGTAGGAAAACAAGGCTATAAATTTAAGAGTTTTGCAGCATTTCTACCCCTCGCAACCATATTTCAATTTGGCAACACAGGTTCTCACTGCTTCCGTTTATCCTGAAATCCGTATTTAAAAAATGTCTATAAACAGGGAGTTCGAAAATCCTGGTAAGGGTTGCAAATTAAATGAATTTGGCAGTCCTGCGGCATTTTCATAGAGATATTTTAACAGCATCACCTCCTGCGGATTGGAATACTAAATACTTTATTGAAGAACAAAACAGAACGGTTTTTATCTCGAGTACTTGCAAAATGAAGTACCTGAAAGCACTTTTGCATGTATTATTTATTCATCGTGATAGAAAAATAGCCTTAACCTAATAAATTACATTTAAAAGCATTTAGTGCAAAAGTTTTGTTTATGATAAAGCAACAGATTTAGTTCTTTATCGGTAGCTTAAAGCACCAAGTTTTCTTTACACAAATTAGACAGATGGTGCTTACAGTAGAATTTACTAAAGGTCTGTCACAACAAATGCAGCCAAGCTGCATATTTAATCACTGCAGAATCTTGTCTACCTGCAGCTGCCAACTGCTAATCCAATTTCCCTGATAAATGTGGCAAGAGACACGATCAGCAATAAAGAGCATCTAACTCCATTTTCCTGCAGGGCGTCTTTTGATGAACATTTAGGACGGAAGCACGGAGTGCACTGTGTGGCCCTGGTTCGTGGCAGCTGCATGCATTCTGAGGCACAGTTCTCAGGTTACTCACTTAATTCTGCCACTATCATTACGTTGCTATTGATCTCAGTAGCTGTTGCCTACACAGCATTACTCTAGATGAAGCTGAATCAGGCAGTTATCATGCATCAAACTTGCTCAAAAGCCTGGAGATTTCCCCTTAATTACTTGTGATTTTATTTGCAAATACCGTTAAAGTGTAATCAAGCAGTCACTTTCCAGGGTCGTTAAGAACTTGCTGGTTTAGGGATATATCACTGGAACTCCATTAAAAATGACTCTAGGAAGACGGTTTCTATCAAACTAGATGGGATTGCATCAAAATGGGCTTGGAGCATAATGAAATCTTCAAATGAGACAAACGTAATTTTTAGAAAGATGGTGTTTTTCACCCTCACTGCTTCTCTCTGATATGAAGGGCACCCAGAGCCACCTCGGAGCTGCAAAGATGTTGTTGGTCCTTAAAAATACTTGGAAGACATCTCAAAAACATAGCTAACCCGGATAGAAAGTCTGGTGAAGAATTTTAGCAAGACTACGAATGAACACAAAGAAAATTGCTAGGATCCTTTTTGGTTTTAAAATTCTGTGCCTACTGCATGTTGAAAAACATTCATTTAACAAAAACTCTATTTCAAATTAAAAGGTATAGCATTTGGCTGCTTATTTTTTGGGTAGAAGAATTAGACTAAAATAACTATTAAAGGCCTTTGTTTTACTCTCTGGCTTCTTCGTGCTAAGTTTTTCGTGTTTCTGTTTGTTTGTTTTTGGTGGAGAGAAGAGAAGCCATGCAAAATGACGGTTAATGTTTTCAACCGGTTCCAAATAACAATAAAATACGACTCAAGCATCACTAACAGAGGTGCCTACCTTCTCCGGGGTACCTTTATTAGGCTTTTAAAAATGATCATCGGTGTCAATCTGTTTAATACAGCCCAGACGCGTTATGGTTTTAGACGATGCTGTTCCTGCTTTGCAGATCTGGTGTTCCCCACCCCCCCACATTAAAATCTGGGGCTGTTTTCTCACAAACCGCTTGCTACACTTAAGGATTTTACTAATAAAACATAATGTTGTCTTGGATAGTGTGACTGCTGCCACAGCTGAACGGACTTGTCAAATCAATCCTAATACGGCTCCCACAGGCGCATAAAAACCTTATTTAGCTATCAGTTATCCTAATCACTTTGCTCAGTTTAAGAACGCAATACTTCAAGACCAGCTCCTATTTATACATATATGCCTAGCCATTTAATAAAGTCTTGATTTATATAAATTCTTGTTTAAAAACATATTTAGAGATGTAGTGTTTTAGCATGTGCATGTTTGAGCCTTCCTTCATATAAATATGTTGACACATACAGGCAGGGCAGGTGCGGGAACAGGGCTGTTTCAAGTGGTGTGCCACGAGACGTGTTCTTTTAAAGATACTAACTGCCGCAAGAGAGAAATCATCTAATCATCAAGTGCCCCAAATCAGTCACTGGCCTCAAAGTCAGTTTGTGGATGAAAGTAAAAAAAAGGCTTGTACACAAAGTACAACTCAAAGACACATGCGACTGAGAAAGCAAGACCGATGAGAAACAGAGCACATACAGATACGCAGAACCTTTCTGCGGATCTGGATGACCGATAATGAGCGAAATCAACTCTCGGCACGTTTAGGAACAAACCCACCTTGACATCTCCTTGTTTAAAGTTGTTGTTGAATATTTGTAATACTGTTTCAAAAGAGACCGTAAGAGGCAGCATGAAATTCTCAAATTCGTCTTCGTCTTCGCCTATCAGAAAAACAAAAGGGTCACCATGGTTTAAAATGCATGCTATTGTACATTAGCCTCAGCAGCGAGCGCTTCATTCAGACTTGGAAACGCTCCCCGGGAAGGGGGCAGCCTGCGTTCACACTCGCGCCACATTTGTACTTTGTTTGGCTCATTGAATATTCTGGTGTTTTGCCTTCTCTTTCGCACCAAATGAAATAGCAAAATTACTTACCAGCCATTTTTTTTTTCCTGGCTCTTTATTGGATCAAACAGACTCATGCCCCAGGCATCTCAGCCCTTTGGTTCCTTGGACCCCCAGAGCTTCCCCAGTGCCTCAGGGAAAGGCACTTTCAAAGCCTCAGAGACAAGGATCTTTTTCTCCTCTTCTCTTTAGGTGCCAAGGCCCTAAAGGGCTCACAGACTCAGGTGCCCAGATAGCTCTAAGTTATTATTCCCTTTTATTTATGTTCTTTTTTATTAATTTGTTAAATAGATAGCAGGGAAACTTTTATCTGCCAAATTAAGATGGGGGTCCCTCATGGGTCATTTGGATTTTAAGTACATTCTCCATGGGTGCACTTCCTCTTGCATTAAGCTTCCTTTTCTTTATGGAAATGAGACATTTTCTGTTGTTTCTTTCACTTGATAGGTAGACCCAGTTTCCTCAAGGACTCTATCAAAGCAGAATGTCTACTTCAAACATGGATACGCGCAAATGACTAGTTTTTACTGGAAACATTTATATTTGAGTATGGTTGACACACAATGTTACATTAGTTTCAGGTGTACCACACAGTGATTCAACCTCTAGTTATGCTCTGCTCACCACAAGTGTAGGTACAATCTGTCACCATACAGCCCTACTGCAATATCATTGACTATGTTCTCTACGCTGTGCCTTTTATTCCCATGACTTATTCATTACATAACTGGAAGCCTGTATCTCCCTCTCCTCTTCACCTGTTTGCCATTCCCTCACCTCCCTTCCCTCTGGTAACTATTAGTTTGTTGTCTGTTTTTTGGTCTGCTTTCTTCTTTTTTATTTTTTTTTTTTTTTTTTTTTTACATTCTACCTATGAATAGAATCATATGGTATTTGTCTTTCTCGGTCTGACTTATTTCACTTAGCTTAACACCTTCTAGGTGCATCCATGTTGTTGTTGCAAATAGCAAGATCGCATCCTCTTTTGTGGCTATGTAATATTTCAGTGTGTGTGTGTGTGTGTGTGTGTGTGTGTGTGTGTATGCACACCATATCTTTCTTATCTGTTTGGGTATCGATGGACACTTAGGTTGCTTCCATATCTTGGCTACACAACTGACAATTTATACAGTATTCTTTTCATAACTGGTTTCTTTTAAATGAGAGAATTGATTCTCTCCTTCCTCCTATGCCAATGGGAATTGTGAGTTTCTCACTTCACTGGTGAAGACACGGGCAGTCGGAGGTGGAACTCTATGGTCCAGACCTCCTGATTTCGATGCTATCACTTTTTAAATAGAGGACCAGAGAGGAAACGAGAACTGAGATCAGTGGTTCCCAAGTTTGGTCCCTGGTGTAGCAGCATCAGCATCTCTTGGGAATTTATTAGTTGTAAATTCTTGGGTTCCATCCCAGACCTACTGAATCAGAGACTCTGGGGGGTGGAGGTCTAGCAGTTTGTTTTAAGAAGCCCTCCAGGTGATTCAGATGCATGCAAATATTTGAGAAACACTGGCTAATATACATCATTCTACAGATAAGGAAACTTAGGTCCAAGGCCACATTACACAGAAGGCCCATGGCACAACCAGGATCTTTGACTCTTCAGGAGGGGCTGATCCGGCTGACCCTGATCTTTTGTTACTTCTTTTCCCCATTAACCTTATGCACTTTGTTTCCAGAGTCCATAAGAATCAGACTTAGCTTTGTTCACAAAGAGATACTGAAAAGGCCAGTGAACCTTTCCTGGTATGCTGTTCTAAATGAGGGTCGAGGTTCTAGGTGAGGGGTAGGGCAGGCCCAATGATAATCCCTGCTCTGTCAACTGGCTACGCGACCAACCTGTTCCCCTTAGCTCCATCCTCTGGTAACTGGTGATAACATTAGAGACCTTTCCAGGAGGTCTTACTTTTCAGAGCCCAGGTCAAACAGAAGCTTTCCCAATTGGAGCAAAGCTCGCCTCCAAGGAAGTACTCTCTCAGGCCCTACCCCAAGCATTCCCACATCGCCCGCTGGGTTCCCACAGCATTCCGCCGGACTCCTGACAACAGGTAGCAGCGATCAGTCCGCCTCCGATTCCAGGTACTTTGGCATCTAGCTAATAACACTAATACTACTGCCTAACAGCATCCCGCCACTACCACCATTTGCTGAAGGCTACTGTGGGGATGAAATGAAATAAAATTATAACGTCTGTATGAAAATTATTAGATCTGCCAGCCTACACGGATAACATCTTTTGGCTTTGCTTCTGGAGAGCTGAGACTGTGCATCTTAGCATTTCTCAGTGAAGGAGAACAAGGTAGGCATTAAGGCTCAGCAATAAACAGACCCAATATCTGCTTCCACCACTTACTGTTGAACTTTGGGTATTCAGAATCACTCTGAATCTTGGGTCTCACATCTATAAGATATGGCTACAATACCTATCTTTGTGAATATTACAAGTTCTAACACAGAAAAAATAGGAGATGCTCAATAAACAGTGGTAGTGCTAGGATTATGGTATCAGCACCTAGAACAGTGCCTGGCATGTATGAGGTTAATACTGTATTTGAATGAAATGTAGTTGCTCAATAAAGATGAATTTAAATATACATTATATGTAAATATGCATTATATTTAATAGTATATTATTTATGTATACTGTATATTTATGTATATTTAAATACACATTATATTTGAACTCGGTAATCTGACTCTTCTAGGATGCAGTATTTTCTAAACGTGAAATTACTTAGGAGAACAGTGTTAACGATCACTGTGGGCACAGAAGGGTACAGGAAAGAATGGATGCTTTGAAGTTTGTAAGCTCGAATCCTGGCTCTTCTACTTGTTAGCACTCTGGTTTTGCATAAATGACAGCCAGTAATATTTTTGATGTTCTGAGTTTTATATGGATTTAGGCGATTACAGTAATCAAATAAAGTGTGAATACCAGGTTGTCCCCCAATATTCTTCCTCTGGGAGCAAAGCTTTCCCAAGGTATAGATACTTAATCAGAACTAAGACAAATTCAGGACTTTACCATTTAGCCTTTCACTTAATACATGGAACCACAGATCAAAAACCTTCCTGACTCCTCTCCTTCCTCAAAGTTTGAGGCTATAGGGAAATCAAGAGCATAGAAGACAAGCCACCAAAATGTGCAGGGAGAAGTCAAAGAGCAAATACTGAAGACAGTGATGTGAACAGCAATTCTAGTTAAATGTCATGTCCTCAAGAGAGGCCCTCCCTGACCACTCTGCTTAAAACATTACCGTAAAACTGGCCCCAGCCCCCCACCCACTTTCCATTCTCATAACCTACTTTATTGTTCTTATGGGACTTTCTGTGACTGTGCCATATATTCACATGCTTGTGGTCTTCCCTACAACAATGTAAGTTCCTTGGCGAAGGAACTTCATCTACCTTGATCATGACTATATCCCAGTGCCTAGAATAGTGTCTGGCATTCAAGAAATAGTTGTATAGTGACTGAATAACAATAGTTATTTCTTGAGTGTTTATTATGTGAAGGCAATGAGTTTGATACTTGATTTACTTAACATCTACGGGGCTGTACTTATGTTCGAAGCATTGCTGCAAGTCATCAATGGTCCTAACAATTCGATGGAAGTTGTATGATCATTTCCTTCATTTTACAAGTGAACAGAGAAGCTCAAAGGAGTTCAGTGGTTTGCCCAGCATCCTTGGGCTGGTAAGTGCCACAATTAGGTCAGCTTTACTTCCAATCTCATGTTCTTCCTCCTGTCTCTAACTGGGTGGAAGGTATCAGAGGAAGGCAGTGAAGTCAGGGGCACAGAATCTTGAGTTTAGAGCTGCATGACGTTAGAAGAGGGTGAAGAACCATCAGCGTGGTTCTGATGGGGAGAAAGGAATTAAGGAATTCCTCAAATGCCAATCATTTAAGGCAGGCAACTGTAACACACTGGTGCATGATTTCTACAGAAATATTTGTTTCAGTTAGCACTGTTGCTCTCTTACTTCAAGGTGGTATATTTTATCATCTAAGCTGGAAAACCGGTCATTTTTATGTTATGCAAACAACTCCACACAGCATTTATTAGAGACTCTTTCCTCATTTGTATTACCCTTGGAGGTATCAGTTACTGCTTCTGATATGAAAGGAAAAAACATGAGTTCACTGTTATACAACTTCAGGTTCAAGTATACAGTCATATATTTAGCATGCCAAATGTATAGGTGATTGTTTTATGAATAATAATTGAAGCTGATTGTTTTTGTTTTTCTGACTGGGGCCCAGAAATCGGTATGATTTGAAGGTGAAGTGCCAATTTACAGACTAGTATTTTGACTGGCATCAGGAAAAGTAAATATTAACAGAACACTGTTTAAGTTCTTAGTCAGGCATAGATAAAAATGATAAGTTGTTCAGCTTTTTGGTAAAACCCAAAGCTAACTGGATTTCTGACAATCTGATTCCTCAGAAAGTTATGCATTTTATGAGTTTCAATTTTTTTTTCTTTAGAGAATTCACATTAAAATACAAATAGTAACCTTTTTAGTATGTTGGCTCTCACATATTTTATTTATAAGACACTTCATTTGTTCTTTTATATAATTTAAGACTTTGCTTGGTGGGAAAGTAAAATGTTGCAGCCAATATAATATGATGCAGCCACTGTAGTTACTGCAAAAGTTAAACACAGAACTGCCATTCAACTCAGCAATTTTACTCCTGGGTATACCCTCGAGTGAATTCAAAGCGTACATTCGCACAAAAACTTAAACAAATGTTCACACTAGCGCTATCGTAAGAGCCAAAGGGTGAAAACCCAACTAACTGTTCTTCAATTGATAAATGGATAAACAAATTGTGGTCTAGCCATCCAATGGAATATTAGTCAGCCAGAAAAAGGAATGGAGTAAGGAAACGTGCTGAACTATGGAGCTTTGAAAACATGCTCCATGAGGAGCTACATATTACATGTAGAGGGCTACATCTTACATGATTCCATTTATATTAAATTTTTTGAATGGGCAGAGAGTAGGTTAGTGGTTACCAGGGGCTGGGGCCAGGGGCAGTAAGTGATGACTACTTTAAGATATATAGGACTTCTTTCTGGGGTGATGAAAATATTCTGGAATTAGATCATGGTGATGGTTGTATAACCTTGTGAATATTATGAATATACTAAATGCCACTGAACTGTACACTTTAATAGGCTGAATTTTATGGTAGGTGAATCTCAAAAAAAAAACCCCCAAAATTACAAAGAAACACCACCAACAAATTTCCTCCACCTTTAAATGTATGCAGAACTGTGAATCATCTGATTTCCTCAAATTCAAATGCAAATAGCAGCTGCATTACTGGGGGACTTAGGGGAATTGCCAAGGAGAAGGAAATAGTATAAATAATTATGGTAATAATAAATGATGGTAGCCAACAGTTACTAAGGATTTATTATATGATAACTAATGTGTGAAATACTTTGGTATTAGTGATAGTTTAGTACGGCTAAGTTGAATAATGGACTCCAAAGATGTCCATGTCCTCATGCTTGGAATCTGTGAAAATGTTAGGTTATAAACAACGGGGAATTACATTTGCTCATCAATTGCCTTTAAAATAAAGATCATCCTGGGTTATCTAGAGGAGTCCAAGGGAATCACAAAGGGAATCACAAAGAAAGTGTTAGAGAAAAGCAGACGAGGAAAACCAAAGAGATGCAGCATGAGAAGGACCTGACCTGAAGTTGCTGGGAAAGTGGGTCATGAGCCAAAGAAAGCGGGTGGCTTCTAAGCTGCAGAAGGCAAGGGAGCAGACTCTTCCTCAGAGCTCCAGAAAAGACCACTGCCCTGCTGACACCTTGATGCTAGCCCACTGAGACCCATTGTGGACTTGTGACCTTCAGAACTGTAAAAGAATAAATCTGTAATAGTTACGCCATTAAATTTGCGGTAATTTGTTACAGGAGTAATGGGAAACTAATACAGCTAGTAAAGGTCCGATCTAATGTTATGAAGCTCTGTTCCAAACTACGGAGAATTAAGAGGGGAGACAGACAAGGAGATACAGAGGCAGTTGAATGAAAAAAATAATATATTGAAACCAAGTATCAGCGGGTCACATGGAAAGAGCCAGTGACTTCTGCAGGCCTGGGCCCACATCATCTGCTGTGCCCCAGTGCTTCATTCATTAGGACAGTACCTTTCAAGTTCTATTAGAACACGTCTTGAGAAATGTGCTTAGCTAGATCTAACTTGGGACAGAATTTAGTTCTCATTTCAGTTTCCCCTATGCAGCCTAGGAGCTGTACCTGTCTCTGATGGGACTGTGGCTTCAGGTAGGGCGGGCTGTTACAGTATCTGTCAGCAAGTGTCATCAGCTCTTGCTTCTGTAGGAAGATAATAGCCCAAGTGCTGCAGGCAGAGTAGGCAGCTGTATTAGAGGTACTGAACTTACCTCATTTTGAGGTTCCAGTGTCAGTCAGTGCCCCTAACTGTACGCTCAGTAAATATTTGTATTTAATTAATACATACGGAGTACTTGTTTTGTGATAGGAATTGCTCCAGGCCTTTTCACGCATCTTCATCTTATTTAAAGCACATTACAATTCTTTAAGATAGACACCTCCATTTCACAGATGAGAAAATTGAGGCTCCCTTTCATTCCTCTCCCTAGGGAACCAGAATGTGTATTTTAGTTCTCAGAAGAAAAATACACTGCCCACTGCAGACCCTTGTACTCCTTTTCTAGGACCCCTAACCTAAAAGTTGCATCCCTGAAGCAACTCATTCCCTGGGGGGGGCCTCTGGACTCTCTACCCTCAAAACCAGGTAAGTTATTAAAACTGGATCTGGACTTAATGGGCTGCTTTCTGCCTACAGGGCCGGCTAATTAGTCTTAATTATCTCATTATAGATTCTAAGTATTTCCAGCTGCTTCTTTACCCCTTATTGCCCAGTCCCCCGCCCCCCATGTCTATTTTCCAGATAGTCTCTGCCAAGTCCTGGACACAGGTGATATATTGATGTATTCTTCCTGTCTATCAGAAAATTAGTTATTTCTGATCAAGCTTCTCACTTGCTAAACCCTTCTGGGACATCTACCTCTGGGTTCTTTTATCCATGAGAATAAACATGCCTTGGCTAATTATTAGGACAGGAGGAAACATTTTAAAACTACATTTGACTTTCACTGACCAGAGAACTGTAATATACCTATATAGGGCTAATAATAAACGTGAATTTATCTATTTATTTGACTGAAGCTTGGAAAGTAATCCCTTTTCCCTTCTCACTGCCCTCAAGCCTCAAATCAATCATTCAGTCCAAGCAGTTGAAATAAAAATGAAAGAGAAAAAGTCACCTTTCCTAATTGATTGAGAATATGAAAGGTGAAGTAACAGCGAATTGAATGAGAATGTGTGGTCACAGGGCTAGAAGTTTTATGACTGTGACTGACCTTGGGCAAGTCATTTATTATCTCTGAACCTCCCCTTTCTAACAGATAAACAGTGCAATAATACCTATTTCATGTGGGCCGTTGTGAGAATCAAATAGGATAATGTATGTGAGAGTGGTCTGCAGGCTATAAATTTGTAAACAAATGTTAGTTATTAATAAAGACAAGGAGAGTGTCCTTCCTCTGTGTATTTTTACTTTCATCATTAATAGCTATTTCTAGAATACTCTTCCCCTTGTATTCAAGTCATTTACTTTTTATTTAAAATTTCTCAAATTTAAGCTAGAGATATCTTCAGGTGCCACTTATCTATTAAACGTCACAAAGGTAGACGAATAGTATGGCACGTTCCTCCCTAAAGGGAGAATTTCTCTTAATGTCTATAAATAACATTTTAATATTAGCATTCCTTGACCATTACAAAATACGACTGTTTCTTAGAGTTTGAGTATCTGAGGAAAGCATCTCTCACTCGGATCCTATCAATATGTTTCTCATCTCAGTAGTTCAAGACAAGGTGCAATCACAAAACGTCCAAGGAAAAGAAACTGTTAGTGACTCCAAGGAAAAACCATTTTAGTGACACTGAGTAATCCTAAGTTTGTGGTTGGTGAAAACCTAATTTGCAATGAGTACTATTTGGTTCTCCACAGAACAAAGAGCCTTGTTGTAGCTCTTTTCCACACTTCCCTTCGCCAATATTTGTCAACTGAATTCACCTCTATTCAAATTAAACAAAATAGAAGGTTTTATTTATTCAAGTATTTTATACTGAACAGCTCCCTGGAGGTTCTCTATTTACCGGCTTGGGTAATATTATCTTTCCTTTAGTTTATTAGATTGACAAAGTTAATTTAAAAATAACCTAGGGAACTTTAAGTGATTCTTGGAAGGGCTAACATATGTGCACATATGGCCGGTCACCTATTTTCTTCTGTATGTAAGCTAGCTCGGGAAGGGAGGTTTTGCATTAATTTTTATAATTTCTTAGAATACAGAAACACATTGCCAACATGAAAGATCATCGTTCTGATGATGAAACGCTTACGGTTGTTCTTTATACAAGTGAACGTTTCGTCTAGTGTAGCCAAGGAACAATTTGATAAAATGGTACAACGGTCTATTGCCAAAAAACCCCCCCATTTTCATCTGAAATACAACCTGGGGCACATAGCATCTAATTAAATTCATACAAAGAGCAAATTATTGAATAGAAACCAAAATGCATTTCAAAGTAAACACCAATTAATGTGACGCCCAATTTCTTTCCCCTTTCCTAATCACTCCAATGTGCATGGCTCGTACACAACAGACTCAGCTTGGTTTGTAAGATTCAATTAGAAAGAATATGCTTTATGTTGCAGTCTGAGAATTACATCCCATGCTTTGCTGGGTAGGGGTGTGTGTGTGTGTGTGTTTTATTTGATTCTTACCCCCCCCCAAAAAAAAGTCAGTGATAGAAACAGTTCTTCCCTACTTTTTCTTTAATTTGAGAAGATTTCTCATTACCTAATATGTTTATTTATTTCATTTAATACATGGATCTGTGCTTCTTTGGACAACAGCACCATCTCTGTTTTCTTTGTTTCCATGACAGTGAGTGCAATGGAAAACTAGATAGCCACATATGTAGAAAGTCTGGGAGCAGCGTTCCAGTCAACCTAGCTTGTGAGACAAGGCTTCAAATAATAAATTAAAAAAAATGTAATAAAACTGTGGTCAGGAACACTCATCAAAAGATCATCTATAAATAATAACACTTAAAAAAGAAAGCAACAGGCGACTAATGGAGCCCAAAAGTGGTCAAGTGTAGTCGATCACTTGTGAAAGCACTGGACTTGTTTTGCTTTGGAGAGGCCAGTGATCAAAGCTACTCCCAGAGAGAACCTGGCAGGAACCGCTGGTTCCAGGAACTGTGATGATGGCACCTTAGTTACGGGATACTTTTGTGTCATTCATCCACTAAATATTTATTGAGCACCTACAATGTAGCAAATAGGAGACTGGTGCTAGAGACCATGGAAAAGGCAAAGTCCATGCCCTGACGGAGCTCAATGTGTATTCTGGAAGAAGAGTAACTCTGGTTCGTTAACAAGGAACAGAAGCTCTGGTAAAATATATCACAAATCATCCCTTGATGCTTCTAATAATAAGCATCAATAATAATAATGCTTCAATTACTTTAAAAAGTAAAAACCACTAATAGAGACTTTCTTTTCAAACAATGTAAAAGTTCCTTGACTGTAGCTGCCATTATTTTTAACTTCGTCTATAGCCAGATTGAGTTTATTTGTATGGAGCACCCACCATGTACCAGGCCCTTCCACCGAGTCGGTCTCTATTTCTCCTGAGGTCTAAAAAGTGCTCGCGATCTAAAAGGATATTTACCTTTAAATAAAACTGAGAACTAAAAAAATACCAATTTATACTTCATATTGTTATGGGTTCGATAATGCAAAGGAATCTAATCCTGAAAACCTAATAAAATCCTTTTTGAGGTATTCAAATTTATATATTTTACTTCAGCTTCTCATACCTCACAGTTTACGCTGAGCGATACTAAATAAAAGTAGTCTTCAAAATGGCAGCCTGCAACGCAGGGTCTTGCTGGGCATATCACGACTCTCAATTTTCAATGCAGCGGTTAAGTGCGGGTCGGGGGGAGGGGGGGTGAATACTGGCAGTGCCATCCTGCTGTTTAAGCTACCGTGGATTTATGGAAGGTTCTTTTGTCTACACTGACTGAATGAGAAAGGATCTTGAGCCACTCCATTTCTAGGTCCTGAAAATGTGCATGACATGAACCTACTTCCAGGAAATCTCCTCCACCTTGTCCTCTTTAACTTTTGTTCTCCCACTTCTTTCGCTGTTGGACAGGGCCATTAAAGAAGCATTTTTAAGGCTTTAGGAAAGAGACTCCCTCTGGGCAAGGGTTTCACAGTCTTCTTTAACGCTTGGACACGTGGGAGGAAAGCAAAGGGGCAAGCTCCCTGAGGGCAGGGGCCTGTGTGCCCGGCTGGTTTCCGGCCTGCCTGCCCTGAGAGCTCGGTGCAGTGTGCTCTCTAGGGGATCACTGAGGAAAATGACAGACTCAGGCTGCCCCTCTTCACTCCAGTGCAGCGGCCAAGAGGTGACTCAGGCCGGTGTGCAGTGTGCAAAGCTGTCACTCAGATCTCCCCCTTGCCTAAGGTAGCAGATGATTGGGTTTTGCCTGCCTGGTTTACACTCTTCAAATATTTATAGACAGCTCTCTTTGCCTCAAGCCCTAGTTGTCACTTAGCCAAGTTACACATACGTGCTTCTTTTAATCTTTCTTTAGAAATCAATCCCACCAAGCTCCTTAATCATTCTAGATGCATTTCTCTCAACTTTTGGCTGTTTGTCTCTCCGGTAATTTAGTCTGTTGAAATGCATGGAAATAATGAAGATGTGGAACAGAGAGGGGTTCAGTCACCTTTCTACGACAAGGTGGAACATCTTTAATGTGCGAAATAAAATTATTTATCCTTTCATCTTTTGTATGATCATTTAAAAAAATTCTTATTTAAGCTGATGGATCAATCAATATATTGTAAGAGAAATGATGAAATAAGTATCATCAGTAATATATTCTCTTAAGGATGATAGCATCATCAAACTCCTTCATGTGCCTATAAACGGATTAATTTAATCTGCAGTATTCAAACATGGGCGGGGGGCGGTTTGGGGGGACAGGGAGCCCAGAGTAACACAGTCACCACAAAGAGGCTAAAGTGCCCATCCTAAGGTACTGTCTACCTGTGGATACATCTAAGTAACTTCAGCTTTTCAATGAAAAAAATGTTTTAAGATTTGTTTTTTCCAAAAGTGATACCTTAAAGAAAATGTCAAATAATCTGAAATGAGAAAAAGTTACCAATAGTTCACTACCCCAAAACAACATTTAACATTTTTAAAGAATTTCATTTAAGTCTTTTTTAGCTGCATCCCCCACCCACCCTAAGCATGCTCACATCATTTGCACAGTTTAACACCTAGCTTTTCCACTTAATGTTATCAAATTTCATGTACTGCATTATCTTCAAATCCCAATTTTAAGACTACAGACTATTCCATCAAGTAAGTAGATGCACTATAATTTTACAATTCCCTACTGCTGGATATTTACATCGTTTCCATTTTTTCTCTAGATTAAGTGTCATTACAAAGAAAATCTCTAGTGTAAAGCTTTTCCATATTTAAGACTATTACCTAGACTCATAGTAGTAAAAGTAATGGATCAAAGGATATCCAGAACATACATTCTGTGGGAATGAATTAATGCAGGTCCTATGTGAAGTTAAAAATACTACTTGAAATACAAAGATTTATTTTTTGATGCTCAAATCATAGAGAGTTGTAGAAAACTGTCAAAGATGGAGAATTCTAATAACTTAAATGTGGTGCTCACTAGTTAATCTGCTCCTTTATTCGCACAAGTATATTGTTGGGCCCTTATCGATCAGGCTTAAATTCTTGACCTTACCTAGATCTACCATCAGAAGGCGAGTGAGGGCCGTGTAGAAGGTTGTTCGGCACCTGAAGTCACTGAGGCTGTAACTGTCACTGATGCCAAGGAAGGGGAAGTGTTCACTCTAATGAAAGCCAAAGAGCATCCAAAGTTACTAATGTTTTGCCTAAACCACCCAGAAATGTCTAGTCATTAAATAAAGGAAGTACAACTTACCGTGTGGTTTTTTAACATGAATTTCACAGCATCTATCTTCACAAGTTTTTTTAAAAGGATATAGGTAATAGGAGTTAAGGATTCTGGGGAAATCTAATTGTCTTATCAATAGATAATCACAAAACAACACTCAACTATAATAGCATTAATTTCTATTTATGAAGAATCAATATTATTTCTAAAGAGTATTCCTACAGAAATGTCTTTCATTCTGTTAAGAATGATAATCCATTATTAACCAGTGCAATTACTTTTCCTATCTTATACATATTCTAGTTATGGAAAGGAAAAATGAATTTTATAATTAAGACAAAAACTTCTTTACTATTAAAGCCTTGATAGTAGAAAATTAAAACTGACCCTTTTTACAGTTTGGATATAACTTGAGAACTTCTTTTCACTTAATATTATTTCATAAAAAATAATTATAAAAGACCCATAATAGACTATCAAGAAAGAGGAAATTATTCAATTCTAAGAAACAATGAGCCCCGTTAGTAGAAATCTAAGGAAATTCTGTTTTAGATGAAGATCAGAATACAATTAAAAAGTAGCTGACTGCAAGTTATCAAGTGTTGAAGGACAGGCCTAAAGTTTCTCAAGTACCTAGTAGGTGTAAGATGTCTTATATTTGTTAATTCACCTATCTTCACAATTACGCTGTCCAACATTATTTATTTCTAATCCATAGATAGAAAACAGACATTCAGAGAAATTAAGTTACTTACCCAAGATTACACAGCTAGAGATTGACAGTGCTGAGATTTGAACTGAGGTTTGACTACAGAGGCCACGGTCTTTCTACTGCATCACATTTTCACCAGAACAGTTCAGTGCAGAATGAGAAAAAAGTTGAGAAACGCTAAACATTATCACAAGGTCTAAATAATTTCTGGTTAGCTCTGCCATCAAAGAGGGGCTGATGTGGTTCTAAGAATGTCTATTTAGTGTACAAACACCCTCTTTCCTTACTTAGTCCCTCAGGTGTGGGTATAAAAAAGTAGAAAAGACATTGAACACGAGTCAAGAAGGCTGGGCTTCTGGCTTGACTACCCTATTCAGCCAGCTGGATGAGTGTGAGTACTGTCCTTGGCTACTCTGAGCCTTAGTTTCCCTCTCCAACAAATGAGGGTGAAACCTATCACCCGAGCTATCCCACAGGCCTGTTGGGAGGATCAGATGATGCAAATGTCTCTGGCAATTATAAATCAGGGAGGAAGACACAAAGATACAGAGAATGAACGCGTACAGAATGTTTGCTACCTGCAGGGTTGATTCTCACAATCCCATGAGATAATTAGCATCACTTCTTTTATTCTGATGAGGAAACAAATTCGAAAAGATTAAATAAGACTTTCCAAAAGACAGACAGTATAATTTAGATTCAAGTCCCTCTGAATCTAAAGCAATCATTCCAGTTGCATATTAAGCATGTATATTTGGCTCACCTCCAGATTAGATTGTAAACTTTCTAAGGGCAGGGGTCATACCTATGCATTCTCCTCGGTGCACTGCTATCAAGTGGCTGCTCAATGCACTGCTTTTCTGGCAGGCTGAAGGGGAACAAGATCAGGGCTGACCCATAAGAGACTAATCAGAAAGAGAAAATTACTGAATTCTATGAAACAATGAGTCTAGTTAGTAGAAATCTAAGGAAATTCTGCTTTAGATGAAGATTAGCACACAACTAGAAAGGCTTTTCTCTGCATATAAAAATGAAATTTGAGGGGTGCCTGAGTGGCTCAGTTGGTTAAATGTTCGACTCTAGGTTTCGGCTCATATCATGATCTCAGAGTTTCGTGAGTTCAAGCCCTGCGTTGTGCTCTGTGCTGACAGCCTGCTTGGGATTCTCTCTCTGCTCCTCCCCACTCATGCTGTCTCTCTCTAAATAAACTTAAAAAAAAAAAAAGATGAGATTTGAGGATTTTTCCCATGTGAATCACTGAGTGGAAGAACTGCCACTCAAACCTGACTCAGTTAAACAGGGGTGGGGATCAATAAACTAGGAAATATCTTAAGTAATTACCAAATACAGTTCTCTTGGAATTGCAAAGTTAAAAGTGACAGGGTCTATGGGTAATAAGAATGCTGCCATTAATAGGAATCTTCCTGTCAGTGCTACTAATAAACAGCAAGTCGTGTTTTGACAATAGAATATTTATGGTAGCAATAAACAGAACACTCACAGGAAGTGTCTCATCTGCCAAAGACACATGTTCTACAGAATTGCATCTGTGCACTTTGTATCAAGGCCAGCCTCACTGCCTTTTAATTATATTCTAAGGCAAAAAAAAAATTAAGAATAAATTTTTTACCTTTTTTCAATTAAGAAAAAAATGAGAATTCATCTGAATATTTATATTCCTCTATAGGAATTCAACTCAAAGCTAGTTATACCCTTTAAGAGAGCCTGTAATGTGTGTGTGTTTTTTCTTAAAGGGCAAATGGATACATCATCTTTATGATCTTTTTACTTTCATCTTGTTCTTCTCTACAAGACTAGGATTCTTAGGAGTTGTACCACTTTAGCTGGGTGGGAGCACTGTAGTTACGTGGCAGTACTAGGTTAGATTTCAGAGACTTGCTCGCAACAGCTCGTAACCGTGAACATAGTAATGGTGGCTAACAGTAACAGCACCAAGATTAAGAGTCTGGAGTAGTGAGTGAGAGAACTTAGTAAAGGTCACACATGGAACATGTGTAGAGCGAAGATTCAAATCCAGGTCTGACTCTAAACTATAGGCTTTCCTCAGGTTACATCACAGCCATTTGGTTTTAAAGAGGCCAGTGATTTTTATTTTTTTTATTTATTTATTTTTTAAATGTTTTATTTATTTCTAGGAGAGAGAGAGAGAGACAGCGTGAGCAGGGGAGGGTCAGAGAGAGAGGGAGTCACAGACTGAAACAGGCTCCAGGCTCTGAGCTGGCAGTCAGCACAGAGCCCGACGCGGGGCCCGAACCCACGAACCGCGAGATCATGACCTAAGCGAAAGTCGGACGCTTAACCGACTAAGCCACCCAGGCGCCCCAAGAGGCCAGTGATTTTTAGAGATCACGAGCTTCTTGAGATACAAAGGAAACTGGAAGTAGGTCCCAGAAAAAACAGGGAAACTGTTCTTTTAGGAGGGACCACTTCATTAAAGAGCCTTCATCACATCCAGGAATGAGCAAACTCCAAAGCCTGGCTGATATTAACTCACTAAGCACAATTCCTAGAAAATTCCTGTTTCCATGTAGACTTATGAAAACACTGAGGAAGGTGAACAAGGTCTCAGTGAAAGCTAGGATGACAGAAAGGAGAGAAAAAGTCAAAAGAAATGGTGTATCCTACAGATGGTTGGAAATCTTGAAAACCTGTACCTTTGAGGAAGAGGAAAAGCAAGCTGAGAATGAACTGGGTTCTTCAGTTACCAGAGTACTACACACTCTAGTAGCTGATGGGCATGGCAGCACCAAGTAGGACTTCAATTCACGGTAGCCAGACTTTACCAGGTATCTACATTTCATCACACCTAAAATGCCTCTGATGAGAAAAAACATCATTATTTTATGCGCTGAGAAAGAAAGGGTGTTTTAAAAGGTGACCGCTTGTGGTGTTTATATATCTTAGTACAGAAGTGTTAATGTGAGAAGCAACTTCTGCTTTAAAATCAAAGAAGCGGTTGGTATATTAGGCATAAGACATTCACTAAGCACCAGAGGGTAGATGATGCACTGATCTAGGCAATTATTTAAAAGCCATACATGTTTACAAATAGGTTTTGCAGAGCAGACAGAGTTAAAAACACATTATCCTAACGATAGAAGAAAGTCCACAGATAAGAAAAAGACATGTTGGAAATTACTACAGGTAACAAATATATAGGTAACCAAGTATAATTACTGAAATATCAGTTTAGTTATTTCAAAAATGATATTATGTTCATAAACTCTACTAATCTAAAAGAATTAAAAAATGTATAACCAAAATGAAGCATCTTAAGGAATACTATTAGTTACTTATAAGGACAGGAGTTAAGGCTTTGTCAGTTAACAAAAGGGGTAACATTAGGTTCACATACCCACTAGGTGAAAGTTTGAACTATAGAAGACAAGAAAAAAAAAAGACTCCTAATCTCTAATAACGTGCAACCTAATAGTAGAGAGAGGACTAGCCAATACAAAGCTATGTGATATTCACCCTCAGACATACAGAAAAGAACTAGGTGGTTCAAGAATGTTGAGAAGAATAAAGATGAATGGAAATGAAAGGAATTAATATTCAATAAGCACCTCCTGTGTGACAGGGTCAGCAGTACCAGGTGTCATATTTTGTTAGATAACAAAAATATATTGTTATAGTCTTGCTTCTGGTAGCACACGTACTAAAACTGAAGATCAGTATGGCCTTAGCACAAAGATATATTGTTACATAATTACTATTTTATTTAATCCTTACAAAATCCCAAGAGATAGATAATATTCCCTTTCTATAGATGAAGTAACTGAGCCTCAGAGAAATTAAATACCTTATGTCTTTTCAGTTAATATAATGACAAAGGGTCATAACTGTTTCAATACAGCTTCAATAAGTTTTTAGTAAGACTTGAAAATTTAAGAGACCTGATTGAGTTGCAATGGGTCAAATGAAAAGAACAGCATATGTGGTGATTCAGTAAAGATAATGAAGGGTGTCAAGGGCAAGGTAAAATAAATTTCCTTGGCCCGAGCATAAAGTACAAATTGTGGTTGAGTGGTGGATCAGAAAATTAGTTATGAGAACTCAGTAAGTCAAGTACTGTTAAAGGACTCATGTTCTAATCAATAATTTTACTTTGACCCGAGAAGCAAGTGGAAGTGATTCTGGGCTTTTGGGAAGAGAAATGATCAGATCACAATAATACTCGAGGAAGATAATCTTGTGAAGCAGGAATCTAAAGAATTGTGTGAAGGTCTGAATAAGTGGGTTACAGAAAAGGAGTAGAGAGGATTCTCACACTTGATTCTAGTATAAAAACAAATGGAGCAGATAAATTATGGGATGACTTTTCCATGGATAATAGAGACAGAAAACAAAGAAATAAATCAACATTTCTTTTGATGAGAAATGTTAATAGAAGTACGCCTGAGGGATATATGCTGAAACTAGTTTTATTTAACATTCTCGAAACCATCTGGAGATGGTGGTATTCACTGAAATAAAGCAATACATTTTAATACTGTTTCACAAAAGCAGAATTACTACTGTTTATTACTAAATATCTCCTGTAACAGACATACCCAATTGTACTTCCATCCTTCACCCTTATTTCATTCTATACCTTTGTTTCATCTCTTACCCTCTACTCTTTCCTGACCCTACCTCATTCAGGATTCATACCCCCGTAGAGGGAAGATCAGTGACAGGTAAGGATACATGGTTTGCACATGAGTTGTATACTTAATGATTTGTATATAAGCTATATCTAAATGTCCTTGAATAAAAAGAGTTTCCTCAAAGCCACCATATCAAAATAACCACATACCTGGTTATTTTTGATGAATACATTTTCAGGAAATTGGTATGTAATTTATTTGAGTTAAATTTTAAAAGGAAAAAGAAACCATGTTAATAAAACAATGGACTTTGAGCTCTTGGGAGAAATATGTGCAAGGCAGTCTGGAACCAGGATCAGTTCTGTTAGAATTCAAAATCTGGGAGAGCAGGATCTGTGTCTCATTTGAACTTGTGCTCTGTACTTAGCAAATGCTTAATTAGTGTTTGCTGAATTGAAAGAGGCCAGCAAGGGGTGCCTGGGTGGCTTAGTGGGTTAAGGGACCAACTCTTGATCTTGATTTCAGCTCAGGTCATGATCTCATGGTCCATGAGTTCAAGCCCTGCATGCAGAACCTGCTTGGCATTCTGTTTCTCCCTCTCTCTCTGCCCCTCCCCTACTTGTGTTTTTTTTTTTTTTTTCTCTCTCTCTCTCTCTCAAAATAAATCGATATATTAAGAGGCCAGTAAAATAAAGTAAGTCATTAGGATGAGTATGGAATTAAATTTAAGAATCATTATTCTTACTCAGTGTTAAATCTAAATTAAGGATGCAGTTCTGGGTATTGCACTAAAACCACCACCACCACCACCACCACCACCGCCGCCGCCACCAAAAACAAGCAAGAAAAGACAAAGGAAGCTGGAAGAGGTGTGGGGTTGAAAAAGTAAACCATCACAGGGATCAAGCAGCCAGAACAGGAAAGAGACTCTTTGGCTTGTAAACACGAAAACAACTGAGATAAGGTACCGATGGATAAACAGATGTAGGATGCATGTGAATAGGAATTATATTCACCAAATCCTGGTGTACAGGAACTAAGGAGATAGTCTCAAAGTCTTAGAGGGTTAGTCTGAAGCCAAATGGAAGGAATGATTTCTTTAACAAATAACTCGGGCCAGCTTTGTGGATGACCATGCTACGCATTTGCACAGTGTTCTAAGCTTAGAAGGGCTGGTGCTTGCTTCAATGCTGTGTTGTTGAGGTTGTGAAAAAATTTTTTTAAAGATTTTATTTTTAAGAATCTCTACACCTAATGTGGGGCTTGAATTTACAACCCTAAGATCAAGAGTCACATGCTCCACTCACTCCTGAAATTCTTAATAGCTTAGAAATAAGGCACCCCACATTTTCATTTTGTACGGGGCACCATGAATTATGCAGGTGGTTTTGCAACAGCATAGAGAAGTTATTCATTCTAAGAATTGTAGTTAACAGCATCAACAGGGTGAGATGAATTTGGATAAATTCATGAAATAATGTAGAACCCTGTTACGGTGTCTGTTTTTAAAAAGCTAAAGATATTTTGGGTTTTCTTTGAAGATAATGTAGTAAGGGCAACTACCAACAGAGGGCCTAAAAGAAAATGAAATTTCCTTTCTATTATCTACCTGAAACCCAAAGTGAGATGTGTTACTGCTATAAATTTGAGTGAACAATGAACTGAAGTAGAAATATTGATCAATTTTTCTTCAAGATTAAGAAACAGAATTTTAGTTGAAATGTAAGACTTTCCTCTGTCTTTCTCAGCATTTAAAATACGTTTATTTCATGGCAATGTAGGACTCTTCTCTCCACAGTCTTCCCAGCCGCTCCCTTTTTCTAATCACTTGAACAATCTTACCCCTTCCCCAGTTAGAAACTAGAATTTATGCCTGGAAGGTATTTATTTTATTTTTAATTTTTAAAAATGTTTATTTATTTTTGAGAGAGAGAGAGACACAGTGTGAGCAGAGGAGGGGCAGAAAGAGAGGGAGACACAAAGTCCGAAACAGGCGCCAGGCTCTGAGCTGTCAGCCCGGAGCCCGACGCGGGGCTCGAACTCAGGAACTGCAAGATTATGAACTGTGAGATCATGACTGGAGGGGAAGCCGGACGCTTAACGTACTGAGCCACCTAGGTGTCCCATGACTGGAAAATATTTTAAACAGGAAAAATGAACTGTAAGTATGAAACCTGATGTGGATCAACTCTATGCATGTTAGACACAGCTATTTAAAATCTGGAATTTCTTGCAATTTAGTCTTGGAAATTTAAAGAATACATTAAAAAGTTACTCAGATGTATTTGCTGAATGTAACATATATACCTCATGTAATGAATCTGATGGGAAAACATAAATTTTCCCTCAAAAAAGGACACTGGATTTTAAAATTACAGTAGTCTTACCAATTTGGAAAGCTTCAAATTTGGCAAACAGAAACTTTGGTGTAAGATACAATAGACTCTCCAGTTAAAATCTGGGAACTTAGTGAAATGGTGTCTTCATGTACATTATTATTTAAGGAAGTAGGCTATCTCTAAAAATGTCAAGTCTGCCTTTCCCTAGTGAAGACAGAGTCCTATAGAGAAATACCTGACATTCTAATTTGGGACATCCCATTAAATTTTCCAATTATCTTAAAGCACAAGTTCTCACAGTATGGTCCCTAAGCCACCAGCATCACGGGAAACTTGCTGAAAATGCAAATTCTCAGGTCAGGCCTGTCTAACACCTCCTGAAACATAAACTCTGGAGGTGGGGTCCAGCAATTCATATTCTAACAAGAACTCTAGCAATTCTGATCATCCCTAAAGTTTGAGACTACTGATTTAAGGCAAGTAAACATGAGTCTTCTTAGCACTTTCTAAAAATGAGGATCTTTTGTGATTTCAGTTTCCAAGCAAGTAGTCAGATACAAGAACACTAAAGTTCATAGACTGGCTTTGAGAACCATAAACAAACAAACAAACAAACAAAAACCATAAACAATTCACTCTGAAGAAGATAAAAACAGAAAAAACACAACAAAAAGTATCTAAAGACATGCATTAGAAAGTAATCAGGAACATTTAAAACCTTCATAGTAAGATGCTTTTCAGTTATTCCTTACTGATATTTTAAATACAAATATTTAGAATATGTATATATATATACATATATATATATAAAATAGAGGCCCATTATTAGAGGCCAGTTGTTGATGATTTTTATCTCACATAACTGTTTCTATTGCTGAAACATGCCATCTGATTTTAACACAAATATAATGTATTGCTTTAAAATCAGGACTTAAAAACACATTATAAAAAAGAAATCGATTGGAAACAACAAAACATGCATTAGGTAACCAGCAACTGCACTGAAATAGATATACCACTCACATATTCCATTATGTAAATGAATTCAAAGATATTTCATGACTGATCAGCTAGAAGGGACATAATGATTTATAATTCAAATAACTGAGCACTGAAATCAAATTGAACTAATATATATTTCTAAATATGGAAACCTGAAATAATTGTTAAAAAATATAAATCAATGTACCCAAGTTGAAATCATTCACATCCCTTGGTTTAAATGTTATAGCTTTTAGTTTTATCTAATAAGTTTTCTGAAAGTATGATTTTTTATTAACTTCAAGAAGAAGTGTTCAAAAGCAATAAACATCTTATGAAACAAAAGGTTATAATTTTAGGATTAAAGAATATGTAAGAGATATAAGGGGATACTTAAATAGTGGAAAGAAATAACTTAGGCATTATGCATATTATACCAAAAAGAATACAAATCAAATTAATTTTATATTAGATTTCAATTCCAACCTAAAAAATAGGGTAAATCTAAACAATAGATACGTGCTGTAAAATAACATAGGCTTCTTTCCAGATAATATGCTCTCAAGGTAATTCATTGTGAAAAGGCCAGAGTTTGCAAGACTAGGAAGTACTTATAAACCACTTCATATGTTAGAAATAAAGAGTATTTCAGCATTATTATTAAAAAAAAATACAGGTTGAGTTTTTTTTTTTAATAAGAAAAAATACATATCTTAAAAAGCCAAAATGACCACTGGAATTGGGTTGTACATCACTTTCCAGTAAAAAGGAAAAACAGCCTGGACAGGTGTAATTTATCATTTTTCTGATTTAATATCAAAGAAATATATTAAAATAATAAAAAGAATCCTGAAATCCTCAAAATTTGTAGTGATAAATAGCCCTCCCTGTCTTTATTGCATTATACCTACTAACAGAAATATTGCATGGTGGATTTTGCCAGACAAGGACGATTATTTTCCAATAAAAAGTTGCATATTAAATTCCAGCACAAAAGTGGGTGTCTAATACTTTGGAAATCTTTTATGGTTTCCCAAGGAACACAATTTTAAACTTAACTAATACAAACATATTCCTGCAGTAAGCCTACATTAAAGATTTCCTTCCAATGCCACCCATTTTCAGAATGCTGTCTTCATATTTAAATATCAGCTAATCTTGGTGGTTAACTAAACCAACACTTATTTTTCACAACTCCTGTATATTTGATAGCTAACATATAAAAGACAATCTACATGCTTGTCTCTCATTGGTAGAAACAGGACAATAGTATCAACTATAATCTAACGAGAAACGATGATTCTGGTTAGATTTAAGAAACCTGCTAAAGATAGAAACCCAAACATTTAATGCGTAACAGGAAATCTTATTTTAGAGCAAATAAGATGTTGATTTGTTGGCGGCAATAATCTAAGAAATGGTAAAAAAAAAAAAAACCCAACTTGTATTATTTTCTTCCTTTTACTCCTTTGTGCCTCTTAACTAATCAAAATAATATTCTTTTCCATTGAAGAATACTGAAGCTATAGTATTTACTCTCAGGAATTCAATTTTTATAAGGTAATAATTTTAGAACATTTTGACCTTCCTAAAATTAGTTACATGCTTTCTTTTAAAATAAGAACTCCTTGACAGTTATGAAAAATCACAGACTGAGACACATGAGGTTGTATACTTTCTTATATATCCACTTATTAACCTGGATGGGTATAAACATAACTTTAACTAGTTAGGAATCTATATATCCATATAAATTCAATTGTGACTGAATAAATAAATGCTTGACAGTAAGTAGCTAATATAAATCTTTCAAAAACACACATTTACAGATAAGGCTAAATGAAAGGTTTTTTATTAAAAGAAACTGTAACATTAGAGCAAGGGAAATACCTGGGCAATAGAATGCACCTGTTGGGGTGTTTCTATACATTACCAGATATAGTAAAAAGGATATCCAACAGAAAGATCATTTAGGAACTGAAGAGTCCTTGAAATCACAGGCTCACATCTTCCCCAGTATTTAAGATTTGTAACGCTAAATATGAACACAAAGTTTTAATCGTAAGTAAGGTATTTGCTTGTATAGGGAGAACATGGAAATACACATATACTCATGTTAAGTTAGATGACCTAAATCAGAAATAGCTCACAAAGTTGAAAAGCAGGTTTAAATACCACTGGAAAATTTTCTATTCTATTCTTTTTAATAGCATAATCAAAATTATATCCTGCCAATGTAAAATGAAACACTGCTCTCCGAACGGTGCATAATTCTATAAATTTAGTTTTGTGAATTCAAAAAAACTGCCTAAGTGTTTCGCAGAAGAAACATCAAGTTTGTACGTAAAACAAGCATCTTAGGGAATGACAGCAGGAGTTACAAAGGAAGTCAAATAGGGGCTCACAGTTACTGCCAAGAAATGAACCTTATCAAACTTTTGGCTCCAAAGCTCGCTTCTTATGATCATGATTGTTTATGTAGCATTGTTCTCTGCAAGCAACAGAGTACTGGCTACCTGTTACGCAGATACAGTGGGTTGCCAAAAGAAGGCATGCAAATTGAGACTAAATGTACAGAATTCGGTGTATGACTGGAAACCAGTTAATTCTGCTAACAGATTATAAGGATGATGTAAGGGAAGTTTCCAGGAGTAGGTCTTTGGTAGCCATTGGTTCTTGCTGGAATCAAGGAATGCCCTATCTTAAGGCAATCAGACCTCTCCCAGTGATTCCAGTTTGCAATTATCTCTTCAGTTGGTCTTTGAAACTGGGTCTTTGCTTTCTAATTAAAAGCAAAAATGCTGCCCAATTGAAGAGTCAAAGTCTGCAAACATTTTAAGACCACGTTTTGATGGGGCATACTGCAGTGATATGGGTACCCTGACAAATAAGAATGTCTTTCGGGTGGCGAATTTTAAATATGTGAAATTAAGTGTCAATTAAGAACAATGCTACCGTTCTAAGAATTAAGCACAATTTTTAAAAATCTTTTATTAAAAAAAATATTAAGGGATTTAAACACAGTAAAAGCATCTATTACATTCAAAGCAACGACAACAAAAGACAAATCCAAGAACTCACATTTTCGTCATGAATGTTTCTAGAACATGGTTGTCATCTGTGATTCCTAAAACTTCTGACATACGGGCATATACCTGGATGAAAACATTTCATTGTTAAAAGCTTTATCATTAACATATTATTTTCAAAAGACTATTCAAACTGAACAAATGGAAGATTTTAAGCACTGTTGCTTATACAGTGAAGCAGAGTGTGGGTAGGGAGAGCAAATGAAGGATTTCTTAAAAATTATACTTAAAAAATTTACTCTCTTTTTCTTCCAGGAAGTACCTCTCTCATTTTGAAATACATACCCACCCATACACACCCACACTCACAGACTCATTTTATTCCCAGCACACCACATAATTTTCTTTCTCAAACTGGTAAACCAACCCTTTTTCAAAGATGGGCATATGTACATAAAGGGCTGAAAAGTGGAGTGTCTCAATAACTAAAACATTTAAAAAATTTCCATCTATGCCAGATATCGGCAAGCCATCAGATAATTCAGGATTATGTTAGGCAGTTATAAAAAATAAAGATTTCAAAAATAAGAGGACATTAAAGAATTTATAAACATTCTCCTCAAAAATCTCTCAATTAACCCCCCCCCCCCCCAACCATATAGAGATAGGTCTTACTTTCCATGCTGAAACGGAAATCCCAGGCTCAGAGACTCTCTGTTGAATACATCAGGGCCTGGGGGATCCACTAACCTTCCAATTAGGGAGTGTTGGTGGCAGAGTTTGGGGTGCAACACTTCAGTCCCAACCTAAGCCACATGGAGCTTATAAACATATC
The DNA here is from genome assembly GCF_003009895.1 of Hyaena hyaena. Taxonomy (NCBI): domain Eukaryota; kingdom Metazoa; phylum Chordata; class Mammalia; order Carnivora; family Hyaenidae; genus Hyaena; species Hyaena hyaena. The sequence goes on along the minus strand of NW_024080734.1, from coordinate 1,500,484 downwards.
CCACTTCAAGTGGGAAAATGCCACCAGCAGCCAATGGAATATTCCCTAATAGCCTGGCAGAGCTGAGAGGTGGGATGACACCTCCATACTCCCTGATGCTCTGGTGTGATTCCAGGTTATCCCTGCCAGACACCAGCTGTATGGGATTTCTCTTCTGTGATTTGATCCCCTGTGATTGTGTTCTCTCACTTTCTCCCGCTCCGCCTATTTCCCATGGTATGGCATGGCGACTTAGCTTTCGCTCCCTATGCTTTTTACTTTTCATGTGTGAACACCAGCTTCATACACTGCCACAGGTCACGGAGGTGAATTACAGGGTTACACAGGGAGGAAGGCTGTTCACCACAGAGATCTTGTATCTGGATTTTAAGCTTCAAAGGAGAAGCTTGTTTTCTGGGCTTTCATCCTAAGTCCTATAGCCAGAACCTGCTCAGGCCAGTGGGAGGGAGAGAGGAAAAGGTGGGGGGCAAGTGGAGACGGCAAGAGAAGGAAAGAAGGGTGGAGGGGAAAAGGTGGGGGAGAAAGGAAAACTGAGATTCACATTCCTGTTGCCTCTTCTGCTAATTCTGAAGCCCTACAGAAAAGCATTTCAATCACTGTATCTATCATTTTGCTCATGAGAGTAGGCCTTCATCTCTTAGAAGACTGAAGCTCTCACCGTGTTTGTAAGACGTTTAGGGGGAAGAGGAAGCTAGGGAGAAAAAGTCCCGGGAAGTTAGTTACCACCAATCCTCAAAGATCAGAAACGTTTATGCACGGAGAAGGCTCAAAGGCTCAAAGGCAGAACGGTGTGTAGAAAGGGAAGTTTCCCTTATCTCAGCATGATCCTAACCCTCTCTTATGGATGGAAGTAAATGGAGTCCCTTGGAAAATCTGATATTGATATGATTAATGGCACACACGGCCCTTCACAACTTGGCCCCAGCATACCTCCTCTTCTACCATTTCCCTCCATCTGCAGTCACAGTAAAATACTGATGAGTCACTGAGGCTTCCGACGCAATTTCAGATTCCTAGGAGTTTGCGTACTGTTCATTTTGCCTGAAGCAGCTTTCTTCCTTCTCTCCCCTTGATTCCCATTCAAAAGTCACCTCCTCTGAAGCCTTCTTTGCTGTCCTGGGGAGAGCCTCTCCTTTGTGCTCCCAGTGTCTGGTCCATTCCTCTCCCGTGGTGCTTCTCACACTGTAATTGTTTGGGTGTCCCTTTCCCCCACTACACTGTACTGTATTTTTGTAAAATTAAGGGTTACATTTTCAAGACTTTATAAATGATATTTTTTTTTACAGCATAGCTCAGAATTAATCTAATTTTGATTCTCTCCCTGCAACACTGAATAATAAAAGCATAATAACTAAAATGTGATTTTAAGCCTTTAAGACATTTAAAAAATCTTTTTTGTTGTTGTTGTTTTCAATTGGTCCTTCCTCCAGGGAAGTTTAGTGCGGTGTCCCTGGCATTCAAGGAAGGAGGAAGCTAGGCAGGCAGGTCTGTTGTGTTCTGCTGTCAAAACAGCTTCTCAGAGTATCAGATTTGACCCAATAAGATACTAGAAAAAACAGTCAACATTGACACATGGCAGTGCTTTAATCCACAATTATCCTTGTAACTTGCACCATTCCTTTTATCATCCATTAGCTTTGATTCCCATTATCCCATCTAGAACTGTGTCAACGCTTCTGTCCCTAGGGATTCCTCTCCACTCCTAGGATCTGACAGTCAGGCTTGAGTACTAAACAGGATCATTACCTCTTAAATCCACTTATCTGATCTACTGAATAGTAAATTGAAAAGCTCATTAAGAGCAACAATCTGATTTGTTTTCACGTGTGACAGGGTCATTTAAAATCAATGTATGATTACTGCATTTCTTTTAAAAGACTGTCTCACATTTTCCAAGGCACCTTACCATTCAGAGAGCATGCAGATAATATGAAAATGTCTTTAAACATCTGAATTTAATTATACCACAGACATATACAATTTGCGAGTGGGAAGTAGTTTGTCCAGTGAGGAAATATCTTTGAGAATGTTTGTCACAAAGCACAAGTCAATGAAGGCTTTCTATAGAAAAAATTCTAACACAGGATTTAGAGATTTTCAACATTTTCTAAAACTTCTATCACTTTGCCCAAAAAATTTTCATCACAGCAAGAAGAACCTATGTCACAATACTCATTTTAAGAAGGATATAGAAGCTGGCATAGGAGTGCAGGAAGGGAACTCCCTTGAAGTTCACATTATTTATTCCTCATTTTTAATTTCAGGATCAATTAAGGTAATTAGATCATAATGGAAAATAACCACAGGTCTAAGAAACAAGAGGTGAAGACCATGTGTGTTGTCCATCCTTCTCTGAGGGATACAATGAAGTTGAAAGCGGCCATGCCTTTGCTTATGTGTTTCACATGCCTAGATATGCACACATTATAACCTCGTCTTTGCCTGGGCACCTGTGCTTTCCTCCCAGTCCTTCTTTTTTAATATGCCTGTGTTTCTCTATCAGACTATAAGCTCCCTGAGAACAGAACCGATGTTCTTTTATCTCCCATGCTTAATGCTGGACAAATGTTTGTTAAATGAATAAAAAGAACGTAATGATAAAGTGCACATATTGGCAGACTCCATTTCACTCACATTAAAAAAAAAACAACAACAACAAAAGGAAAATAACCCATAAAAGGCATGGCTTTTGCACAGAGCTTTTTCTTTTTAAAAATAATATACCCCAGGGGCGCCTGGGTGGCTTAGTCGGTTAAGCGTCCGACTTTCGCTTAGGTCATGATCTCGCGGTTCGTGGGTTCGAGCCCCGCGTCGGGTTCTGTGCTGCCAGCTCAGAGCCTGGAGCCTGTTTCAGTCTGTGACTCCCTCTCTCTGACCCTCCCCTGTTCACGCTGTCTCTCTCTCTCTCCTAGAAATAAATAAAACATAAAAAAAAAAAAATAAAAATAAAAAAAATAAAAATAATATACCCCAAATTCCACTCACTAGAAGTAGCCCTGGTAAAATATCGTTATTTAAAAAGGTGTGGTGTTAATGCTTAATGTTTCTAGAGGAAGCTCTCCGCCTGTGATACTGTGATCAGCTACTGCTGCTGGCCTGATAGGGGCCCTTCTCAGACATTACAACACAACATGATCTGCTTGTAGTATTAATTTTCCATGTGCATTTGTGTTTTCCTCCACTATTTCAAACACATGCTGCCTGAGGGCAGGGGAAAACACTTATTGCTTTTAACATCTCCAGAAGTAATTAGAATACTGCCTTGACAAACAGCAATGTAGAAAAAACATGGGCGTTGGTCCCAAAGATATCTGGATTTGAATTCTGGATTTGCCACTCACTAGGTGTTACTTAAAGTCTCTGGATCTTGTTTATCTATCTGTAAAACGGGGATGATGATAATAATAGTGATAATACCCACTTTATGACTTTGGGGAAGATTAAAGGATGATCCTTAATAGGGAGCTTGGTATTTAGTAGTTATTCATCAAATGCTGCTTCTCTTTCTACCCCATCTTAAAGCAAACCAAACCTTAAATATGTATTAACTTTGAAATGTTTACATATATATTCAATTAACACACTCTAATCACGGTCAGAAATGGCATTTGTTAAAGGCATAAAGCTTAAAAATTTCATTCTACAAAACGGATTTTTTTCCTACTTCTACACAGTTATTACCTTATAAGCCAGAAAAATGATCTATTTTAACCACTCACCCATCTCTCTAGCTCATGAAAGACAGGATGTAAGGAATTATCACTATTATGGATTTGAGAAGACACGATCCTACAAAACTGTTTTAGTATGTTTGTTTCTCCTCTCTGTTTATTTTACTATGAAGGTTCTTTTTAATTTCAGAAAAGAGCATTTGGGTAGGTACATAACGCTTAAACGATCCATACGTTCTCTAACTCCTTAACTAACCAAATGACAAATATTGCCTGTGCACATGCAGGTAGCTTAAGTGATCATATATCTGGCTTTTTAAAAGGGAAGCCAGACGAGATAAGAAAACCAGACAAGGAATAAGCATACAAATAGCAGTAAGATTTTGAGCTGTAAATTTAATTTAATAAAGAATAAAAGCACGGGCTGTGATAATTTTTTAAATTGCTTTCTTTTTCCAACGCTAATTCTTAGTCTTGGGTATGTGCAGTGTTTCTCTAACATTCTGGGTATAACTTTGAAGAAACTAATTATGTCAATCCTTAAATTTGAAGTAGATTACAGAACTGGGAAACCCAGAATATTAGTTCCTAAAGGTTGTATGGATATATAATGACAGTCACAGAAATTCAATAACAGCCCTCTATGAAGTGTACTCAAAAGCACCACATGAAACAAATTAAAAAGAACAATGAATCTCTCATTCTGTGCAAATAAGAAAATAAGAGAAAACACTGGTTCTATAGGTTTTCATAACAGTTGTTATAATGAATTAAGATTTTGGGTAATGAATCTTCAGAAAATTACAGTAAGTTAATACCCCTAGGCCTTCCATAAATGTTTAAGATGTTATAACTTCTCAAAGAGCTTTTGTAAGCAGGCTCAATGCAGAAAATCAGCAGTGCTGTGGAAATCAACAACAAAGTATTCTGCCATCAGATGCGATACTTCCCTGAACCAATGTATTCCCCCAAATTCATTTAATAACACAAAATTGATACCATGAAATTTTTAAAGATCCCGATAATTGTTGTAAATTCTAAAGCAGTGTTCCCATGTGCTGAAATGATTTATCAAGATTTTTAACTAGCTGTAATTTGGTAAAATAAAACCTGTCACCAGAAGGGATCCAATATAGTGAAAACACTCATGTTCCTCAGGAAAAGAATTCTGGAGCTTAGTGTGAACTCACTTATTATGAATGAGTTGCCAATTTTCATATTTTTGTCTTAGTCTTCAAGTGTCCCTGACATCAATGCAGTGCTTTCTATAAAAGAGACCCGTTGGGAGTGCAAGGTAGGAGAGGAAGGAAAAAGAGAGGTGTAAGAGGGAATAGAGGATTGGGTGACTTGGATCTAAACCATTTGGAACCAAAGATACTAAGGTCTTTCATGAATGCTTAAAGCAGAAAAAAACCATGATCATCACAATTAACTTATGGCCGGATGAAGAGCTTTAACGGTACACATATCACTGCTTCATACTAAATATACAAACTTCGTGCTACTGAATAGATCCACGCTCATCTTGGAGGACAAATATTTTCATATCACTTAAAACTGCACCACAAAACAAGGACCAAAATTAGGTGGAAAAAAATCTCTTGCCAGAATTTCATTTTAGAATCATAACTTATGCTGGGAACCAAGTGGTAAAATGTTGGACTTCGGCTTGCCTCATTCAGCGGAAGACAGAATGGCAACCGATAAAAGAAAAGCTGGCTATGGAAGTAGAAAACAAATACGAATGTTAAGTGTTTATTTCAATTAGAATATCTGAACCCACCATCTGTGGTGGCCATCTTGCTAAGGGGACATGTACCTAACAAATCTCTTAAGAGGCATTCCCAATCTGCTTGAATAAGCTATTGTATAAGAAAACTTGGAGCGACCACTTTGGCCTCACATTTCCTCTGCTCCACATCCTGTGGCACAAAGCATGAGCTCAGCAGGCTGGGGTGCTGGGCTGCCTGCTGCCTTGTGATAATCCCCTCTCCCAGTAGGGGCCTCCACTGATGCATGGCTAAGAACATGCTTCCTCTTTTGCTTGCACCCCAGTGGGGTATCCATTCCTAACTTGGGCCCAAATCCAGACTGCTAAGGAAGGGCTCCAGATGCTGCCAGAGATATTTTTGGATTAGTTTCTAAACAATCATTTATTTGAAAGAGGGGTACAGGTACCGTGAGAAAACCACCAATACTGGCAATTTTGGAGAGATTCTCTCCCTCCCCCTCCCCGACCAGACCTAAGGTCTAACTACCACCTGTTCAACAGAAGCTGGCTGTTTGCCTCATTTTCCTTCAGGGAGCCACTGACTAAGGATCTCCACCAGCAGGAACCTAATGTCTCCCGACAGGCCTTCACTAGCCAAGAGGGACCCGGGTCGAGTGCACCAGTTACTGGTCACAGGATACACAGTCCATAGAAAGACTCCTGCAGTGCAGCCAGCTGAAAGCCAACTAGAGAAGACGGGGGGTGCACATTTGTCCTGACACAGCTTTGCTCTTGCTGGCTGCCAACTCACTCCGTGTCTGGGGCCAAGCTTCTGTTAGACTAGTCTTCTGCGGCTGAAACCACGGTAAGGCCCTGGGTAAATACATTATCTTCCCCAGCTCATACAATAAGAAGCTAACCACGGCTAGGGCACAAGGCTACTAGAGAAAGGCTTGACTGATTCTGGTGGAAGGTGGTGAGACCGTGTATTTCAGGCATTTTATTTCTAATTCTGAACAACAGCAAATTTATATAGTGATTCGATTCTGGAGCAAAGAAGTTGATGCTGGATATAGTCTGTGAAAGGGTGATGGTAGAGGTGGGGAATTGGGAAACAGAAGGTTTTTTTTGTTCTGTTTTTTGGTTTTTTTTTCCAAAATCCCCTATATCTCTCAAGGTGGTCCACCAGAAACATACTTCGGCATAAGGGATACATGTACTGTAGATACCGTTCAATCACAGAGGCTGTTTGGTGGAGCCCTAGGAAAACTTTCTCCTTTCAAGTGTGAATGACTTTCAGGTTAGAATTGGCCACTTCAGAAATGCTGTAGTCAAGAAACCTAGGCTGCTTTCACACTGTGCGATCACACTAAACTGAGTCTTTGCAGTTAGTACTGCTTACTGGCCGACTACCGAACATTTGGTTGTAAAATGTGCATACTACAGGGTTACACACTGCATCAAAAGGGAGCCAAGACAAGGCACCCCTACGCTTATCACTGTGAGCATGTACCTGTATTAGTAACAAGAGCCTGGGGCTGTGGGGAGACAAGCATAAAGACTGGAGGTCCACCACAACAGCCAGCAGCTCAACTCACCTTAACTATTTTCCAAGCCTTCTCTGGAACTCGGGACTCATCACTCCTCAGGCGTACAACCTAAAAAGCACAGAGTTTAGGGACCTGGCACCTGACGTTAGGGATAAGGGAAGAGCCGAAGGCCTTCCCAACTTCAGGTAGAGGGAGAAAATGTGGTTCAGGATCTTTGTGACTGTCGCTTAAAATATTCTGGGGACTTTTGATTTTAGTCTAGAAGCCATGAGCAAAGACGATGGTGGAGTGCTGTTCAGAGTCTGGATGTGGTTATATGGATTTACACCATGGGTTTGCTTCCATGGAATAATTCAAAAAACCAATTATTAAAGGACAGCCCTAGAAAAGAGCAAATTGTAAAGAATACTTGACAGAACGGTTTTTAAGAATCTCTTAGTACTGTTGTTTCTCAGGAGGCACTCCCATTATGCAAGTGTGGCAACTGGGGCTAATGATTTAAGTAGGCCAAGTCACCTCTTCATGGGTAAAAGTACATTTTTAGTAAATGGAACTCATTGCCGTGGTCATTCAGAGGGTAAGTAAATCGCAGTCTTCTGCCACTTAATCTAATTCTTGCACACCCTCTCCCCCAAATCCTCTAAAAATATAATAAATTCTATTTACAGTGGGTATTAAGTAAGAATTTACCAGGTCCCCATCTCCACTTCTAACATCTTTATTTTCATTCACACATGTTACCTATCAATATTCCATTTCTGCCTTCACACTGCCTCTCAAACCTGTCCCACTTTCTACATCCAAAACAACTTCTGCACCTTCCTCCTAAGAGATACTCAACTCTCTCTGGGAAGGACAACCTGACATGAAGAGTAGAGGAATAGTGGCCCATGGAATGAAAAAGGGGGTGTCAATCATATCATCCACATTTTTACTGCTCTATCAAATCGGCTATTTTCACTTTTTGTTATATTCTCAAATTTTACTCCAAAATGTTGTTCCTATAATCTTTTTTGCCTTTCAATTTCTGTCCCTCACACTAGCCTTACTAGTGAAGAGTTTAACCTACCCCAAATGCAAGCAATCAGAGGTCACCTTCTGGTGGCCCCTTCATGCCTTCGAACTCTACTTTCTGGTTTCTCTGGGCAGGCAATGCCCGGGGCAATAGGCTAAGTCCTACTCCCATCTTAGTTTTCCTATTGAACACTTCTCCATGTTGACACCTGGCTAAAGCATATGCAAGACCTCAACTGGTGGACCAAGACAACTGGCAGTTGCCCAGGAAGTATATAGCCTTCTCTCAGTAAGAAGACAGAAAATGGGCAAGTTAACAGCATAAATATTTCCGGTAACTTCACCCTGGAGAAAACACAGAATGTGGAGTGTAATACACATGGGGTTCTGGGTGAAGTTCTGCTACTTGCTAGCCCAGCACAGTACCTGGGAGATAACAGGCATTCATTAAATATTTTCCCTTAATGACTTAACCCAATAATCCTAGTTGAATTATTTAGCCTCTCAGAGTCTCAGCTTCTTCAGCTGTAAAGTGGAAAGAATAGTACACAATGAATAATATCATGATTTAGGAGGTAGGCTAGTGAGATGATCAGGACCTAGTCTGAAGCCCAAGGCTAGCTGGATTCCACCACTTACTGGCTGATTCTGATCAAATTCCTTACCCTCCAAATCTCTGTTTTCTCAAATATAAAATGAGGATGACAGTAGGGCCAATTTATGAAGTTTTTTTTAGAGGATCTGAGTAGTTAATTCATGCAAAGCACTTAGAACAGTCCTGGCACAGAGTAAAATTTCCATGGGTGTTAAGTGTTACGTATTATTGTCATATCATGCTATATGGTATATACAGCACTGCCAGCACAATGTCAGAAACACTTCGAAAGTTTTTAGTATATAGTAAGCACCAAACAAACACTAGCTATTAGCCCTTAGGGGCACCCAGGTGGCTCAATCAGTTAAGGGTCCGACTTTGGCTTGGGTCATGATCTCATTGCTCTGCTCGTGGGTTTGAGCCCTGTGTTGGGCTCTGTGCTGACAGCTCAGAGCCTGAAGCCTGCTTCAGATTCTGTGCCTCCCTCTCACTGCCCTTCCCCTGCTCTCTCTCTCTCTCTCTCTCAAAAATAAATAAACATTGAAACAAATTGTTTAAAGAACAGGTGGTCAGTAAACAGTCACTATTAAATAATACACAAATAGTAGTCTAACATTAAGACTATGAGGCATGAAAAAAGAGGACAGTCCCTTTTCTTTGTGCTTTATCTGGATTAGACGCTGGAAAGTAGATGTACGTTCCAAGTTTGTATGTGTGTAGCTTTAGTAATGGTTCCAGAGTGATCAGAGGGGAGAGAGCCCTAATGAAAGGCAGCTTAACACCTAATCTTCTATCTTCTAGGAGGAGGGACAGGAAAAGCAGAGGGAAAGGAGACAGGAGGAAAACAGGAGGCTCTGTGGCAAGAGAGTTCACCTCAGTTCTGGAGCTCAAAGCCCTCATCTTCCTTTTCTGAGTCATCCCAAGTTCTTGTTTCCTATTTCCGGGGTAAATTCTCAACTCACTGGGTAAGTAGATGATTTACATCCCTGGGGCCAATAAATGATCGGAGTTTTCCCAATTCAGATGAGTGAGTCCATCCAATTCTCCAAGTTTTGCTTGCTAAATTAATGCACACAGAGAAAAGTTTCCAGAATACCATCATTACAGTTTTAAATTATCAAAAGAGATTTTGTGTGGTAGGCTCAGTAAGAACTGAAAGGGACTGCTTTCATATATGAATATAATATTGGTCTCTGACACTAGACTCTGGGGGTGAACTACTTCTTATATAATAGGATAGATTATGTCAAATATCTATGATCTAGAACTTGCTGAGTTCTCTTGTGACTGATGGCCATCCAGGACCAAAGGTCTAATCTGTGATTGTACAGATGAGTTTTTTCCCTTGGGAAATAAAGCAGCAAAGATGGGGATGAAATTTGTGATGTTCATTTTATCAATCATCACACTTAAAACCGATCATGCCTGGATGCATGCGTAAACACATACATAGGCAATGTGATACAGTGGAAAGCAAACTTGGGTATAGCGCAGGATGATTTGGTCAAAGCCGGGGTCTCTCACTGAACAAGTTTTTAACCTTCCTGAAATCGCTTTCATATTCTATAAAGTGAAGATAATCATACCTACTAAATAGGACATTGCTGAGAAGACTACATGATAAAATGGAATGAATAACTCCACAAAGTGGTCAAGCACAAAATAAGAAACCCAATGCAGGTTAGAGTAAGGTTGAAGGTAAAACATATTCTCAAATGGTATTTCCTAGGCATTTCTCATTCTACATTAGCTGAAAATACAGAATTTGTAACCTATAGCATGGATAATGTTTTAATACATTTTTTCTGTAATGTTTTAATACATTATCCTTGCTATATTCAGTGCCTATATTCAGTGCCTAGAACTTTAGGAATTTCAAGAATGGTAGGTTGGAAAGTACTGTGTAAGGCAGCTACACCTGCTGGGGAGTGTGGTATTACAGCCCACGTCTCACACATGCAAATGATCAGAAAAAAAAAAAAAAGTACAGTTGAGAACTCAGACTATCAAGCATGAAAAAGATTTCTAATGTGTCAGGAGAGAGGGCCAAAAGGGAGTGTTGGAAGGAAGTGGTCAGGATAGTTAGTGGCTGAAGGCTGAAAAGAAAGGGTTAAAACAAAAATTGAGAATTGCAATTCTCAGCAAATGTAAAGACACTGGTGTACTAAGGGGTTTTGCATATTTCAGCACTGTCTATCATTTTACAATTTCCTCATCAAAAGGTGTGGGAGAGATTGTCCACAGAAACGCCTTTCCAATTTCGTAACCGAAGTCAATCAGAAAATGTAATTCACATCGAAGAAAGTTGTTTCAAAGCCAACTTTGCTTAAACAGATCTCAGTAAAGCAAAGGATAGCGGCACTGGGGAGCCACGCAGGCCTCGGGGAAAACAAAATCTCAATAAGTACGCCAAATGGGCTTTTATATTTCAAGATTCCTTCGACAGACACATTATGGGGAGATAAAAATTAGGAAAACACTGAACTTAACTAATTCAAAATGTTGAGAAAATATTTTGCATTTATGTTTTATAACCAAGTGCTTTTCCCACATTTGTCCCAAGGCAGCAGATGAAGCACTATATTCACCATTGCTAATACTAGCGATTGGAACATGCTCTTTGGCAAGGCAGAAATAAGATAATTGTTCAACATAGGCTGGCTTTTCAGAAATACTGGAAGCATTGCCTGTAATTATAGACATCTGTCACTGCTAGCCACTCAGTACTAACCCTGACATCAATATACAACCATAGCACTAAACTGCCTGCAGGCATAGCAATGGAGACCAGATACGCTAGGCAGGCAATCATCTGCTTCATCCAAACTATCTGTCAAAGGTTCCCAACCACAAATAGCTCTTACATTTTGTATCCTTAGGATAATATGTTGATTTATTTTAGATTCTCTAATATTTACAGTCTGGGCCATCTACTAAAATAAAGAAACAAAACTTATGGCTAATGGAGGCAGTTACTGTTCACAGTCATCATAAAAGGTCATAGCTCAACCCTCAAATGTTAAAAATTGATGGCCGCTTTAACCATGTGCTATCATACAGATGTTTCCTTTTGTAGAGGCAATTATTTTCAATAGCAATTCAAAATGGTAAATACAATCTTTCATCAGCAAGTATGTTGCCACCCTGATCTAATGGAAATGCTCATATTTTAAACCCTTATTTGAAAAACTAAAGATAGGTTCAGTGCTGAGGACTGAAAAATCCAGATGGCCGGTCTGGGTTTGGCTGTATATATAGTACCATATCTGGCAACAGTTTTTACATATACAAATGATGTGATATCTGAAAAGCAGGAAGTGATATGGAAGGATAAGATACTTGGACAATGAAGGAGTCGAATGACATACAATGTTGCTAGGTGTTAAGCTTACTGAAATATACATGTGCTGTACATTCATATTTCTAGAAGCCCAAAGACACACTGTAGCTTTACGTGTTACTCTCTTTTCTTCTATTAAGCAGCCAGAGAAGCAAGCTGAAAATTATTAGACATTTAGACTAATTAGGAATAAGCACTCACAATTATCATAATGTGTTCCTAAAAACACAGATATTTCTTGGTCTGATCACAACAGCCTATGCTGAAGAAAAACTATTAATTACTGACAGACAGTTAGCTTACAAGTGAGCTGCATCTTAAAAACCTCTTTTAAAATACAATTGCTAAATGCCTTACAGTGCTGTAATGTGAGACAGGTTCAAATCTTATTACTTCACTGAAATTAAAACCTAAGTTTTAATACTGTTCAAGTCGAACAATGATTCCACACTTTATTGCTTTTGAAATCCCTTGATGATCATAGGAAAAAATGCCCCCGAGAAAAAAAGACTGTTTTCGATAAACAGAAAATACAGTTTGCACTCTTAGCCTCTTTGTCATCACAAAAAAAGGATTTAATGCCAATTCTTTAAAAAAAGACTTTTTTTCCACAAAATGTGCACCTTGTGTGCCATTTGTAAAATCAGTTCACTTTCTTTTATTTATTACTGCAGCGCGGCAAGGCAATAAAGAAGCTACCGATAGCTAATAAATTACATGCCTTTTAAAACAATTCTCTTGCTACAGAAACATGTAACTACAAAGGTTTACATTTACATGGTACATCACATGAAATGTCTATTTTTGTGTCCTATTAACCATTTTGGCAAATTGCGGACTTTTACCAAATAGCTGACAGAAAAAAAGGCAAAGTGGTTCACACATGTCGACATGATATAAAATAAAAGCCTTTCTAGTTAACTGCTTACACTACCCACACTTTCTAAAAATCCTCCGAAATTTACTGAAACACGTGCTTTGATAAATCATTTTATGCATCAAAAAGGTATTCAAAGATGTTCTAATCAGGGTTAATTTAAACTTTACTCAGTGAACAGTAAGACCTAAAGTACTTTTTTCCCCCTAATTTATTTTCCTAGTATCATGCAGTCTTTTAAAAATCATAGCTCCTAGCAGTTACTTAGAACAAATTATAAAAAGCAAGATCATTGCCAGAATAAATTATAAAAAGCAGGATCACTGGATGTAAGGCAAAAATGCCCCAAATCTGTTCCTTAACATATTTTGTATTTTTAAAAGACACAGAAACTTGGCTATTTATTTAATAAATATTCATATCAAACATGTCTTGTTTAGTTATAACCTTTCTTTTAAAATAGTATTATCTTCACATATCCACAAGAACTAAAAGCCTTACTTTATCAAAGTAAGCTGTTTATTTTGTCTTTCTGCCTTGTCTATGAACAAATGAGTCCTGCAATATCTGTACTCCAATTCTAGGATTAATTGTTAAATTAATCACGGTATTTGCTTAATGCTCTCATCCTCCACTCTCATGATGAACATGTATTTATGAGGTAGTGTACTGTCTTTTATTATTAATTTCCTCCATTTCCTGTAATAGCTATCATAGCTGTGGCTTTTTTTGGTTTCATACCTACAAATTTCAACTTTGTTCAATTATGCATGATGAACAATGCTTCAATTTCCAAAGCACAAACAACTTTTTTCCTTTTCATATGTACTTCGAGATGACAGTCTACCGTACAATGAATAAAAATTCTGTATTCTATAGTGCTCCATTCGGATCTACTTTTCCCCGATGCTTTGGAAATTAGCTTGATTACGATGATAAACAACCAGGAATTTGTGGGAGATACCTTTTTTGAAGAGTTCAATGAAATAATTTTTTTCACCTTCACAGTTTTTTTTTTTAAAGGGGAATCATTATCATCATGATGATAGTCTGTAAACCACGTATCTATATATGTAGAGGATCCTAGTATATTTCCCAATTTATCTTTTGCTCCTTTTTCATAGTAAATACTCCTGTTTATTGAAATCATGACCTTTCGCCATACTGTAGCTGATTTAAAATGGTAAAATTCTCAATTAGCAGCCAAGAAAAATAGGTGACAAAATAACTACTTTCTCTACGGCCCTCATCGTCTTCCCTCATCTCATTATTAGAATTTTATTTTAAATATTTAATTACTTGGATTATCTTCCTTTTGGCTGATAAAAGGCTCATTCATTGTATTGTCTCTCTTGGATCATTAAGAACGTGCATTCAAAGGACAGGTATCATGAACCTCATTTTTTTTTTAGATGGGGAAAATCAAATAGTGTCAGGAGATGGCTCAAGATTACACAGTAAAATGACCTCTTTTCCAACTTCCTATTCACAGGTCTCACTATTCGACAACACTGCTTCCTAGCTACTGGGAAAAATATGTATTCATGGACACTTATTCTGGTAAATCCAAATTCCACTGTCTATCGGGTGCTATCTCATTCAATGTGCGTAAAAGAATCCTGACTTACCCCTGGCACCGACATGACTGAGTAGGACTGGTGGGTAGTTCTTGGTGTCGATGGAGAGGGGAAGGGAATTCATTTGTTTTACTATTACCTTCCTAGAAGCATGGGACATTTATTTTGACACCAACCTCCTTGATTTGGTAAACAATCTGAAGTGTACTGATATTTAGATTTCTTGGTCTTGTTTTGCAATCTTGAGAGGGAAAGTGGAAAACATAAAGCTGGGCTTTTTTTGACATCTCTTTGCACCAGCATGTAACTAGTTGTATTTTACTTACCTGTTTATGAAGGACACAGAACCGAATGGTGCTGAAAGAAGCCCTAAGTATTGCCCAGAAACCCTTCTCGGAATTGTCCAAGATGACATTAGGTGACTTTCTTTATACTCTCACTGTTCTTGGGCATATCAGCTATGGGCGTCATCATACTGAATAATGACTGCCTGTCAGCTTTGTCTGTGTTCTCCACCAGCCTGTGGGGCAGGACTGTCTCTCTCTAGTCATATTATGTCCTGATGTTTGGCACGTAGTAGGCAACTGCACGTACACTTGACCCTCCGACAACAAGGGTTTGAACTGAGCAGGTCCACTTGCAAGTGGACTTTTTTACAGTACGGTACTGTAAATGTATTTTCTCTAATTATGATTTTCTTAAGAATATTTTTTCTCTAGCTTTACTTACAATACATATAACATTCAAAATTTGTGTGAATCTACTGTTTATGTTACTGGTAAGGCTTCTTGTCAAAAGTAGGCTATTAGCAGTAAAATTTGGGATTAGCAGTAAAATTTGGGGGGACTCAAAAGTTGAACTTGGATTTTTGACTGTGTCAGGGGAGTGGCACCCTTAATCCCCCTGCCATTCAAAAGTTAACTGTATTTGTAATTCCAACATGTTTTTTCCAACACCAAGCAGTTCTCCAATTCTCAGTGAAAACTGACTGGATGTCCCCCAAATTTAACTCAATTCTGACACCATCTACCTTCAGATAGTGTCGGATCTCACAGGTTAAGGACTCAGTCCCACAAAACTGCCTCTAATTCCGACACCAACTGAAAGTCCAGATTGTCACCTGTGTTTCTAAATAGCTACAGATTGAAGGTTCCAATGACCCCCTCCCTGGGTTTGATTAATTTGTTAGAGTAGTGCATAGAATTCACAGAAACACTGTACTTACTTGATTATTGGTTTATTATAAAAGGATGTGCCTCAGAAACATCCAGATGAAAGAGATGCTTGGGGCAATGTACGAGGAAAGAGGTGTGGAGTTTCCATGTTCTCTGAGCCACTCTCCTCAAATCTCTATGTGTTCACCAACCCAGAAGCTTTCTGAACCCCATCCTTTGGTTTTTTATGGAGGCTTCCTTACCTAGGCACAGCTGATTAAGTCACTGACCCTTGGTGACTGAACTCAAACTCTAGCCTTTCTCCTTTCACCAGAGGCCATGGAATGGGACTGAAAGTACCAATCCTCTAATCACATGGTTGATTCCTCCTGGCAAGCAGCCCCCATCCTTAGATGCTTTTCAAAAGTCACCTATTTTTAACATAAACTCACATGTTGGTAAAAGGTGTTTGTTAAGCATATCAAGACACCTTTACTGGCTCTTATCGCTTAGGAAATTCCAAGGGGTTTAAGAGCTCTGTGCCTGAAAGGGGGACAAAGACCAAACATATATTTCTTATTAAAATCACAATATCACAGTAATAATAAGCATTTGATTAATGAATGAAAGAATAAAAGAGTGGCACTGATTCAGCCCAAAATAACTTTGTTACAGCTACTATAAAAATCCTTTTCTGATTTACAATCCTTAAAAACTGAACATTGCCTGTCTTCAGTCCGCTATCTCCTAAATAAAACACCATTCTCATTAGCAACATCTACTTCAGAAAAATAACTAGGATTAGAATGAAATTTCTCTGATTTTTTGTCATGAAATTTGACCACCTCACCTTATCTAATCCATAGTCAATCAATCAATAAGAAAATAGTTGATGATCTAACCCTGTCTTAGTTGTATTGACAAATATCAGATATACAGAGGACACTGACTCTGTTTTCAAGATTTTAAACACAGAGCACAAAACAAAGAAGCAAGATTGGGAATTATAATTCATCATTTAATAGATTTAGAGCTAATCAGACCTAAAAGTCAAATCTTGTACATGCCACTTCCTTCCAATGTATTCTTAGTCAAGTTACTTTATGGTAGAATTAGGGTTAAGAACACCTTTATTAGATTAGTTTGAGGCTTACAAGATATGTTGCATGTAAAAGCTTATCATCACAGTGTCTGGCATATAATAAACACTAAATGGCTGTTAATATTGCCATTACTATTATTTAAGTTTTAATGAATTTGACCCACATATTAAGAACTGTAAGAATGATACTTGAATAAGACATTGAAGAATGGGTGGGGGGGCAGGCAAGAACAATGAAGAATGGCAATGGGAAGGGTGGGGTGGGGGCAGGGAAGAAGGAAAAAGAGAACAATACAACTTAAGGTAAAGATTGTAAAGAGTCAGCCTGATAGAGTAGAGCTATTGGAACTAAAATTGGTTAGTAGATGGGGCTAGATGATGGCTAGATCTAGATGATGGCTAGATGATGGAGGAAGCCAAGGAGTGCTGACTTGACGTAGACAAAGAGTGTTTTGAGTGGGAAGAGGCTTCTGGTGAAAATGGTGTGTAAGATTTGTCCAACTACAGTAAGCATGATGGACCACAGCCAGAAAGGTTAAGCCTTTATCCTTCTTGGACCCTTTGTTGTCTCCAATACCATGTGTTCCCTCTCCTTGATATTCCAGCCTTCATTTATACACTACTCTTCGGCTTTTCATTTTTCTAATTCTTTATTTTCATTTAGAAATTTCTATTCTCCACATCCTTTAACTGAGAGTGTTCTCCGTCCATCCTCATACACCCAGTTTCTTGAGGAGGCTCATCTGCTTATCTAAGCTTTCAATTAATATGTATCAAAACATGGGGCGCCTGGGTGGCTCGGTCAGTTAAGCATCCGATTCTTGGGTTTGGCTCAGGTCATGATCTTGCAGTTTGTAAGTTCGAGCCCCATGTCAAGCTCTGTGCTGACAAGCTCAGAGCCCGAAGCCTGCTTTGGATTTTGTGTCTCCCTCTCTCTCTGCCTTTCCCCTCCTCACACTCTGTCTCTATCTCTCAAAAATAAATAAACATTAAAAAATTTAAATATGTCCCAAAATAACTCTACATCCATAGCTCCAAAAGTAAGTACCAGATGTGGAAAAGAAACCCCTCTCTGCTTCTGCTGTATTACTGAAGAAAAGTAGGAGGATTGGGAACTGAAAAGAAATGCCAAGGTGGCTCAAATTATGACAATTTGGCTCCATTTCTCTGAACAAGAGGAAGGTCTGGAGTAGGCCAGGAACTTGAAAGAGATTACTCTTGCCTATGTTAATTATATAATAATACAACATATCAGCTCAAAGGTTCATTTGGTTCCTTATTGTTTCTGTTTATGATTCCAATGATCTCCCCTCCTCCTGCTATGACCATTAACCTTAAAAGGCTGGAGATGGAGTCCAGATACCTCTATTTTTCCTTAAGAACTAGGTCACAATCTTTCATTCATGGATATTTAATGTATTTTCAGTTTGTGGCACTGCCTATAAAAATAAGTTCTATAAATTTTATCATCCATCATAGAAAGTAAAACTTCCTCTTATTTTTTCTAAGAGGACTCCTGAATTTAAATATTTAAGAAACTTCCAAGTCCTACCAAGACCCTGATTTAAAAAAAACCCCAAAATTTGATCTTTCCTCTTAAGTGTTTAACTGTCTACAATGAAGAGGCATAAGACTTTCATATAATTGATTTTATAGTGTATAAGTGAGCTGTGCTATAAAAAAGTGAAAATAGATTAACATTATGCTTTTAAATCATTTGAGCCATTGAATCTTTGGAGTCTGTTTTGAATAGACCACTTTTTTGGGTAGTGACAAAGGTCCAAAAAAATGTAACAACATAGCCATTTAATTCTGACTATAATCTTGAAAGACTACTAGAGATCTTAACGTTGACAGACAAAAAGTTCGAGGAAGAAACAAATTAGCTACTATAAATTATTAGAAACAGGCCACAATTGTTCCTCTTCTTTCTTTTTAAGTGAGTTAAAAAAATTAAAAAAATTTTTTTTAATTTCTGAAAGAGAGCACGAGGGGAGGGTCAGAGAGAGAGGGAGACACAGAATCTGAAACAGGCTCCAGGCTCTGAGCTAGCTGTCAGCACAGAGCTCGGCGCAGGGCTCGAACCCACAAACCACGAGATCGTGACCTGAGTCAAAGTCGGATGCTTAACCGACTGAGCCACCCAGGCGCCCCTAAGTGAAAGAATTTTTAAAAACCTTGGAAAAAGGAGAAGCAGAGGACCAAATGCCAGCAGTATTTCTCAATTGCTAGAGAAGAAAATAAAATGCCTATATACGATCAAAGCTTAGAAAGAGGAACTTCACAAACCAAATGAAGTGAGCTCACCTCACTGTGCTATCCCTGATTCTTTATCCTGAAACCTTCTATCTAGTGAATCAACTCCTTAATACATTTTGGAAGAGGAGTGGAGCAGAGCCAGAGAAACTGGAGTTCAAATCCTCAGTCTCCACTGTGACCTAAACAATTTTCTCCACTTCTCTAAGAATCAATTTCTTCATCTCCAAAATGAAGATAATACCTACCTTGTAAGGTTGTAGAGAGGATTAGCAATACTTTGGACACAATGCCTGGCACAGTACTTGGTGCACAATAGGTATTTTATAATTACTGTTTTTATTGAGAACATCAGCTGCGTATCTAGAAAATAACGAAGCTTATAAAGAATTAGTAATTTTCATTACATTGTGCAATCCTTTTCTTTTCTCTTTTTTCATTGAGAAGGGATAAGTAAACCATCATTTACATTCAATCACTATGCATCTGTTGTTAATGTACGTACCATGGCCAAGTATCTATTTAAATTTAGATTTTGATGACTAAGAGTTAAGTGAAAGGAAGAAAGACCTTTTCATTACATAACACACTGCACCTAAATTAAAAAGTAACCATTCTCTTAAGCATTAAATGGGAATATGCTAAAAGCACAAGGTTTTTAAAGAGCAGTAAGGATTCCTGGCTTACTGTGAAAAATTTCCAATCATTTTTAAAGCTTTTTTAAAAACTCCAAAATGGCTGACAGTAGGTAAAGAGACTATAAAAGCAGATGGTTCGGACAGCCTGAATACAAAAAAGCAGGTCTTAGCAAAACAGAAACGTTTGCCAGTTTGTCAACGCTGCTGGTTCCTGCTTCCACATCCCACTTGCCTCCTCTCCCCCCCCCCCCCCCCCCCCCCCCCCCCCCCCCCCCCCCACATCTGCTCACTGGTGCTCATGTGATGCATTCAACTGGCACAGAGGATGAAGAGTAACAACTTGCAAATCAAGAGCCTACTGAGATATGTTATTTAAAAATGGAACTCCTTTTTTTTTTTTTTTTTGCAGGTTTCTCTCACAATTTTATTCTTAGGTAGAAAAAGGATCTTTTTTTAAAATTAAGACAGAGTTTTTAGACTTAATTATTTTAACAATAACACAATAAAGGGATATTAATGGCTCACTTACGGAACACATTAATAGAGATAGATGGAAACTAGCTCAAATCTTAAGCCATGTTTGCAGATGATACCTTCTACTTCCCAAATACAATAAAAGAAGAAATTGCCATAAATAAGCTTCTAGAAATAGAAAGCAAGTCACAAGCATCTTAACCAAACTACACATTACTTTGCATAAAATATCACACTCTTTTTGTTTTGTCTTTGAACAAACTAAGCTTGGAACTTCAAAGGAGAAAATGATATAATTTAGAAGGCTGAAAATACAGTAAATTAAAAGAATGAAATTAACAGTCACATAGTGAGAAGACATGAATAGGAACAGTTCTTCCCTTTCAGATTCCCTTATTGGTGTAAAATGGGATTTTGGAAAATCTCATAATGGGACACTTGTGAAAAATAAGCATAACTCAGACAGCAATAAAAAGGAATAGTGGAAAAGGTCCAGAATATCACCAAAAGGGGTTAGGCAGGCTGAGAGTGGATGCTGGTAGATACCAGACTAGGAAAGAAACCTTGTAGAGGAAGTTGACGTGATTTTATGAAGTTGGGAAAGGCAGCATGACAAGTGAGCAGGCTCACACATGCCAACTGCGGAATCCATGGCTAGGTTTACTTTGCTAACACTCAGCCTGCTAGTTGGCCCCTCTTTGGCTTTCACCCCACCACATGTGGGGTACTGGAGTTCCAGGGACAGGGATGATGAAAATGATGATGAAAATAATATAAGCATCTATCATTTACTTAGTGTTTGTTATGCGCAGGGTACTATGCGAGGTACTTTACATGTCTTATCTCATCTAATGAATATGATAACTCTATGAAGCAGGTGGACCTTAGTATCACAGATTTACCACTAAAGAAACTGAGGTTCAGAGAACTTATATGAGGTGTCTATTGAGTCACACAGTTTGTATTGACAGAGTTGGGATTTGAACCCAATTAAGAATAATGCCAAAAACTACACTTTTAACCAACTGCCTTTTATATATGATCATGAAATGTTCTAAAGAAACATAATAGTTACAACAATGCCACACAGGACTATACTATAAAGCTTTTTACAAAGCACATATAATAGCCTCAGACATGGGTTCATAATCATTTATACTATCAAAAAATCACATTCTTTAAGTGGGTTTTTCCATGACAATGAAGTTCCATTAATTAGATTAAGTAGTTTATTATCTGGTATTAATTTTTTTTACTTCAGTTGCTCAGAAAAGATAAGTGAATCATAATTTCATTTGTTCTTCCATTTTCCTTTGCAATTAACATGCAGTAATTGCAAATATTTACTGAAATGCTGTATATGCCGGTCACTGTGTTGAAGTAGGGTTTTTCAGTTTCAGCACTATGGACATTTTGGGTTGGATACATTTTGTTGGGGGGGGGGACGGTTATCATGAGAATTGTAAAATGCTTAGCAGCATCCCTGGCTTCTATCCACTAGATGCCAGTAGCACCCCTCCCTCAAATTGTGACAACCAAAAATGTCTTCAAATATCGTCACATGTTCTCTGGGAGGTAAAAATCACCCCTGGAAAGAACCACTGTGTTATGCATTTTACGCATATTTACTCATTTAATGCTCACATTTACCATGAGGTAGGTAAATTCCAGTTTTACAATGAGGAAATTGAGATAGAGCAATTAGGTGTATTCTCTGAGGCAAGAGAACAAACGATGGAGTTAGGGCTTAAATTTAAGCAATTTGACTTCAGAACCTATACTCTTACCGAGTACACTACACAACTTCTCTAATAAAATAAATTAGGTTTCCCAGCCTTAAAGGATTGTGAAAGATATTTATATTTTTCCCCCCTGTTTAACTTACTACTACTACCTGGGGAAAGTTTTAAAAAGGAACAGAAAACAAGGTTCACATAGCTCCAGTTTCCTTGACTTGTTCCTCTTACCTTAAGGTGGCGTGATATACAAGTTCTTAACTTCTGAGGTGTCATGAACTTCTTTAAAGATACTGACCATCTCTCAGAAAAATGCACATGTACAATATTTTGCAATAATTGCACTTATGCAACATGACTGTGATGAGGCTTAAGTATTATAGGTGTCGAGCACCTAGCTGAGCACTGACACCTAGAAGCTATACAATAAATGGCAATCCTCTTTTTAATAATTCTATTTTCTTGTTCTGCTCTTTCTACAAAAGAAAGCCTCATCCACTTTCTAATATGCTCTAGATTTTTACTGTTTATCATCTAAGTTTCTCTTCAACTCTTCCATGCATGTCATACATATTTGGTCTTTAGCCTTGTTAAAACAGTGTGATCACTTCACCCCAATGCCCAGGATGAAAGGAGATCTCCATGAATGTACTTCCTTACCAATATCAGAGTTAAAATCGCATGAGGTTGCTGCAAGGAACAGAGAAAATTTGTGCGAAATGTTTGGCATTGTACATTTTAGGTGATTAATAAATGTTTACTATTCCTTCTGGGGTCTATTAGACACAATATGGCATTTCTTCTGAAATGCCGTCCTTTGAGTACCTAAAAATCAAATCTTAATAATCAAAGTAATGTTTTTCCCTGTCTTTGGTGGGGGGGGTTAGTTTTTAAAGGAGAGGTAAAGCATTACACAGCCTCATGGACACACTATTTCTAGGGAATAAAAGTATGTAGCCCACCATGTGACTTTCAAGAGAATCAAGAGGACATGTACTATGGGCCTTTTCCCATTTGCAGCGTTGTTACTGTCAGGGATAATTTTTGTTGTGAGATTTCTTGAAGCTGTGTAATTGGTTTTTGCTTGTTATTTTACCCATTCCTTCTCTGTAACTCTGATAAAAAAACATTTAGGGGGTGCCTAGGTGGCTTGGCTGATTGAGTGACTGACTTCGGCTCAAGTCATGATCTCACAGTTTATGAGTTTGAGCCCTACATCGGGCTCTATGCTGACAGCTCAGATCCCAGATCCTCCTTTGGATTCTATGTCTCCCTCTCTCTCTGCCCCTCTCCTGCTCATGCTCTGTCTCTGTCTGTCAAAATAAATAAACACTGAAAAAAATAAAAAATAAAAACAACATTTAGAAATTCCCAAAAAGTTGTGGAGAAGTTTTAAAGGGCCAGGGAACAAAGGAGTCGAGACAGAAATAAGGGCAAGTCAACTCTGGGAGCTTTTAGGATATGAATTCACACCGAAGGAAAGTTTCTGCTCCACTTCTGTGTTTTATTAGAGAAAGACAAAGGACTCTTGCTTATTAGCACAGGGTGAAACAGAGATTGTTATTTTAAAACATAGGTGGGCAAAGAGATAAATACAGACTTGGAGACAGAGGATGGTAAGACGACAGCTTACCTAGAATGTTGGCTGAGTCCAGAGTATAATGCCAAGAGAAATGGCCCCAAAGACAAACTGTTTGGGGCTCCTAATGAGAAAGAAAGCCTTATGTTTCCTAAGAGCCATTGCTAAGGTTACTAACTAAAATAATTCAAGCTAAGAAATCTGGGTTGACTTTTCTTTATACATAGAAACCCTGGTATTTAACGTCTAGCCTTCATAGTATATGCTAAAGCATCTCTTGATAAAACAATAGCTCTTTCAATTTAATATCATGCAAGTATCACACAAATCATTTAATACTGTATTTAGTCACAAAAAAGCCAAGCGAAACATAAAATGCTCTCCCAACAGGCTGCTTCTCCATACATCTTTACGCCTGGAGCCAAAATCTATCACCAGCAAGAACACTCAAGAGAAATAATAATATAAAAAATCATGTGTCCTTCCCATTCTCAGCTCCCTAGAACCAGTGCAGAGTACTCCATGGTCTGTGACATCCAAAGAAGATGATGACAAAGGAAACTACAAATTATCCTGTCTTGCAGTAAGTCATAATGTCATTTCAAGTGAAGCAAAACACGAAAAGGGATTTCACAGAGAGTCAAACACTCAGTTTTAAAAGGTCCTCCAAATCTGATCTATGCTGTGTTGTGGCGGACAGATACTCTAAAGGACAAAACACCTTTAACAAAACATGTAATAGACACTTGTTGCCACTGGGGAAGAGGCTGGGGGCAGATACTAGGGATGCCGGCAAGTGAAAGGGGACACAGATGGCTAAAGGGCAATGTACAGTCTGTATATTTTCTCTCTCCAAGATTAAGACACTGCCACTAACTTTTCTGAAAGATATAAATTATCAATAATTCTTCTTAAGCAATTAAAAGTCTTCAGTGGCACCCTATTTCCTACAGAAAAACGTCTTTCCTGAACTTGGTGTGGAGCACCCCTCTTGACTGGCCCTCTCCCAACTGCAGTAATAACCTTCCTCCTAACTTCCAGTCTCTCGCCCTGAATTTTACCCCACAAACCTTCTGCCATGGGATGACTGTGTCATGCTTTCACATCTCCTTGGCTTGTGGCCTCTGTGGCCTCTGTTGGAAACAGTTACCCTCCCTTTTAGAACCTGGCAAAATCATCTCCATCTTTAGGTCTTAGTTTAAATGTAATTCCTCATGGGATGCTTCTCTTGACTTCTCTCATATGACACTTAAAAACTTCCTTTTGTCACACTCATCTGTCAATTATTTGTTCATCCGTCTGTCTCTTCCACTAGTCTGTGAGCTCTAAGCAGAGTAACTGGGACACAACAGATACTCAATTTTTTTTTTTTTTTTTTTTAAGGAATGAATAAACTATTGCATTGAAAATCCCAGTCCAGCAACAGAGACTACTTTAGAAAGGTAATTTGCTTCTCTGGGCCTTAAGCTGCCACCTGTAAGATTAGGAAATGGTGAAAAAATGTTTTATAGATGTGAAGCCATTTTTTTCAAGGAAGAGCTAACCTGGAAGCTTACTATGAGAGACAGATTAAAGTAAAGTGCTGTGTTTCATGGAAGGCAAATATGAGTGGCCAACCTCCTCCCATTGCTCCAAACCACGGAGCAAGCTGGAAAACCACTGGGTTGCATATTTTATGATCTCTTCCACTTCTAGTATTCTATAATTCCATGATGTTCTTCAGTGTTTCACAGAAACATGTACAAGGATTATTAAGTGCAAGAATTCCATTGTTCTACTGTCTTTGAGGAACAAAATCATCAATTTGAATCCATACTCTCCCATAGTGGATTATTCTGTGGATATATCAAATCTGGATTTACTAACTGTGCTGCACAACTGAACAGTGATGGAGCCATTGATCCTAGTAGCTTACCAGATAAGATCCGGTCGTTTGTGACAATCTTTGTTTTAAAAGTAAGATGTTGAAAATGATTGAAAAAATTTAAATAGAAAATAAACGGTTTAAGAATCTCTTAAGAAGTTGGGCCTTTATTACATATGCCTGGAAAGAAGAGGCCAACACCTTGAAAAATTTCAGTCTTCTTGTGCCTTTGTAGTTAGTCATGATCTCTAGGTCTCAAATACTGCTCTTTGAGTCATTAGTTGGTGGTGGTGGTCATTTATTTTAAGCCTTAATTTCCTCATCTCTAAAACTGATACAATACTTGCTTCACATCACTGTTAGAAGAGCTAAAGTAAATTAATTATCTACAAGACTGACTGGCACATAGTAGGCTATGTGAAATAGTCCATATTTTATTCCTTAATGGATACTAATAAACTAAAAGAGACAAGCTAAGAAAAAAAAGTAATTTGTTTGGTCATAGATAACATAACCACTCTTCTTACCACTGGTAACATTACTATTAAAATACCATGTTTGAATATTCCCAATATTTGCATTATAACTGAAGAAGCAAATCTAGAATAATTCCATATTCATAATAGGTATAAAATCTTATATAAAGTGGAGGTAGAATAGTTGGTTCAGATTCCATCACCAACAATGATTGCAGTTCGGGCTCCAAGGCCTTGCCGCACAGCAGGAGCATGTATTTACTAGACATCCAGTTAGTGACACAGTTCTGTACATCCGGTCACTAACAATTTTTTTTTCTCAATTACAACCTGAACAACTGAGACTACTTTAAAAAAAATTTTTTTTAACATGTATTTATTTTTGAGAGACAGAATAACAGAGCATGAGCAGGGGGGCGGTAGAGAGAGGGGGAGACAAAGAATCCTAAGCAGGCTCCAGGCTCTGAGGTAGCTGTCAGCACAGAGCCGGACTTGGGGCTCGAACCCACGAACTGGGAGATCATGACCTGAGCTGAAGCCAGATGCTTAACCCACTGAGCCACCCAAGCGCCCGTGAAACTACTTAACAAAAAAAATTTTATGACAAGAGACCAGTCTTGCTTTCAAAAATCACCTATTACCTTAAGAGAGGCTCTACAAATGTTCTAGTACAGATACTGAGCATGGAAACCAAAACCAGCAGCTTTATTATCATTATAAACCAGAAACGAACCAATGACCATTCCAGGTAATTTAACCTCTGTATTTCCAGTATTAATATATAGGAAGGACTCTGAACTAATAATGATAGGATCTTGTATATTTCAAACAACTTATATCTGTATCTATTGATAGTTGACTTTCCTAGCCTTGATTTTACTCTGAAGCAACGTATATCATGTATTTTTATAAGATATGTACTAAAGAGGCAGAAAAGAAACCAAATAGATAAAAACGCAAGTATACAAAACCCATGATGAAGATGCCAACTATTCTGTGACACAGGTATTATTCAGCAGTAGGTCATCACTTTTCAAACTTTTTTTTTTATTTGATAGAGACAGAACATGAGTGGGAAAGAGGGAAAAAGGGGAGGGGAGGAGCGAGGGAGGGGAGGAGAGAGAGAGAGACAGAGACAGAGACAGAGAGAATATGAATGAATGAATCCCAAGCAGGCTCCATGCTCAGTGCGGGGATTGATCTCATGACCCTGGGATCATGGCCTGAGCCCAAATCAGGGGCCAGATGCTCAACCAACTGAGTCACCCAGATGCCCTGAATTAGGTCATCATTTAAAAAATGAATTCTTGAATAAGCATACAACCTTAAAAAAAAATCGAGTGACTGGATTCAGGGCTGGCAGTAGCAAAACTTAGGATAGATACTCTTGTAAATTAGATTTGCAAATAATCATTTTGATTTTAGCCTTCTCTAAATTAACTAATTCTCTGGTTTAGGCTTTTTGTTAAAGTATGCAGTTTGTATTTTTTTGGCTTCATCCTTGATAAACCAACATTAAACATAACCTTCCTTAGTTGAATAACTGTGTCTGAATGTTATTTTCTTTTCAATGGGAAAGATATCTTCTCTTCATTTACGGGAGCACATGATAGTGAAAGGTCCTCTTTGACATATTCATTTCCAATAAGCGGCTATGCCAGTAGAAAAAAGATGAGGGAAAGAAAAGAAACACTTTTGAGACCTTTGCAAATGTTTCTTAAATGAATGGTATAAGGAAGAAGGAGGAGGAAATGAGTAAGGGCAGCCCTATCATGAGAACAGAATGGCCTCAGAGCTATCCTAATATGATCAAGTAGCCTACAATAATTACTGTATTTTATTCCTTCATTCAAATGGGAATAGAGGGCAGGGAGAAGAACTAGCTAGTTGGGAATATTCTGGATGGACTTGAATAGTTTTTCATATCTTCGTGACACATGAATGGATTTCCACAGTAGGATAAGGATAGGGTAAAGAGATTCTTGGGTACAGAGCAGATGCCTACCTCAAAGTACTCGAGAGTTTTTTTTTGGAGTATAATTTACATAGAATAAAATTCATCTTTTTCAAAAGTATACAGTTCTATGAATTTTGAAGAATGCACATGGTTGTGTAACTACCACCAGAATCAAGATATATATCAATATATCCATATTAATTTATTACTATTACTTATTACTATTACTCCAGAAAGTTTCCTTGTAGTAAACTATCCCTGTACTTAGGGATCCTTGAGTCCAACAGGACTTGTATCAAACAGGGAAGCAGAAGACTGACCATCAAAAGGGGTTTGGATTAGCGTTTCTCAAACGAGGGCATGATATAGTATCTGCTCTTTATAACCCACATTCTGCTCACAGAAGAGATGGCTAATCTAATGTTGGGCATATGTATTCAGTTGCAGGTCCAGTTCTACCACTTAGCATAGTGTAGCTTATTCTTTTATTCATTTAATAAATGTTCGACTGAATTTGGTAAATTTGAACTAAATACTCCAAAATGTGTCATACCATGTGAGATACTGGTATGAAGAAACTCAAACATGGCCCCCATCCTCACAGAGGTTACAGTTCTAGTGAAAGAGACAGATGTTAATCAAATAACACACAAATAAACATTATTACAAGCTGTGAGAGATGCTATAATGGAAATACAGGATGTTCTGACAGTATACACAAAGGTAATATAACTTGGTCTGGGAGATTAAGGAGGGCTACTATGACAAAGTAATAATTAAGCTGAGGGGTGAGTAGGCATGACCTGTGTGTCATGTCAAGAGGGGTGGTTAGGAGAGATGGAAAAGAGGATTCCAGACAAAAGAAGTGATATGTATGAAGGCTTAGAGTTACATGAGAGAATGGTGATTCTGAGGGTCTTAAAGAAGGCCAGGAGTCTGGCTAGGAAAGTGGGGGCTATGTGAAGTTAGAGTAGGTAAGTGTTACATGAGTAAGGGCTATGTAGCAACATCCTAACAATGAGAAACATTGGGTAGAAAGACAGAGTCAGATTTATATTTCTGAAAAAAATTACTTTGGCTACAAGGTATAAAATAAGCTGAAAGCATGGGGTGGGAGCACAAGAACAGAGTGAGGATTCAGGTTGGGAGGGTAATGTAATATTCCAAGTAAAAAAGATGGTAACTTGAACTAGGGCTGTTGAGGAATGGATAGACTGGGTGTCAATCATGGACCGGGCACTGAGAAGTCCCATTCAAGGTACGCGTATAGATGAGTCTCATATAAAGGGATGAGAACCATGACAAGCATAAGCACAGAGAAGTTGCCCAAGCCAGCAGTAGGGGAGAGAGGGGAAGAGACGGCCAGAGAAGACTTTCTGGAGTTGGCAACTACACAAAATTCTTCTAATAAGAATTTAACTTTTCATGTCTTAATCTTCAAAAAGAGGTGACTATGTCTACTTCTGAGAAATGCTGCCTCTCAAAAAGTGGGAGTTGATTGTTGCCTATTTAAAAATTTTTCCATTTCAAAATAATCTTAGAATCACAGCAAAGTTGCCAATACAGGCACATTTTTGTATACGCTTTACCCTCTTTCACCTAATATTAACACCTTATGTTACCATGGCATATTTGTCAAAAATAAATCTTGGTATAATATTATTAACTAAGCTGTACACTTTATTCAGATTTCACCTGTGTTTCCACTAAGTTCCTTTTTCTCTGTCCCAGGCTCCACCCTAGGCTTCCACATTGCATTTGGTTGTCTTGTGAGAGCTCCTCAGCCTTTCCTCAACTTTCAGGACCTTGAGGTAATTCTGTAGAATACTGGGCAATTATTTTGAAGAGTGCCTTTCTATTTGGAACTGCCTGATGTTTCCTCAGGAATAGTTTGCGGTTATACATTTCTTTTTTGCAAGCATACCAGAGGGGAATGCATGTCAACAGATCTTATTTGTAATGTCAACCTTGAACTCTTGCCAGGTTTTTCCACTGTACAGTGCCTACTTTTCCTCTGGTAATTAGTAATTATTTTGTGGAAGATATCAATTTCCTTGTGAAAGACTAGGAAAAGAATCTGTTTGGGGCGCCTGGGTGGCTTAGTCGGTTGGGCGTCCGACTTTCGCTTAGGTCATGATCTCGCGGTTCGTGGGTTCGAGCCCCGCGTCGGGCTCTGTGCTGACTGCCAGCTCAGAGCCTGGAGCCTGTTTCGGTCTGTGACTCCCTCTCTCTCTGACCCTCCCCTGCTCACGCTGTGTCTCTCTCTCTCTCTTAGAAATAAATAAAACATTAAAAAAAAAAAAAGAATCTGTTTATCCATAAACTAACAACCACCAATTTTAGCATCCATTGGTAGCTCTTGCCTGCAACGATTACTATTGGGGTATGCTAATGGTGATTTTATATTTCCTTTATTCCTTCTAATTTACTCGTTGGAAATCACCCGAAAGGAAGAACTTCCTATTTCTCCCATTCGTTCAATTATATATGCATATCAGTATTAGCTCATGGATATTCACTCATCTTGTTCTGACAATTATTTTTTTTTTTAATTTTTAACATGTATTCATTTTTGAGAGACAGAGAGAGACAGAGCATGCGCAGGAGAGGGGCAGAGACAGAGATACAGAATCTGAAGCAGGCTCCAGGCTCCAAGCTGTCAGCACACAGCTCAACCCAGGCTAGAACTCACAAACCATGAGATCATGACCTGAGCCAAAGTCAGATGTGCATTAGGAATTCTTTCCTGGTGGCCCCTTTTGGCATGTCCACATCCTTTTTATTCCTGTACCTTTTAAAACATCTCTTTACTTGTAGGCACTACAAGGTGCTCCAGACGCATCTGGTATTTTCCTAGACTCAGTCCTGAAATCAACCTTTTCTCCAAGAAGTGATTTTTTAAATAAGAAAATGATATTTAGAAATCAAGATCTGAGATCTAACTATATTCATTGCTATCGTTGTTTCATGGATTCTCAGCTCTTTCAATGCCAAAGTAAAAAAAATATTAAGTATGGTAATGTGTGTGTGTGTGTGTGTGTGTGTGTGTATACACCAATCTATCCACACACAGACACGTACATCTATATTTCTGTATCTATTTGTACATATAAAAAATAATGAGATCTCCAATTCTGATTCAGTACCAGAATTCATTCTAGCCTTCTCCTTCCTTATCAGTAACTTTTTTAGAAACTTTTTTTCGCAATAGTGAGAAACCTGTCTGTTATTACCTGTAAGATTTGGTATTATAAGTTTTTTCGAATATAAGCCATCCTAGTGGAATTGTAGTATCTCATAGTGGTTTTAATTTGCACTTACTAATGATAATGATGTTGAGCTTTTCCTATGCTTATTTACCACTTGTTTACCTTCATCACTGAGATACCTCTTTTGTCCATTTATTTGATGTGGTGTTTCATACAGCTGAGTTTCAATGAAAGGCTTCTTTATAGATTTTAGATATAAATTACTTTTCAGAAATGTAATTTCCAAGTATTTCCCCCAATCTGTTACCTGCCTTTAAATCGACTTTGAGACAATTTTTGCATAAGGTGTGAGATATGGAGAGAAATTCATATTTTTGCATATGGATATTCAAATGACCTAGAACCATCAGTTGAGAAAGGCTACCCGTTCTCCATGGATTTCCTTTGCATCTTTGTAAAAAATCAGAAAGTGTATTTGTATGAGTTTATTTTTTATTTTCTATTATGCTCCATCAATCTATATGTCTAAACTTTTGCCAGTCCCATAATCTAATCTCCTGGTTACTGTGGCTCTATGGGAAGTCTTGAAACCGGATGTGTGCATCTTTTATTTGTGTTTTTGTTTCCCAAAATTGTTTTGATTGTTCCTTTTTCATGAGAAACCAATACTTTATATTTTATTTTTTTATTGAAGTATAGTTGACACACTGTTACATTAGTTACCAGTGCATAATATAGTGATTTGGCATGTCTATGTGTTACACTATGCTCACTACAGGTGTCACTACCATCTGTCACCATACAATACCATTGACTATATTCCCTGTGTTGTACCTTTTATCCCAATGGCTTTCTCATTCCATATCTGGAAATCTGTTATCTCCCACTCTCCTCTCCTCTGGCAACCACCAGTTTGTTCTCTGGATTTATGGATCTGTTTCTGCTTTTACTGTTTGTTCATTTGTTTTTTTTTTTTTTTTTTCAAATAGTTTATTGTCAAATTAGTTTCCACATAACACTCAGTGCTCATCCCCAAAGTGCCCTCCTTCATGCCCATCCCCCCCTCCCCCCCACATCCATCAGTCCTCAGTTTTTGTCAGCATTCAAGAGTCTCTCATGGTTTGCCTCTCTCCCTTTCCCCCACCATTTCCGCCCTTCTTCTCCCCCTTGTTCCTCCGTCAAGTTCCTCCTAATCCTCCTATACGTGCAAACATATGATATTTGTCCTTCTCTGCCTGACTTATTTCGCTCAGCATAACACCCTCAAGGTCCATCCATGTTGCTACACATGGCCAGAAACAATGAAATCTGTTCATTTGTTTTTTTTAGATTCCACGTACAGATGAAATCATATGGTATTTGTCGTTCTCTGTCTGACTTATTTCACTTTGCAGAATTCCTCTAGATTCATCCCTGTTGTTGAAAATGGGAAGATCTCATTCTTTTTATGGCTGAGTAACAGCCCATCATATACATATTTATCATGTCTCCTTTATCCATTGGTTGTGTTTATATCTTGGGTAGTGTAAATAATGTTGCAATAAACATAGGGATGCATATATCTTTTTGAATTGGTGTTTCGGATTTCTCTGGGTAAACACCCAGTAGTGGAATTCCTGGATCATATATGGTATCTCTGATTTTACTTTTTTGAGGAAACTCTATGTTGTTTTCCACTGTGGCTGCACCAATTTACATACCCACCAACAGTGCACAACAGCTCCTTTTTTCCCATGTCCTTGCCAACACTTGTTATTTCTTTCCTTTTTGATATTAGCCATTCTGACTAGTGTAAAGTGCTAGCTACTTGTGATTTTGATTTGTATTTCCCTGATGGTTAGTGACTGAGCATCCTTTCATGTGTCTGTTGACCGTCTTCATGCCTTCTGTTTTGGCTATTCTGGTTCCTGTGGCTTCCCAGATGAATTTTATTTTATTTTTTATCATGCATTCATTCATTCATTCATTCATTCAATAAAGCAGGAAAGAATACTCAATGGAAAAAAAAGACAGTCCCTTTAGCAAATGGTGCTGGGAGAACTGGACAGCAACATGCAGAAGAATGAAACTGGACCACTCTCTCACACCATACACAGACATAAACTCAAAATGGATGAAAGACTTAAATGTGAGAGAGGAAACCATCACTACCTGATGGGCGAAAACAGGCAACAAACCCTTTGATTTCAGCCACAACTTCTTATTTGACATGTTTCTGAAAGCAAGGGAAATAAAAGCAATAATGAACTACTGGGACCTCATTAAGATAAAAAGCTTCTGCACACCAAAGGAAACAATCAAGAAAACGAAAAGGCAATGGATGGAATGGGAAAAGATATTTGCAAATGACATACTGGATAAAGGGTTAGTATCCAAAACCTATGAAGAACTTAGCAAATCAACACCGAAAAAAACCAAATAATCCAGTGAAGAAACGGGCAGAAGACATGGACACTTTTCAAAGAAGACATCTAGATCGCTAACAGACACATGAAAAGATGCTCAAAATTGCTCATCATCAGGGAAATACAAATCAAAACTACACTGAGATACCACCTCATACCAGTCAGAGTGGCTAAGATGAACAACTCAGGAAGCAACAGATGTTGGCAAGGATGTGGAGAGATGGGAACTCTCTTGCACTGTTGGTAGGAATGCAAACTGGTGCAACTGCTCTGAAAAACAGTGTGGAGGTTCCTCAAAATTAAAAATAGAACTACCAAGCAACAGCACTACTAGGAATTTATTCAAAGGATACAAAGAATGCTGATTCATAGGGACATATGTACCCCAATGTTTATAGCAATGCTATCAACAACAGCCAAACTATGGAAAGAGCGCAGATGTGTTTTAGAATCAGTTTGTTGATATCTACAACAAATCCTGCCAAGATTCGGAATGGAAATGCATTGAATCTATAGATTAATTTGGAGGAGAATTAACATCTTAACAATACTGAATCTTTTGATTATGAACGCTGTAAGTCTCCCTTTATTTAATTTAGGTCTTTCACTTCTTTCATCAGTTTTTAATAGTTTTAGCATATGGATCCTACATGTATTTTGTTAATTTTGCACCAAAGTATTGGGGGGTGTGTGTATTAATTTACATAGTACTTAAAACAATCAAATTGCAATTTTTCATTGCTAGTACATAGAAATGCAATGAGTTTTATTTATAGACCCTGTATCCTAAAACCTTCCTGAATTCATTTATTAATCCCAGGATCTTTTTTGTAAATTTCTTGGCACTTTCTAAATACTCAGTTCATCTGGGAATAGAGACAGTTTTCCTTCTTCCTTTCTAATTCAGACATTGAAGAATTTCTGCCTCATTGAACCAGACAGGATTCTGGTATGATGCGGAACAGGGGTGATGAGAAAGCACTTTGTTGCATTATTACTGATCTTAGAGGAAAAGCATTCAGTCTTTCAATATTAAGTGTGATGTTAGGTTTTCATAGGCAGTGCTGACCAGATTAAGGAAAGTTCCTTCTATTCCTGGTTTATTGAATTTTTACTAAGTAATAGTGCTAAAACCTTTTTCTGCATCTATTAAGATGATCATGTAGTTTTTCTTCTTTAACTTGTTAATAAGGTGAAGTTACAGTGACTGATTTTTAACATCACACTACTGTGATGACTCCATTTCATTGCACTGCATTAACCTTTTTAGACATTGTTAGATTTGATTTACAAATATTTTGTTGACAAGTTTTGAGTCTATGATCATGAGGGATAACGACCTTTAATTTTCTTTTTGTAGTATCTTTGTCCAAGTTTGGAATTGGGGTAATAATGGCTTCATAAAATGAGTTGGGAAGTGTTTCCTTCTCTTTTATTTTCTGGAAGAGACTGTGTAGAATTAGGATTATGTCTTCTTTACATGTTTGGGAAATTCTCCAGTGAAACAATCTGAGTCTACAGTTTTCTTTGTTGGAAGGTTTTTAACTATGAATTCAGTTTCTTTAATAGATATAGGACTTTTCTGGTTATCTATTTCTTCTTGAATAAATTTTGGTAGTTTATGTCTTTCATAAAAATGATCCACTTAATCCAAGTTGTCAAACTGTATTACTTTACTGCTCCTTAAGTGTCTGTGGGATCTGTATTGGTGTCCATACTTTCATTCTTGGTGTTAACCTGTGTTTCTTTTTTCCTTGGCCTGTTAAGCTAGGTATTTAATAATTTTATCTATCTTTTCTAGCTTTTGGTTTCAATGATTTTCTCTACTGTTTTTCAGTTTTATTGATTTATGCTCTTATCTTTATTATTTCTTCTCTTCCATTTGCTTTGAACTGAATTTTACCTTTTTAAAATCAGGGGTAGGTAACCTATGGTCCATGGGCCAAAATCTGGCCCATGATCTTTTTTTTATGACCCTTGAACTAAGAATGGTTCTCACATTTTAAAAACATTGTAAAAACGTAACAAAAACAGGAAAGAACAACATATGTCAGAGGCTAATATATGGCCTGCAAAACCAAAAATATTTACTATCTGGACCTCGACAGAAAAAGTGCCAATCCCTATTTAGATACTGATTTGGGCCCCTTCTTCTTTTTCTAATATGATCGTTTAATGCTGTAAATTTCACTCCAAGCAATTTTTTAGAAGCATCCCACAAATTATGATATTTTAGATTATATTTTCATTTTCATTCAGCTCAAAATATTTGTTTACCTTGAGATATCTTCTTTTACCCACAGACTACTTAGAAGTAGTTGTTTCATTACCAAACATGTGGTGATTTTCCAAATATCTTCCTGCCAGTGATTTCAAGTTTAATTTTTTTATGATACGAAAACCTACTTTATAGGATTTCTATTCTTTTAAATTTGCTAACATTTGTTTCATGGCTCCAAAGATAGTCTATTTTGGTGAATATATCATGTGCATGTGTTATATGAAGTGTTCAATAAATGTCAGGTCAAATTAGTTGACAGACTTACTTAAGTTTTCCATATGCATTTCCATTTCTTCTGCATATATTCTACTGTCCCATGAGATTTGAA
This sequence comes from Hyaena hyaena, assembly GCF_003009895.1. NCBI lineage: Eukaryota > Metazoa > Chordata > Mammalia > Carnivora > Hyaenidae > Hyaena > Hyaena hyaena. The sequence continues at coordinate 1,464,690 of NW_024080734.1, read as the reverse complement.
TGGACCCTTCCTTCCTTCCTTCCTTCCTTCCTTCCTTCCTTCCTTCCTTCCTTCCTTCCTTCCTCTCTCTCTCTTTGTCTCTCTCTTTCTCCCTTTTTTTCTCATTCTTTTTCTATTTGTTTCAGTTTGGGTAATCTTTCTTGACCTACCTTAGAGTTCAGGTAGGACACTTTCCTCAATGGTGTGAAGCATACTAATAAGGCCTTCAAAATCATTCATTATCTCTGTTAAAGAGTTTTCCAGTTTTAGCATTTCTATTTAATTCTTATAATCAACTCTGATGAAAACACCCATCTGATCTTGCATGTTGTCCACCTTTACTATTAGAGTCTTCAACATATTAATCATACTTATCTTAAATTTCTTGTCATACACTTCTAACATCTTGTCATAGTTGAGTTTGGTTTTGTTAGTCTCTTGGCAGTTGGCTGCCTCTTTTTTCTCCTTACAAATTTTTTGTTGAAAGCCAGACTTTTCATGGTTTTTGTTCCTAGCAATGGGCATGTCTTTCATAAGAGGGTTTAAATTAATAGCTAGGAGTTGGATCAAATCTGAGATTCTTTGTTGTATGGTTACCCACAGTATATCATGGCTTCAAATTACTCTAGTGATATCGTTTATTTAGAGTTGGGGTTGATTCTCAAGAGAGATTGTCTCAGTATCGTTCTACCCGTAGCATAAGGTCTTCTCTTTGTGCTTTGCCTTGGACAGGGTCTGTCCTAATGCTCCTGCAACTATCCAGCAGTAATCCGTTATTACTTGTTACTTGACATTGGTTAGTCTGGTGATGGGAAATGAGGGAGAATGTTCTTTGTTGCTCTGACTAGGTCTCAGCCTTAGGCAGGAATTGTGTCTTTTGTTTGAGGGTATGGCCTCCTCAGTGCTCCTGCCTCTTCAGTAGCTATTGTTCTGGGCACCGCATATATTCCCGCCCCTGCTCCCCCAATGGGCAGAGCATCTCCACCTCCAGCCCCCACCTTATTCCCTTACCTGGGCTGCAATAGGTTTTCATTGGTTGCTTTTTAAAATATGTAAATTAATACCTTTTTTTTTTTTCCCCCAGTAGAGGAGACAGGAGAGAAGGGTTCAGGTGGAGTTTTGTGTCCCTCTCACAGGGGGACACAGGCCTCATGCAGGCCTGAACCCTGAAGGATGCTTTCTCAGAACTCCTGCCAATATCTTTCTGGGATAGAAGTGACAGTATAGTGGGGTATGTAGAGAAGCGTCTGCAAGGATGTACAAAATCTTCATGCATCTAAGGCCAAGAGGGGCTCCAGTTTCTCTGGCCAGCCCCCACTCAGCCTCCACCAATTCAACTATTCCAGCCTCATCATTCTCTCTCTCTTTCAGGTTTATGCCTACTTTCTGTTGCTGTTTTTCTTTTCAAGTTTTTACTAAAATTCTAGTTAGTTAACATATATGGTAAAACTGGTTTCAGGCGTAAAATTTAGTGATTCAACACTTACATTTAACACCCAAGTGCTCATCACAAGTGCCTTCCCTAATACCCATCATCCACTTAGCTCGCCCACGACCCACCTCCCTCCATCACCCTCAGTTTCTTCTCTATAGTTCCTGTCCCACATTTAGGTCTTTCATCCATTTTGAGATGCTTAACTAATTTTAGACCAAGCAGGAAAGAATATCCAATAGGAAAACGTCTCTTCAACAAATGGTGATGGGAAAACTGGACAGCAACACACAGAAGAGTGAAACTGGACCCCTTTCTTACACCATAGCCCCATCATTCTTAATGGTGTTTGCTGTGTCTGCCTCAGGTAAAAAAGTGTTTGCATTCCTTCTCTTGTAGTAGGCACCTGTCTCTTCCTAGATTTCAGATTATATGGTTACTTTGCAATCTCAGCTTTTTGACAGGCTCATGAAATGTTATAAACTTGCAGTTTGTCCAGCTTTTTTGTTGTTTTAAAGATGGGAGTGTAGCTCCTTCTAGCTTTCTACAGCTCCAAACAGAAACTGGAAGGCTTCTGTTATATTCACTCCTAGAATGTGAGTCAAAAAGGTCTCTGAAGCAATCTAGTTCAGTACTTTATTTTATAAATGAGAATACCAAAATTCTAAAACAAAGAAAGGACTTCTTTGGATATTTAGTGACAGAGCCCAGGCAATTTTACATATTTAAACAGTGACTACTTATTTACAGTATTTGGAGTGAAATACAGGAAATCCAGAATTTAAAAAGTAAGAGAGGAATTAAAATGGATCATGAGGGCCAGGTATAATATAAAGTTGAATAAGAGTGTCAATAAGAAAGGAAAAGGGAAAAATAATCAAAATTCATAAAAGGAGGTTGTAAGATTTCACACAATGGAACAGGTAAGCCATAAGTTGGTGACAAAGTTTCAGATGTCCAAAGTGGAAAAGAAAAGACTATTTTGCAGTTTTTGCTATCTAATTAGAGGAATATATATGCATTTCTTAAGCAAACAGAAGTAGATCCTAGGGCTAAATCTTAAAAGGATTCTCTCCTCAGGTTTCAGATAGGGACCACTAAGAAATCTGATGGGATCATATTCTCTCAACAGTACCTCTGAAGCAAACACAATTATCAGGTTTTATAAAAATGTTGGAATTAGAGTGTGACTAGATGTGCTCAGTCTTCATATTTAAACCTATTTTTACTCCACTATGCAGTTTATAGTACAGCAAACTATTAATGATCACCAGTGACTCAGTTAATGTCAAAATAGGTATGGCCTAGGTTGCCAAATTCTTTCAAATTGGAAGGATTCTCATCAGGGTGTCCTATCACCTAATTTTAGATGTGAAATTGATCACCATAGATACTTTGTGAAAAATGTAAGTACAGGCAAGTTAAACTTCTACTCAGTTAAAAAAAAAAAACCACCTTTGAAAATTCAGTTAAGCTGACAAGATATTTTCTCTTTAGGATGATAGTGATGTCAATAATGGAACTTTATAAATATTTTAAAATAATTCATGGCAATCAGAAACATAAGGAAAACAAAAGGCAGCCATAAGCCCTCTGCACTGCCAACAATTTGCTGGAGTGAAAAAGGGTACAATCTAGACAGAAAGAGCTAGAGAAATCATGAAGCAAAAGGAAATGAAGTGTCACTCACTCTACAACTGCTCAAACTGGACACCTTCACAGCTCCGAGTTCCAAGTCTATGCTGAGTTTTCTTTAATTTATACATCAAGTGGAAAATTAATAATTTCCAAATTTCTAATTAACCACTGAAGGATAGTGACCTAGAAAACACCTAGGTAGGAAGTCATACATATCTACATATACGAAAAAATGGAAAGCAACTCCATTTGAACGTGTCTATGATTAGAAAGGAAAAGAGACTCCGATTCTCTCTTTAAGAAGAGCCCTGACTGTCTCTGAAAAAATACAAGATTGGTTTTTGGAGACTGTTCAAAATGCGTCTGCTGAAGTGCTGGGGAGACCACCTCTTCATAATACAATCTTACCTCAAATGGATCCTGAATTATGGACCCAGGGGACAAAATCAGAGAGAGACTCCAGCTTATGTGCTCTCTCTCTCTCTCTTTTTATAAAAGGAAAAAGAAGCAAAAAAATCAGGTGGGGAGACTTGACTAAAATGAAAATTTTATATAAATATGTAGGTCTATTATACACAGAGAGCTATTACAACTATGAACACCCAGTTAATATTCTTGGGCATCTTGGCAGGGAGAGAGAATTTCATTTCCCATTTGGCATTAGCTAACTCATGTTTGAAAAAGTAAACATTTATTAATAATGTTCATATGAGAAAATACTTATATAAATTAAAGGGAAAGAATGTTACTTTGGATTCATAATCCTGCAGCCTTTCAGTTGAAATGCTAGTTGATCTTAATGAGAGAAATCATTTGATTCAAGAATCGGCTAAATAGAAATTAAGATGAACATAAATGCATAAAAACAAAATTAACTGTATATGGCAAATGCATGCCTCATAGCACCTGTCCTCACACGTAGAAAAGAACATCAGCCTTTGACTGATTATTTCTTTTTGACATGATTTATCACCCGGTATTCTTTAAACTTGATAAAGCAAATTAATCTTTGATTGCAGGCGGCACTGGAGGTTGCCATTAGTCATGTAGTTTGGTGAGGTTCCTTGTGTTTCATTTACCAGGCACACAGAAAGAGAGCCCAGAAGCGATTGCCTCAGCTTTGACTTCTTTCCCAATCCACCCAGGAGAAATGATCAAAGAATTCAATATACGGTATTTTAAATTACTTCTACAGAACTGACCAACAAGGGAAAAAAGAATTTTCTCCTTACCCTATTTTTATAATTATTTTTTTTAACCAAGGACAAAGGAACAGTTACCACTTGTAGTTTCAACATTAACAACTCAAACTTGTTTCTTCGTTGTTAGGACAAGGGGTGGAGGTGGGGGGTAATTAAAAACTAGTTTTTGAAACCAGAATCTTAAAGAAAGGACATTTAGGAATCAACTATGCAGGAATACAGAAACAGGAAATAGATACTCAATATTGAAAAGATTCTTCCCCAAAGCCATTGTTCCTTTTTTTTTTTACTAGAAATATCTTCTAGATTAGTAAACATTCCATCCTAAAATATTACCCAATTTTTTCTTTTTTTTTTTTTTACACAGTACACAATGATAGGAAAATTGCCTTAACTATTAAAGTCTATTCCTTTTTGGGTTTCCTATTTTAGAATTTAGCATTAAAAGAGCATTAAATTGGTTAATACTCACCATTACTCATTCTAATACCTTAGCGTGCAGAAGAAAGAGAAACATTATCTAATGAAATAATAGGGAAGGAAGAATAGCCGAGTTAGAACTTAGGGCTTTCAAAAGCTTCTGGTCCTTTACTTAACTGATAATTGCCTATCAGAGACGTTGTCCACAATTTCAAAAACCTAGATTCTCCTGTTATGCTACCGTTAACATATATATAATATATATGATATTCATATGTAATCTGATCATCTCAACAACATATTTCTTCAATCTGGCCTTAAGTATAGGACTGAAAAGTTGATCCCTAAGAAAAGTGACCACCTCTCTTAGGCTAAGTATTAAATCTTCTGCAATTACAGTAAAAACCATTTGAATAGAATGCCAGAGAACTTAATAACCCCCCAATATTTACGATAGCCTCAATTTCCAATTAGTCTGCACAGAAGACATTTGTGTATCTAAATGAAAGGAAGAGTTCGCTGTGTAGCCAACATGCACCCTTTTAAAGATCACTTATTCTTTTAGGAAAGAATCCAAAGAAAAATGAATAATCATTAAAAATATCAAAGCCCATTTAAAATTTATGCAATGTCTTCATTTTCAAAAAACAATATTCCATTAAAATTAACTGACTGAAGTAGGCCTAACATCAGTGTTTCCAGCATTTAATTTTAGGCGATACCATCTGTTTAGAGAACAAAATTCTGCAAATGATCTAAATGTGCAAATAAAGGCATTACATGTGTAGATGCTTAAAAGATCTTTTTCTTAAGTGAAACAGAAGAGCAATTCTTAAGGAAGTGCAAGGCACAGAAAAAAGCTAAAAGCTCAAGTACAACAATGCTCTTTTTTAACAAAGGAACTGTTAATGCTCTTATTCCAGTGTTTGATGAGTCACTCTAACCAGGGTCCTGGTCATACACTTCAGCACAAACTGTTAATGCAATAACTAGGTTTCTGTCCATTTTTCTACCATCCGTATGTGAACTGAAGATCTGAGCAGCCTATATACACAGATATTCACAGACTGAGTGATACTGTGATCTTCTGAAGCATTTATTAAAATAGTATCACAAAATGTAAATACCTAGAAACCATCCTCTCTTTTCTTTCAGTGCATTTCAAAGTTTGTTGGAACTATCATTTTCTAAATACACTGTAAAGAGTTAGGAATAAATCTTTACAAAATGACTACCTTCAAATGCATGAATTTGGCATATGCTGTCTAATTGCAAATAAAATCTATCAATTGGTTTGGCTAACTTAAAAAGGATGGCAGGAATAATTAACTGTAATATTCACAACGATCAGAGTTATGAAAACTGTGTATCTATAGCAGATATTGTCAGATTTAAAGAAAACATATGTGTAATTCTATATTCTCTTTCAATATATGTATTTATATATATGTATGCATACATATACGTGTGTGTATATATATATTAGTTCCACATTTTAACTCAGGTTATTAATAGGCAAAAACTAATTAATTCCATGAGTTATTTAATGAACAATTTTGTTGAAACATTTTCTTCTATAATCATGATAAATCATTACAGTTTAGAAAATCAGAAAAACTGTCAGAATCAAGTGATCAAAATAATGTCAAATATGCATACTCTACCAAATTTTAATCTTGTCCCTGCACAGAACTCAAAGAAAGGTAAATTGAGAGAAAGCGTTCTGTAACAAGGTTTTAAGCTTGGTTTCTTTTTTGCTATAAAGGACATTTTAAGAAGGAGTAAATTCATTAGGACAAAAGTCTCCTTCCCTTTTTATTCACACTAGTTGTAACTTGTATGCTTACTTAAAGCAAGTTCACATATAACAACTTACTATATATGTGTGTGTATATGTGTGTATATATATATATATATATATGAATATACATTTACTGCTTGGCTCCATTGAGGAACTATAAATTTAATCGATTGAACATTAGCAAAAAATTACATGTGTTTATCATCTGGATTATTCTCAGATTAATAGAGATAAATGACAAAACATAATCAGTAGCAGCTCTGCAACTTAATCATTGCATCTGAGCTATAGGAAGCACTTAATTACTCTCATTTACTTGGTTCAATCTAATGAGAAAGCATTAGCCAAATGAAAAGAATGCAGTACAAACAAACAAAATAGTTATACCATCATTAAAAAGAAACTCTGACAGTGCAGGTGACAGCATAGGCAGGATAAATTACCATAATGTTCTAAATGCTGAGCTGTCAGCATGCTAATGCCATGATCAGATACCCTGGGAATCTCGGCACTATAGCTGTCAGAAACAGGTATCATAAATCACCTCTCTCTACTGTACTGCTCATTATCACAGCTATAGTATACATGTTTTTCAGCATACTTCAGTACAAATTTGAAGGCAACACTTATTCTTATGAGTGGGTCTGTTTACTCTCGCAGACACTGTAGACAATCCTTGCCTAATAAATGGATACTTTATTTCCCAATAATGAACTACAGGATCTTAGAACATGATAGGCCTCTGCTTTTAATTCATAAACCATTTGAACGAACAGACTGCAAAAACAGCACATTTTCCCAAGATATAATACAGTAGCAGTGAGCTAGATAAATTAACATCATTCCATTTAAAGAAGTATCATTATTTGGAAGCTATTCCTGGATCTGGAAAGTAACAGTAGCAGATACAAATTGTAACTACTTGCGATGCCTAGGAACATTTAAGAAAACCACCAACAAAATGCAAAGGCAGCATAAGGAATGGGAGAAAATACATGAGAATCATATATCTGATAAGAAATTAATATCCAAAATATATAAAGAACCCATACAACTCAACAGAAAAAAAAAGCCAACAAAAAGTCTGACTTAAAAATGGGCAGAGGATCTGATTAGACATTTTTCTAAAGAAGACATACAAATGTCCAACAGGTATGTAAAAAGGTGCTCAGTATCATTAATCTTTGGGGGAAATGCACATTAAAACCACAATGAGATATCATCTCGCATCGCTTAGAATGGCTATTGTCAAAAAGATAAAAAAATATAAAGTGTTGGCAAGGATGTGGAGCAAAGGCCCACAGTTGTGCACTGTTGGTAGAAAAGTAAACTGGTGCAACCACTATGGAAAATAATATGGGGGTTCCTCAAAAAATTAAAAAATAGAACTACCACACAATCTGGGAATTCTATTTCTAGGTATTTATCTGAAGAAAATATAATCATTATCTTGAAGATATCTGCACCCCTCTGTTCACAGCAGTATTATTTACAATAGCTAAGACATTGAAACAACCTGATTTTGTTCATCGACATTTAAGAAAATGTGGTGTGTATGTGTATAATGTGGTGCACATATATATACATATATATGTAAGAATAAAGTGGGGTATGTGTATAATGTGATATATATATAATATATATATAATGGAATATTATTCAGTCATAAAGAAGAAGGAAATCCTGACATTGTCTACCACATGATGGATGGAACTTGAAGGCATTATGCTAAGCGAGTAAGTCAGACAGAAAAAAGACAAATACCATATGATCTCACACATATGTAGAATTTAAAATTAAAAACAGGGAGGGGGGCACCTGGGTGGCTCAGTCAGTTAAGTTGGAGGTTGCAGGGGGGAAGAGGTGGAGGGCTGGGCAAAGTGGGTGAAGATGGTCAAGATAAAAAAAGAGATAGTCTTAACATGTTTTAGAGACATTTTTTATTTTATAGGGAAAAGGACCTTATATTTTTGAGAGCTTATTGTATATAATCTCTTTTAATCCTTACAGTAAACTATTATTATTCTAGCTTTAGAGTCAAGAAACCTGAGGATCTTAGAGTTTGAGAAACTTGCCCAAAGGCCACCTAGTGGTAGAATCATGTCTGAACCCAAGTCTGTATAACTGCAAACTGTATGCCCTTATCACTAACAGAGTCAGCAAAACGATTTCGGAAATTAAAGTCTAAGAACATATGAAACACGACAGATTTCTCAAAAAAGCTGTATGAATAAGAACATGTATACTGTAAGTCCAGTGTAAATAAGATGGTATCAAACTGCCAATTTCCATTCACCAAAAGAAACAGCTAGAAGGGAAACTAGCTTTTCATCGTCACAATACAGTTTGTAACACAATTGTGTCGAGGTAAGAGATGCTTATGATGTATCTATATTCCTAAACTGGTTCTTGCTAAAAGGCACAAGATATATTTAAGAAAATGGTGTTTCCAGTAATGAAGCAACAGAAAGAGAAATCAAGAAACTGATCCCATTCACAATTGCACAAAAAACCATAAAATACCTAAGAATAAACCTAACCAAAGATATAGGAGATCTGTATGATGAAAACTATAGAAAACTTATGAAGGAAATTGAAGAAGACACAAAGAAATGGAAAAACATTCCATGCTCATGGATCGGAAGAATAAATATTGTTAAAATGTCATTACTATCCAGAGCAATCTACACATTCACTGCAATCCCAATCAAAATTACACCGGCATTCTTCTCAAAGCTAGAACAAACTATCCTAAAATTTGTATAGAACCACAAAAGACCCTGAATAGCCAAAATAATAGTGAAGAAGAAAACCAAAACGGGAGGCATCACCATCCCAGACTTCAGCCTCTACTACAAAGCTGTCATCATCAAGACAGTATGGTATTAGCACAAAAACAGACACATAGACCAATGGAATAGAATTGAGAACTCAGAATTGGACCCACAAATGTATGGTCAGCTAATCTTTGACAAAGCGGGAAAGAGTATCCAATGGAAAAAAGACAGCCTCTTTAACATATGGTGCTGGGAGAACTGGACAGCAACATGCAGAAGAATGAAACTAGATCATTTTCTCACACCATACACAAAAGTAAACTCAAAATGGATAAAGGACCTGAACGTGAGACAGGAAACCATCAAAACCCTAGAGGAGAAAGCCAGAAACAACCTCCTGGACCTCAACCGCAGCAATTTCTTACTTGACGCATCCCCAAAGGCAAGGGAATCAAGAGCAAAAACAAACTATCGGGGCCTCATCAAGATTAAAAGCTTCTGCACAGCAAAGGTAACAATTCATAAAACTAATAGGCAACTGACAGAATGGGAAAAGATAGTTGCAAATGACATATCAGATAAAGGGCTACTATCCAAAATCTACAAGGAACTCACCAAACTCCACACCAGAAAAACAAATAATCCAGTGAAGAAATGGGTAGAAAACATGAACAGACACTTCTCCAAAGAGGAATCCAGATGGCCAAGAGACATGAAACGATGCTCAGCGTCCCTTATCATCAGGCAAATACAAATCAAAACCACACTGAGATACCACCTCACACTGGTCAGAGTAGTTAAAATGAACAAATCAGGAGACTATTGATGCTGGCGAGGATGTGGAGAAACAGGTACCCTCTTACACTGTTGGTGGGCATGTAAACTGGTGCAGACCCTCTAGAAAACAGTATGGAGGTTCCTCAAAAAATTAACAATAGATATGTAGAAACTAATTTGACAATAAACTATTTGTTAAAAAAAAAAAAATTAACAATAGAACTCCCCTATGACCCAGCAATAGCACTGCTAGGAGTTTACCCAGGGGATATAGGAGTGCTGATGCATAGGGGCACATGTACCCCAGTGTTCATAGCAGCACTGTCAACAATAGCCAAATCATGAAAAAAGCCTAAGTGTCCATCAACGGACGAATGGATCAAGAAGATGCGATTCATCTATACGATGGAATTACTACATGGCAATGAGAAAGAATGAAATCTGGCCATGTGTAGCAACATGGATGGACCTTGAGGGTGTTATGCTGAGCGAAATAAGTCAGGCAAAGAAGGACAGATACCATATGTTTTCACGTATAGGTTGATTAGGAGGAATTCAACGGAGGACCATGGGTGAGAAGAAGGGGAAAAATAGTTGGGGAGAGGGAGGGTGGCAAACCATGGGAGGCTCTTGAATGCTAAGAAGAAACTGAGGACTGATGGGGGTGGGGGAGAGGGGGAAATGGGTGATGGGCATGGAGGAGGGCACTTGTTGGAATGAGCACTAGGTGTTATATGGAAACCAACTTGCCAATAAACTATTTAAGAAAAAAAATAAAAAAATAAAATCTAAAAAAAGACAACATGGTGTTTTACATAAAGGTAAAGTATTTTTAAAGTATTCTGATTGAGTATAAAAATGTAAGGGAAAGAAAAAATACAACATATTCAGTAAGAAAAGCACAATTTCCAAAGAAAATGAAAATGATGAATGATATTTTCTTATAATCTGTTTAAAGGATCTCCTGTGCTTATTCCAGGAAAGGAATGGTATTTCTTACTGGCTTCTTGTGTTTTGGTGGGAGGTAAGTGATGGAGGTGGAGAACATTATGAGAGTTGTTGTTTAAATGCTCTTATGCAGAGTACAACTTAATTATATGTTTAAACCTCCGTCAGTTTTACTCTGATGATTATATAGTTCTATCTACTGGGTTGTAACCTGAATAACTTTCTAATGTGAATTTAAGTCCTTTCCTTATTTATTTATGTATGTATGTATGTATGTATTTATTTTTTAATGTTTTATTTATTTCTAGGAGAGAGAGAGAGAGAGAGAGATAGCGCAAGCAGGGGAGGACCAGAGAGAGAGGGAGTCACAGACTGAAACAGGCTCCAGGCTCTGAGCTGGCAGTCAGCACAGAGCCCGACGCGGGGCTCGAACCCACAAACCGCGACATCGTGACCTAAGTGAAAGTAGGACGCTTAACCGACTAAGCCACCCAGGCACCCTGTCCTTTCCTGATTTAGATATACAACCTAGCCTATGATTTTTCTTTTAAAAAGCAGAGCCCTGATAGCAAATAGATCTGCATAATATTCATTTTCTTTTCTTATGCTGAATAAGAGTTTCATTATTTTTTGTAGAATTTGATCCTTTCCTGTTTCGATCTAATTTTACCCACGTGATTCTGAAACAGAATACTCTATCTAACTCACTTCTAGTGGCCTTCTATATCCTAGGCACTTTACATGTTATAATAGGAAAAACCCTATAAGCCCAAAAGGGTTTGTACCCAGGTCAGTCTGGGACAAACCCTGTGTGATACTCTTCATTGTATGATACCATTTTCTGTCGCGTGTTTGAACTTGCTTCCTTAGATCGCCATGGGAAGAAAACTATCACACTCGTTTCCCTGATATAATTTTACAGAATTGTTCCCTGGAAAAAGGCAGCTCGGGTGGTTACTGACTAACTCACTAAGACATGTTTGGAAGTGGGAAGAGGAGGTCTGGAGGCGCCGAAGCGGCAAGCTTTGGGGAATGCTCTCTCACCTCCCCTGACTCCGAGATGGAGCCATGGGCTAGACTCCAGGGCCAGACTGAAGTAACTCAGAGATTGAAGGAAGGTTTGGGGCACAGGCAGGAGGACTTGAAGGCAGAAAAATCTCTCTTCTAAAGTTAAAGCCCACACAGCTTTCCTTAACTTTGAGCCAGCTGCCTGAAATACCATCTGATCTAGGCACAAGCAGAGCTTTGTTTCATTTTTTGTGACAAAATGTGTGGCAATAGAATGCTATAATTGATTCCTAAGGACATACATTATAATTTCAAAGGGGAGATGGATAAAATCGCATTTTTGTTTTGACTGATTTTCACAAAAACAAGGAGTGCTAGGCTTGTAGCTTTACATTTTACTGCCCATTCCCACCTCTTCCCACTTTTCCATCTCCATGTGGTCAATGACTTAAAAAAAAGCCCTACAAACCTCTATGACACAGGACAGACTGTGCTGGAGAAGAGGGATAGAGACAGATGGACAGAAAGACACCTATCCTTGAGGACTTCATGCACTAGTGTAGGAATCTAATCTCTTCAACTAGCTTATAAAATCTCTTAGGGGAGGGCCAAATTAATTAATTGAAGACTCTATAATATTATCTGTTGAAATAACAAACTAGCAAGTACGATATTCACTGTCTTATGAGTCTAGAGGGCAGAATTTTTATCACTGACATTCACTTTCAAACTTTTTTTTCTTGAAACTCACAGTGATAGTGCTCATGAGTGAAACCCACTCTGTGTAGCGTCCAGTGTTATCAACCTTACCATTCTCATGCTTGTCACACTTCTCCCCTCTCCTTCCACCCTCCAACACCATTTTGATTAACATCAAGTTTTCAAGTCATCCCTGACACTCACTAAGTCTCTCTTCATAGGAACAAGAGGGAGGGACTTGCCCTTCCTATAATTTTTTTAATGTTTTATTTATTTCTGAGAGAGACAGACAGAGCATGAGCAGGGGAGGGTCAGAGAGGGAGGGAGACACAGAATCTGAAACAGACTCCAGGCTCTGAGCTGGCAGCACAGATTGTGACGCGTGGCTCAAACCCACGAACCGTGAGATCATGACCTGAGCTGAAGTCGGATGCTTAACCGACTGAGCCACCCAGGCGGCCCGGGACTTGCCTATCCCTTCCTATACAGGGAAAAAAAAGTCCCAGTATCTTCATTAGCCAGTATTTTATTGAGCTTTCTTTTAGTAGTAAGTGGAGTTATAGAAAACATGTTTTTTAAATTTCTGCCAAATTAGCATTGTGACATTGAATATTTTTCTAACTTTCTCCTTCTTCCCTTAACAGTAACACAAAGCATGAATGTTAACTTTGTCTTTAATTCTCTCTATAAGAAGTTAGGAAAACTATCAATCCACACGGCATTTAAAAATTCATATTAAAGTCATGATTTCATCAAAATGTACCTCTTTTGTTCATGTCCATTTTTACTGTGCCCCCAAACTCTATACAACCTGAATGATAACACTGAGGTTCAAATGCTCTCCTAGTCAGCTTCATACTGTGCACCCCCCCCCCAAAAGACGTTAATTAGTCTTAGCTCCTACAAACTATTATTTCATGAGAAGAAAATTTATAGCAGTAACAACTAGCAGGTTTTAAAAGGTTTTAAATTTTGTTTCTGGGCAGTCACCTATGTCAGGCTAATGGTATTCACCATACAGGAATCCCAAAGCCCTTTGACCATGAAACGCTAGTGATGCTTGTTGGGATACTGTTAAGTTGAGCACCAAGTACATAAGTAAGGTAGACCTATAAAACACTCCTGGCTGCAAAAATTAAAACTAAAACCTCCTCTCCATAAATGGAGATTTATGTTCTTCAACCTTATGAGAAATTTAGAATATTGGTTCTCTTTTGATGATCAGATGTACAACTCAACTTGGAAATCAATGTTGTCTTATAGTGAACATTTTCCTGGGTCTATTACTTAAATAAAACAGGCAGGATCATCTCATTTTATGTTGAGGGAGGTTAGATAAAGAACTTGTAGTCATTATTTTAAAAAATACTTTAGCATTAAATAGATCTCAGTAAACACTATTTCATAGTGGAAATAAGATGTTATTACCAATTAAATTATACACATATGAAATAAGCTATGACATTTTATTCACATAAAACCAATGGCAAAATCATTCATAAATAATAAAAAATGTTATTTTTGAGAAATTTTATATTAGTTTGGAAAAAATACCTTTCATTTTATTTTCTTTTTTATATAAAATTTTAAAAAATTTTTGTTTATTTTTGAAAGAGAGAGAGAGAGAGAGAGACAGAGCATGAGGCGGGGAGGGGCAGAGAGGGAGACACAGAATCTGAAACAGGCTCCAGGTTCCAAGCTGTCAGCACAGAGCCTGATGTGGGGCTCGAACTCAGGAACTGTGAGATTATGAACTGAGTTGTAGTCGGATGCTTAGCCAACTGAGACATCCAGGCGCCTCCATTTTCTTATCTATCTCTCCCATCTAACACAACCAAGGCTATAGCTGGTCTGTCTCCTTAGTACTTAAACACAGAATCTGGTGTATGCTTAATAACTGTTAAATGAAAGAAATACATGGTTCCTTTCGAAACCATTTAGTGTGTCTGTATTATACTATGCTGCTGACATGCTGAAAAACAAAGAATAGATAAATCCTATTTAGAACATTCAGCCATTCATTTCATTATATAAGAATGAAAACGGAATATTTTTTTCTTGTGACTGGATACACTTTTGGAGGTGGTGATATACTTTTCACAATACCAGTCACTATACTAAAATATAATGTTTAAACACAATCTGGTTTAATTGTGACGTGATCCTTTCATGTATTTTATAAAAATTAACTTTGTAAATCTGACTCAGGTGCACCAGAATCATGACATCCTGAAGTTTTGTACTGTAAGCTCTTTGAAAAGGCAAACTGGATCAAAGAATATATGGTCTCAAGTATTTAAAAAAATTTTTATTTGAATATTGTTGACACAAAGTATTACATTAGTTCCAGATGTACAGCTTAGTGATTTAACATCTCTGTATGTTATGCTCTGCTCACCACCAGTGCAGCTACAATCTGTGACCACATAAGGCTGTTACAATATCATTGACTATATTCCCTGTGGTGTACCTTTTATTCCCATGACCTATTCATTCTATAACTAGGAGGCTGTATCTCCCTCTCCCATTCACCCATTTTGCCCCTTTCCCTCTGGTAACCATCAGTCTATTCTCTGTATTTATAGTCTGATTTTGTTTCTTACTTTATTTTTTTATTTTTCTCATGTATTACTGCAAACAATTTTGACAATGTGTAAGAAAGTATTGTTCTTGAACAGAATTGTAGGATTTTCTGAAATTGAGAAGTCAGCTTAAAAGACTCAAGTGTATACCACAAAGAAGGTTCTGAAATATGGGATAACAGTGTTGAGCAGTAGTTCTCAAACTTTTTGGTTTCTGGACCCTTTTAGACTTTTAAGAACTATTGAGGGAGAAACTCAAAAAACTTTTGCTTATGTGGGCTAGATCTATTGATATTTACCATATTAGAAGTAAAACATAATTTAAAATATTAATTTATTAGAAAAATAGATTTATTACATGCCAGTATCAGCAACATATTTTTATGAAAAAGCTGTATTTTCTAAAACAAAAAATATAGTAGGAAAAGTGGTACTGTTCTATATTTTTATAAATCTCTTTGATACAGGGCTTAATAGAAATAGAAGCAGCTGAATTTTTATATCTGTTTGTGCAATCTGTTGTAGTACCACATGGCACAGAGCCTCTAGAAAATTCTACAGTATATCCATTAGAGTATGAAAATAAAAAGGTTAATAATTGTACTAGCATCATTTTGAAAACAGTTTTGGCCTCAGTGACTTCCTGAAAGATCTTAGGATCTCCGGGAGTCCCTGAACCATACTTTGGGACCTGCTGGCACGGAGGTTAAAATCACAGGTTCTAGAGTCAATGCTGCTGGTCTGAATACCAGATCCTATTCTTATTAGCTATGTAAATTCGGTGAGATCACTGAACTTCTCTGGGTCTGAGAGGTACAAGCATCTTGTCATTTAAAATCTGCCAAGGCCAGCCATTTTACTAGTGTAATGTTAATGTCTAGCACAATCTGAAACATGTCTGGAACGTATGAGGTGCTCAAATATGAGTGAATAAATTAATGAGTGACTATTCATATATATACAGAGTGTATTCAGATTCCAACGGTAACACAATTCTTCTCTACTTTGAAATAGCACCAGGATGGGTAATGACTGCCAAGAATGTCCAAATCTAAACAATTAATCCTCGGTAGTTTAGTAGCCTAGGAAAAATATGTGATCACATGAAGGGGAGACAATGTGGCAGTGACTGCTTAAGCGAAGAGATGATTGTTTAGTGATAATGTCCACACATCTACTTGTAACCTGCAGTTTGGTTGTGCGCCTTTACTAGGATTATACTCCACATATGCCATGTGGGAACTGGGAAAGAAGAAAGGAAAACCACTTTTATTAAATGTCTACTTTATACTCGCCATGATTTTGAGAAGTAGAGATTTTTATTTTCAAGACACAAAGGGGAAACTAAGATCCAAGCAAGTTATATGACTTTACTTGTGGTTATACAGCCAACATATTTTTCCTACTATTTCTTACAATGTCTCCAAACATTTCTCCCGAGTTCTAATTCCTTGCACTCTATATATCTTTAGTGAATGTCTACAGAATGAAGATGGAAGACTGTATCTAATCCAAAGGAAATGGCTTACTAAAAGAAAAGCAAAACCACTCCATGCAAGCACAGGCTGTCATACAGCAAAGCAGGTCACCATCACCAATGAGAGCCAATAGTTGTTCAGATCTCTTTAGAAGGAGGTTTACGTAGTGCCACCAGACTAATGAAAAAAACACAGAATGACAGATCTGGTGAAGGAACAGAAAGAAGTAGAAGACATGATTTTGATTTTAATTTTGTTTTAGAGAAGAGTGATCCTTTGAGGACCACCATTATTCCTGATTGGCAAATATTACATTAATAACTTTTCTGACTCAGTGTATCCACCATGGCTCACCATTATGAACAAAGAGGTAAGAATGATTATTTTTTAATTAAAAAAAATTGTTTAATTTTTTTATTTTCATTTTTTAAGAGAGAGGGGGAGAAAGAGCGCTCGTGGTGGAGGGCCAGAGAGATGGAGACAGAATCTGAAGCAGGTTCCAGGCTCTGAGCTGTCAGCACAGAGCCCGACACAGGGCTTGAACTCACGAACCGTGAGATCATGACCTGAGCTGAGGATGGACGCTTAACCGACGGAGCCACCCAGAAGCCCCAAGAATGATTATTTTTAAAGACAAATTGTTAGGAGAATAATGATGGTTGTGATGGAAGGGACACGGTGGTTCAGTTATGTAGAGTAAGAACAGGAGAACAGACCGTAACAGATATTATTTTATAGGAAACATTATTTGTCACCTATAACCTGTTATGTTTCCATCAAGTTCATTCTTTCATTCAGTGATTGCTGGGTGCCTGTCATTTTTCTAAGGACTAGATGTACAGAGATGATTAAGGCATGGTCCCTAAATATAAGGGGCTCACATCCTAAAGAAGACCAGAGATAAAGACAGACAATTACCATGACATATGATAAATGTTTTTATGGCTTTGTGCCTTGAGCTAAGCCAGTCTGGAGGAATAGCTAATGCACACAGTTATCTCAGAAGGTGACAGCATTCCAGAGAAAGAAGAACATGTCCAAGGACCTAGAGGTACTGAAGGAACATAGCATGTTCAAAGAATGGCAAATAACTCCGTGAAGCCAGTGTCAGGGAGAAGGATGGTACAGAGAAGGGGCTAGGTCCCTAAGGGTCTGGATTTCACCTCGAAAGCATGAGGAGTTCCCGAAGACTGATACTGCCCTAGCAGCTTTGTCTAGGATGAGGATGTGTGGGAAGGGGAAGTCAAGACTAGAATTGGAAGAGGAGAAATAAAGTTGGTCTGAATGTGGCAAAAGGGAAAGAAAAAAGCAGAACTATTCCAGAGAATGTAGGAAGATAGAAGAGTTGTTCAAAGGACTTCTACATCTTTCACGTTGTGATGAAGGGGAGAATGACAATCAGTTAGCAATAACTGGAGATGTTTGGGGAGAAGGTAAACGTTTAAATTTCAGAAACGATGCATTTGAAAGAACCCATGAGGCGTACAAGTGGAGATATACAGACGGAAGATAGACATGAAGCTAAAGGGTTAGCGTGTGGCCAGTAATACAGCAGCGGGCTGTGTGGTGTGCCAGAGCGCTAGAGGGTCCATGTCCTGAGGGGGGAGAACGAGAGTACAGCACTCATGGCGTTATGTAATTGTGTGTTCACTTGTTTTAACTTCGCATGTATTAACTAATTTAAACTTCCTTATAACCCTATACATACATACATTATTATGTAAACATATATACATAATTATCCCCATTTTACAGATGAGGAAATTGAAGAACAAAGAGAATAAATATCTATCTGTGCAAAGTCATATAGCTAGGGAGTAACAGAACTGGAATTTGAACAAGGCAGTTACTGGGCCTTATAGACGATGTGCACAGATAGGAAAAACATGATTTTTAGAGACATGTGATTTGTTTTTAAACTAACTTTTCTGATAATAAGAGTAATAATATTCAGAAACAATTCTATTTATAAAAACAATTTCCTTCTAAATATAATTTATATAAATGCTATAATATTTTATGTGATAAAAATCTGTAAATAAGAAAAAGGCACATAATACCTTAAGGCAACTACTGTTCACATTTTAGTATATTTTCTTCTCATTTTTTCCAATGACCTTCCTCTTACCCTTGAATAAGCAACTTTTAGCCTACTTTTTGAAATTTAAGGTAATGTAACTATCTCCTCAGGATGTTAAAATTTCTATCCTATCATTACTTTAATGGCTATAATATTTCTTCAAACCATTAATATACTCAACAAATGCTTTAGTGTTGGACATTCATGTTGGTCTCAATTTCCCAGTATTATAAAAATATTGCAAAAAATATCTTTGATGATCTCAAAATAATATGCATAGTCAGACTGCAGTGGATAAAAATTATAAATAAAACATAAGTGTACTTTTTGTAGAAACAACTAACATAGAGTGACATTTAACTTTAATAGAAGATTATTTTAAAAACTAAAACAATAATAGAAATATAGCAAAAAGGCAAATAGCTTCTTAATTTGAGCAGTTATCTTTAAACTGTAATAGATAATTTGAAATGCATTAAAATCATACTGTTCCCTTGATTTGGACTGATAATATTTTCAGTTTTATTTGATTAATATACATACCATTATTTTCTTCCAAAATAAGTGAAATTCTGTCAGCCATGTTTGATATTATTTGAGTAAAATATTAGAGAAAGAAGTATAAGATACAAGACATTTAACAGCTACATCAATATACCTGAATTTCCGTTTTTTAACCTTATGTGTGAAGTATCTTGATATGCTGTTTTTGACTCTTTTCTATTACAATTTGACATACTATGTAATTCTAAAAGTTTGCTTAGTAGTTGCACTACTTTATACTTAAGAAATTGAAAATAATAGTGAAAATTGAGACCACCCCCAAGTCAGACAAACCCCCCACCTCCCGGAGTTACTTTGGCAAGGCATCTGGCTTACAAAAATCTCTCTCCCAAAAATAAAAAAAAGGAATACTTTGCCATGTCAACTTTATTTTTAATCACATAATGGGAAGATGAGTAAATTGTAATATCCATCACCAATAAGCCTTCTTCAAGTAAAGTATCAATTGACTCTGACCATAATTGATAACCTAAGCCAATAGTACATTCTGTTACAATTCCAGGTTCAAAAGGTTAATTATGGTCTGGCCACAGGCTCATCCGGAAACCTGAAACTGATTGCTATATGCCTTCCTGATGAAGATGTACTGCACATATTATAGGAGCATACTGACAAGTGATTGGAACCTCCAACATCAATGTAACAAGCAGGCATTAACCTTCACCGCATCAATTTCGCTGTCATTCTCACAGTTTATATCCGGCCAGGTCCTTTTATTTTATGAGAAAGTGTCTTATAACTGTATTGCCCTTGCAAAGGCAAGATTTCCCCCTTCATTCTAATGAATACAAAAATCAATAACAGTAAGTCAATTCAAACTATGTTATGAATTAACAATACCCAGGAAAGTTAAGAGGAGATTGGACTGATGATGAGAGTTATCATTTGTCACCAAAATCTTTAATTTGCATGTAGATTTACTGCCCAGTGCACAGAGCACTAGAAAAATATCAGCATCTTCTCCTTCCAAGGGGCACTTACACTGCTCCCTTACTTAAGGCCAAGAAAAGGAAATGGCAAGCTGAATTATAAGCATCTACTCACAAATAAAACCAAATTAGCACCTTGCATGGCTTACACCAAATTCACTGCCTGTCAGAGGAAGAAGAGGAACAACTGTGTTCTAGAACACAGGAATTGTAGAACTAAGAGATCTTCAATACAGCATAGTTTCTGAACAGATCATGTGATAATAACTAGCAAGAAAATTGTTTCTTTGATATGGGGAAGAGATAAGCAGAGAGATGTTAACAAAATGAGCACTAGAATATGAGGCTTACAAAATAATGGCTGTGTTCTTTCCTATCTGTGTGGCCTTTTAACAAAACATTTAGCCTTTCTGGTCTCAGTTCTCTACCTGTGAAATAAGAACCGATGATTCCTGGGGCGTCTGGGTGGTTCAGTCGGTTAAGCGTCCGACTTCGGCTCAGGTCATGATCTCACAGTTTGTGGGTTTGAGCCCCACGTCAGGCTCTGTGCTGACAACTAGCTCAGAGCCTGGAGCCTGCTTCGGATTCTGTGTCTCCTTCTCTCTCTGACCCTCCCCTGCTCATGCTGTCTCTCTCTCTCTCTCTCTCTCAGAAATAAATGAAAAAACATTTTAAAAAAAGAACCGATGATTCCTGCTTGGGTCTGTCTCACGAAGCACAGGTTTTCAAGCATGGCTATCCACTAGCACCACACGGAACTTAAAAACAAAACCAAAAACAAACCAAAAAACCCAAAAACCAAAAAAAAAGAAAAACCCAAAAAACAAAAACAAAAACAAAAACCAGAAGATACCTGGATCCTGATATAACTGGTTTAGGATGGGAGACCCAGGCATGAATATTTGTGGGGCACTGTCATTCAGAAAAACTTCTAATTCTACGTTTTAAACTTTTAACTATAGAAAAGTTCAAACACATTCAGACTTAATAGGAATACTTTAATGAACCCCAGGTACCCATTACCAAGCTTTAATGATCATCAATATTTTGCCAGTGTTGTATCATCTGTTCCCCAATCTGCCAACATTTAAAAATTTCTGTTGGAGTATTTTACAGAATATCCACACTGGCATTTAAAAAAAATTCCCTATGTGATTATATTGTACAGCCAGTATTGAGAACCACATGAGAATTTTGAAAATATCACAAATCACAAATTACAAAAGAGTAACGATAGAAAAAAACCCATGTGTCCAAATGGATTACTAGGCTCAAGTGTTTTTACTGAAATGGACTGATGAAGTTAATAGAATAAAATAGTTCAGTGAATACCATTTTAATCATTTTACTCCTTTGAACCAACTCATTCTCTCATCAGACAGACATCCAAGGCCACATGAAAAAAAGCTCATTTCTTTTTGTATGCCCAGTATTTTTTTTTTTTTAAATGTTTTATTTATTTCTAGGAGACAGAGAGAGAGACAGCATGAGCAGGGGAGGGTCAGAGAGAGAGGGAGTCACAGACTGAAACAGGCTCCAGGCTCTGAGCTGGCAGTCAGCACAGAGCCCGACGCGGGGCTCGAACCCACGAACCGCGAGATCATGACCTAAGCGAAAGTCGGACGCTTAACCGACTAAGCCACCCAGGCGCCCCATGTATGCCCAGTATTTTTATCCTTACTCTACTATCTTAATAGTTTGTTAAATGTTGCTCCTTCAACCTGGAAAAATTTAAGCCGCTTTCGACCCTCTCCCGATACCTACCCTGCCATCTCCCATTTGGCCTCAAAACCCAGAACACATACTACCACTGTCAAGGCCATTAGGCTCCTCAATCTCATCTGTCCTGTCCCCCTCAAGCCCAAGGAAGGTGCCTCTCCTACGGGCTGCTGCAGGCCTGTGTTTACCTCAGTCACAGCTTTATCTTGTCAGTCTCATCATGAAAAACAGGACTGTTAGAGGGTAATGATGATTTCCCAACACGTCTGGTCCATGATAGGCATTCAAAATGTCAATGCTTGAGTTTCCAAAAATGCAGGCCCATCACTTACTTCATCTAGGAGCCCAGTGAAATATGCTCAACGGTTTGGTCACGCAACTTCCTAAATGATTTACCTCTGGCAGCTGCACCTCAACTAACTGCCTAAAGGCCAAGGAGAAGGGTGGTTGTTTACTAGAATACAGAGAAATGTAAAGCATATAGGAAATCCTAAGTACACTTTTTTCCCCCAACAACACTCCCAACCTCAGAACAGCCTGCTGCTGACAACCTTGGTTTCTGTATCAGGCTAATATCTAGACAGACTTATCCTAAAATACACAGGTTTTTGCTACTCAAAGGTATAAGACAGAGAAACAGAGGAACATTTTTAAATACAGAAAACCTTTCTTTCCTCTCTGAAAGTTTTGGTTTAAAGATATTCACAACATGCTAAGAAGCAAAGCTTATTAACCTATAATATATAATACATGCCCACCACTTATATGAACACATCCCCTGGGATTATTCCCCAATGATTTTTCTTTGATTTAGTGGACCACTGGGAAAAAGAAATGACTGTATTCAAAGATGATAATATGAACAGTTGTAATAATAATTGCAATAACAACATCAACAATAATAGAAGCAACTAATACTTAATGAGCACTTTCGGTATGTCAGTTATCACGCTAGGCATATTATCTCAATCCTCATAGTAGCCCTATAAATTAGGCATTCCTATCCACACTTTGTGATGAAACTAAAATTTAGACAGCCAAGGAACTGGCCTAAAGACTTGGTTTGTATAACACAGTTCGGGAGAAAAGCAGTAGAGAGAGAGAAACAAAAAAAGGAATTAACATGATTCAGCTTTCCACTGGTTGCTCCACTGGATACTGGCCTGTAACAATTTCAACACTGGATGCAGAAAACCTCTAAGAGAAATTTCTTCAGTACCTCCTTGAAGCAGAAGGTAATAAAGTCTTTTATAAAATATCAGTTTGCAAATGAGATACGAAGTCAAGAATCACAGACTTTAATTGAATGGCCACAATTAATATGATGTAATCTATTTCATAATGTAATCTAAAACCATCATAACTGCTTTTGGACTAAGATATGAATCTCTACAAGTTCTAACACATAGAATTTTCACTAGGATCTCAGAAATAAGCCATCACTATCTTCTTCTACCCACAACTCTTTTGTTGACAAAGTAGCCTTTAAGGTAGACACTAAAGAATTCAGCCCCTCCTTTCAGATGTAAAATTTAGGCCCTGTCCTGGTGTCATTATTATTTTCCTAAAATTACTCTTTCTTTATAAATTGCAACATTTCCTCCAAGTACTCAAAGTGAAATTTTAATTCCTTATCCTATCAAACCTTTACCTGTTCTTTTTAAGATTTTACCTTTTTATAGAAAATATCTCTCCACATCGATGGTGTATTACTTCTCTTTAGGGGTGTCTGGGTGGCTCAGTCAGTTGAGCATCCAGCTCTTGACTTCAGCTCAGGTTATGATCTCATTGTTCATAAGACTGAGCCCCACATTGAGCTCTGTGCTCAAAGTGCGGAGCCTGCTCGGGATTCTCTCTCCCTCTCGCTCTGTCCCTCCCCTGCTTGTGTGCACATGTCTCTGTCTCCCAAAAAAAATAAATAAATATTTTTTTAATTAAAAAAAATTACTCCTATCTGCCAACAACAATCCAATTTGCATATTTTATTCTACCTATAATGTTGTGCCTCCTAAATACTTACTGACTATACAACAAAATAATTCAGCACCCTTACAAGATATTTTCCTCCTCAGGTTTCTTCTAACTTCACACCTCTTGCCAAAAGTAATACCTTCAATTCAATGACTTCATTAATGGCCTCTGCTTCAAATCCGTTTTGGTAGAAGACAGGCAAAAACAAGTTAATAAATATGATGCATCAACACGTAAGTGTCTTTCCTCAAAGGAAAAAAGGCCACTAATACCGAGTAATCATAAAGAAAGTAACACTTTTCATTCATGATGGGCAAATTCCTTTTACATGCATTTCATGTGATTTTATCTGATATTCCTTCAGTCCATTGAAATAGAAAGGGCAGTTAACACGTCCATTTTGGACTGGAGAAAACTAAGGCTCGGAAAGTTTAAGACCTACAAAGGGTAACTGAACTACCTTCTGAATTTCTATGCATTTCTTTATTAGCATCAACAATGGATTTCCTTTGGTGGGGGCTATAAACCTAACACCAGATGGAAAGGATTGGGCTCTCTTTTTATTTACAGCCAGTAATGTCTTAGAGAAGTTCAACTTCAAGATGATAAAAACATAAAGACTCACACAACCACATAAATAAAGTCTTTATGGCCCACGTGAGTTCCAATCATAACCTTCTTTTTTCCATGAACCATTCTAAACATGATTAAAGTTGTCATAACAAGTACATCAAGGGGAGAGAGAGTTAAGAAAACAAAATGGAGTGAAATAACAAACCTCCATGGCATTATGGACTATTTAGTGAGAATGGACTTGAAATTCACAAAGCTAAGGGGTTAAGAGATTCCGAAAAAAATAAAGGAAAGTAAAATTAAATTAAATTAAATTATCACTAGAAAAAGAAAAGTAAGAACAGCTTACAAAAAATTTCCAATGTGAGTAAAGTAGGATTGACAATCTGACAAAGTTTGCACAAATTGAATATAATCCTCTTGGGTATATGAAGATACCAACATATAACAAAAACCATTGCGTAAATTCTTCTACGCAAAGAGAGCATAGTTCTGAAAGATCAGAAGAATCAATGTTAGATGGCACGCTTCGGTGAGAACAATATAAAGTTAAGAGCCTACAGAATCAGAGGAAGCGTTTTGCTTTCAGATGTCTA
Organism: Hyaena hyaena; assembly: GCF_003009895.1. Taxonomy (NCBI): domain Eukaryota; kingdom Metazoa; phylum Chordata; class Mammalia; order Carnivora; family Hyaenidae; genus Hyaena; species Hyaena hyaena. The sequence continues at coordinate 1,439,517 of NW_024080734.1, read as the reverse complement.
GAGAAGTTCTATGATTATTAATTCAAATGATCTGTTTCTAAGGAACAGAGAAACATTGGGAGGATCCACAAAGGTGTAAACCCACCTTAAACTCAGAGATCATTATATAAAAATGACAATGACGACGATGATGATGACAATGAGAACAATACAAACAAAAGATTCAAGTTATAGAACAATTATAGAGTGCCAGCCACTTGGACAGTTATTTTTTCAGGCATAATTACCGATCCTCATAATAGCTTTGCAATGCAGGCATTACTGGCCTGATTTTCACTAGACAAAATGCCACACAGGTGAGTTCATCTAGTTCACTCAGTGACTTGCCTAAGGCCAAAATCTCTCATCACCTGACATACAATTAAAAACCATACGAATGCTGGCTGCCACCATCTGGATTGGGATCTGATGACTATTGTCTTCCCTTCCATTAAATAGAAAAGAATAAGGCCTTGCAATAGAGTTAACTGCCTCTTTCATTCCTTGGTCTGTTCTGGAACCTACTGCATAGCTAACATATGCTAAGATATCTCACATGCTGGTAAACTGTACGTTCAAGGCAACGGACTTTACACCTTTAAAACCGTTTTTCACACCTAATGACTACTTTTCACAATATACTTTTTAAACTAAAATAACATTAGCTACCATCTATGGAGCAACTTACCACGACCCAGTACCATGTGTACTGTGTTATGTATATGACTTCCATTAGTGGAGATCAGGTCTATAGGAGTTTAAAACCAGGGATTTTCCCCACTTACCATCCTGGCTCAAGCTCAGCTCTGATTTAGTCTGTACTACTTTACTGTTGAGAGCACTAAATTAGACTGCTGCAGAGCGGGATTATTGCTGCAAGTGAAACAGGGCATGACACACATTTCATCTGATTAGATCGCTACACTGCATAAGAACTAAAGTGAAAATAACTAATAAATTTCTATAGTCATCTAAAAAATACAGATCTGTTTAGGGTTCATGAAAATTATAGCAGCCCTTGTGACTACATTTGTCCTTTGACACTGAAATGATATATTAGAAAGTGATCATCAGCAGGTGCTTTTCCAGAAGTTCACCTCTTACATAAGCTACCTAATGCAACTGGGTTCTTGATATTATTTTTTGCAGGGAGGAATCATTACAAGGCATTAAAAAGGCAGTGATTTCTTTTCCAGTAACAACTCAGCTATGACATCATGTGTGTGATTTTGTATAATTATCAACTTAGTAAACATAAGTAGTTGTCTAATATGTGCTAAGTTGTCATAAACACTGGAAGAGATAACAAATTAATAAAGCAGAGCTTATGATGTCAAGTAGCTGATAGTCCACAGGGGTCAAGGTCATATATAAACATATCTTGACTTTCCATAATATGCAGAATAATGTATTTCTATCTTTTATGTAATGAATTTGAAGGAATAAATCAAAGCTGCAAGGACTTAGAAGATGGCAGAAAAAAGGGGTGGCAGGAAGTTGACTTTGAAGTCAACTTTGAAGTTGTCTTTCTACAAAATTCAAAGACACGAGTATAGACATTACATACAAATGATACTTTCTATTATACAAGACCCAAACCAAACTAAGGATCAGTAGGCATTCACTAAATGCCAAACAGTAGGTTTAAGGACTAGAGGTCAAGGTGAATAACAATTCTTCTCAGGACATTAGAAGCTCCTGGTGGTATACAGTTCAGGTTCCTCAAGAACCACCACTGTGGGGCTAAGGACAAGCTGGGCTTCCTAGGTTTTTTTAGAAGCTGAATGAACTATGAAATCGTGTTGCTATGATGTGAAAAATGTCTCTTGGCAAAAATAAATGTAGGTGGTAGCTCTCCTGGTTGAGAATTTTTTCAGCTAGACAGAACCTTTGCAATAATCCAGGAGAAGCCCTCATTTTATAAATAACAGAGTATGGTCCCATAGCTAACTGGAGGTAGAGCCTTATACCTGGTTAATCCTAATGGCTGGGAGAGAAAATCTTAGCAAATCCCTTTTATCTTAGTTTATGATGATGACACCATTATAAAAGGTGACTATTTATTATGGAAGTAAATACGGCATCATAGACCATCAGTCACAAACTGGGAACATTTTTGTTTTAAGAGTCACGTCAACAGAACTTATCTCTGTAGTCATAGATCAATTTGGCTAAGTATTTTTAGATCTTCAACATAATTTGAAGTATCACTCAATATATTATTGGGAGTTCACTAAATGCCCAAGTAGAGCTTACAGACTAGAGATCAAAGTATTTACTCTGAGAAATCTCAGAACTTAAGAAGCTCCTGACGGTGCAGAGGCCAGACATGTAAGTGTGTGATATAATTACTGCAATAAAAGAATGTACAAGGGGCCATGATAAAAGAGGAACACCAATTTGGGGAAAAATAACTCCTGTTTTGGTAGGAATTGCTGTTATTAAGTCATTTAATAAGGCATGAAAATTATTTCACATAACTTAATGATGAAATATTCAAATTTAGACTTTGCCTAGAAAAGAGAAAATTGATGTGTTCTCGAGAAGGAACAAATGTACACAGGTAAGTCCAACATAGATACAATTTACTGGTACTTAACGTTAAGTACAATTTTACAGCAAAAAAAAGTGTGTGTGTGTGTGTGTGTGTGTGTGTGTGTGTGTTGTACTGTTATTTTTTTGGGTACCAAATCATATTTTCCCAAATCATATTTTCTGACTTCAACAGATTTAAAACATGTTCTTGGTCAAGATTTCTGGTCCCCGAAACAGATGTTCACAAAATGAACCATTAAAGATCACCTCACCAAAATAAAGTATTTAAACATAAAAGCCTATAGTAACCAATGCAACCAACACAAATAAAAAAGCAAAGTAATTGGGAAATAACTTTATATTTCACAAGAGGACTGAAACTTTAAAGGTAAACAGAAAAGGAACTGGACTACACAACCTTATGTACTGAAAAGACTTCTCTTCACTTGTTTACTCTGTGATCCCTGTCATGCTGGGGAGGCTAGCTAGCGACTTTTAGAAAATGGACATGTTTGTTTGATAACAGGGGCAATGATGAAAACTGTGAAACAGTGATTAGATAAATAAACTCAGCAGTACTTGTTTCCTTTAGAAGTTATACCTGCTTATACCCCAAGTCACAGTGTAAGAATCTGAGGTTATACATCCAACTCAAGTAACAAAAACTTATATTGGCAAGATACCTAAATTACTGTCTGCCAAAGTAATTATTTAGGCATTCAAAGGCTTTCATGTGTTATCTCAAATAATTCTCACAATAATTCTGTGTGGTATGTACTAGTATCCCCAATCTGTAGATGAGAAAACTAGAGCCTTAAGAGGTTATGTGACCTTCTGATTTATGTGACCAGAAAATTAGGGGGAAGATCAGACTAGAATGGAGGAGTCCTGATTTCTTCTTATTTTTTTTCATGTTTATTTATTTTTGAGAGAGAGAGAGAGGCAGAGAGAGGGGGAGACACAGAATCTGAAGCAGGCTCAAGGCTCTGAGCTGTCAGCACAGAGCCTAATGGGGGGCTCAAACCCACAAACCGCAAGATCATGACCTGACCTGAACTGAAGTCAGACACTTAACCAACTGAGCCACCCAGGCACCCCTCAGAGAAATCCTGATTTCCACTACACTCTTTTTGGAAGTCCCAAGTCAGTGTACATTTGAGTAAGGGGGCAAGAAGACTGCAACTTTGATCCTCAAGTTCAGGTGTTTCTTACAGCTTTCCAACACTGAGCTTGCTTGAGAACCAGCCTTGCATCATAGTTCAACTCTTTCCTACCAGCTCAGGAGTTGGTTACCCAATCAAACTGATTGTTTTATGAGTTAAATGTGTGTGACAGAAAAAAATTACTTCAAGCCCAAATTCTAAGCCTAAGGAGCTATAGAGAACTTCAGCAGAGTTAGCAGGATCCTTAGGACATTTAGTTTATTTCAGTTTCTAAGTAAGGAATGGAGGACTACAGAAGTTCAGTGACTGTTTCCTGACTCTGTAAGAAAAAACCAGGGAAGGTACCTTTTATCTGATATTATTTGCATTCAACGTATCTAATATGTATCACAATAAACAGGGAGAGATCTCTTTGAAAAATTTCCCATCGATTAACTGAAGTAATGTGTCCTTAAATCCAAATTCGTAACAAATCAGGAAGTTTTGTGTGAAAACGTATGTTTTCATGTATGTTTTATGATGACTTATGATTAAAACGCTGAGTTGGAAAAAACAAAACCAAAACCAAAAACTGAGTCGGTGTTTAGTTTGAATTAGGAAGGATGATTTCCAAATTATAAAATAAAGGTCACCGTGTCCAGGATAAGAGCTGCGCGGTGGCATGTACACACAAGGTGCATACCTGGAACGTCCGCTATTGTGTAATGGCAAGCGCTCCGTGTTTTACAGCAGTATTTAGAACAGAGGTAGCTTTTACAATAAAATCCGCGATTCCGTACCTTGAAACAAAGGACACCGCACGACATGTTTGGTTAATGTTTGAACACTTGCATCAGATTGAGCTTATGTGAATATACTGCTAAATGCTATATCAATCTTAATACCTTATAAATCATTCATGAAAGACAAATCTGCAGAGTATATTGGGAAGTAGTTCTCGACCCATATCCCTTTATTCAATGACCATGGTGTAGCTCTTATCCTCTTATTAAATGATGTGGAAATCTGTCACTTAAGTCAGTTTTACTGACTGAGGGAAAAGGGGAAAGAAAGAGAATAAGGGATACCACTACTGAAGAAAGAGAGTCAAAGGGTGAGCACACCTATTGAGTGCCTGTCCTCCAAGATGCAGTTGGAAGAGCGGTAAAAGCATAGGCTTCAAACTCTATGGGCTAGGGTTTTTTTTTTTTTTTTTTTAAATGTTTTTTATTTATTTCTAGGAGAGAGAGAGAGACAGCGTGAGCAGGGGAGGGTCAGAGAGAGAGGGAGTGACAGACTCTGAAACAGGCTCCAGGCTCCGAGCTGGCAGTCAGCACAGAGCCCGACGCGGGGCTCGAACCCACGAACCGCGAGATCATGACCTAAGCGAAAGTCGGACGCTTAACCGACTAAGCCACCCAGGCGCCCCTGGGCTAGGGTTTTAAATACCAGTTATGTCACAAGTTAGATGACCTCTGACAGAGACTTCAGGCCTCATTTTCATCATCTATAAAAATGGAATCATATGATCTACCTTAACATAGCAACCAGCCGATGCCCAGTAAGACGAAGGTGCTCAATAAACAACAACTGCTATTACTGTGTTGAGGAAAAAGTTTGGTATCTCAACTACACTTAAAAGAAAAACAAAATGGTGAGAAATCGCTGTCTCTTTTCATACAAAAATGCCCCAAAAGGCTCTATATTACCACGGGCAGTCATAGACAATTTCTTCCTTATAATAATGATGAAGAGTGTTCTATGCAGAATGTTCTATTTGCAGCAGTGATTCATTGTGTGCATGGAAAGAATTGCTGACACGTTGAGAAGATATTTTCCCGTAAAAGGTTGAAGTCCTTAAGCAGCAAAAAACACCAACGTCCATCATCTTTAAACCCTATTGATTTCTGGTGAAGATTTAAAAGGCTGTTTACTTATTTCCCATCATTTCTGTCAGAGCTGTAACAGTTCTCTTCCCACTGAATAAACCTCTCATGATCCTCCTGGTGATTAAGGTCAGACAAAATGTCAAACTCCTAATGCTAAGTGCTTTCACATTAAAAATTCATATCAAATCACCAAGTAAAATCCAAACAAGAAGTCAGACATGTAAACAGTTCACAAAAAAGAGTTGCAGTGACCATTACAGAATATAGGTGCAGTATAGATGTAAAGAAGGAAAAAAAAAGGCTTGGCAACAGGTCAGAAAACTTCCCCCTTCTTCCTGGCATCTTCACTGTCATTTCCTATTTTAGAATTAGTGGCCATGTTGGACTTAAGTCTCAAGCGTGTGTGTGTGTGTGTGTGTGTGTGTGTGTGTGCGCGTGCGCGTGATCACTTCAAATCATTAGCAGCTATCTGGTTATACAAGTTCGGCATGATGGTCTTTTGTTTGACAGCAGGGAGTCAGGGTAGAGGGAGTGTTTTGCTCAGTATGTGAAATAACCCCTGCTAGACCTTCTTGTAGGCATGGCTGGATGGCTGGATCACTGGATCTGGAGGTGAAAGAAACAGTACCAGGATCTCATCTCTCTCCACCTGTTAGTGTTTCTTTTCACTCCTTTTATTCACTCTCAAGCTGGCTTTCTGAACACTGTAGGCCTTAAAAGCTCAAGACTTCGATTTTGCCAGCTACAATTTTGGTGGAAAGAAAGCTTCTTTTGCCAAATAGTTCCAATAGGTCCCAACTTTATTTATCTGAATGTGGAGTGGTTCACATACTCATATTCAACCAGTAATTGTGGACAGGGGATAGATCCGATTGGCCAGGCCCATGGCATGTCTGCATTCCTGAGGCCAGGGAATGGAGTGAGTTCCCCATGGACTAAGACAGCATGAGATTTACTTGATATCAATAATAAGAGCAATTAACTATAATCAAGTTTATTTTCTGATGGGCCAACAGGAGATTTTAGCTATCAATTAATACTGACCTTGGGCAAAATATTTTACTTCTTGGAGCCTTGGATTCTTTGTCTTTGAAAAGGATGACAGAACCTATATTACAAAGACTAAATACATAGGTAAAGCCCCTAGTTTCGTATCTGACTCATAGAAACTACTCACTTTCTATGTAGAACTAGACTAACTAGAAGATGTGATATTGGCAGCTCAAGCATCATATCTATTATGTGAGGAGTACCCATGAAGCAGGTCCCCAGTTAAGTCTTCTGGGTTTTTCATTTCCATATTCCTTCAGATATGCTCTTAGCCAGAGTCTCAGGAAATATTCAAGAGAAGAAAATGAAGCACTGACAATACTTGAGTAAGTACTTTGCAAAAGTCTCAACTTACATGCTTTGATGACTAAATACAGGTAACTTCTTAGTTCTCTTGAAATCCATGAGAAGAACCCTTCAAATGCTACAGCTCTACGATAGGACAATTCTCTAAGGTCATCACCCATACAAAGAATAAAGTAAATAGAGAGGAGTGTCAGATCCATAGAACCACAAATGATAAAATAACCAACTGCACCATTATAGGAAAAATGTATACATGCTAAATTTACATATACCATATTGTTATATATTTAGAACTAATGTAGAGACAAATTTTGTCCTCACAGCACAAAAACTGATGGTTTATCACATATCCCTTTTTGGGTAGGGATAGGAATTTGAAAGAAGAGTTTATTTTGAGAGACTAAAATCCCAGAAGATATCTTGATATCTCTTCTGTCAACCACAACAGTTTTCCTACTCAAATGTGCCTTTAATTTCCCTTAAACAGTTATTCTTCTGGGTTAAACAACACTTTATTTTAAAATGTAAACATTACTTAGGAAACAGAAGACTTTTTTTGTTTTGTTTTTAAGAAACCAGTGTAAACAAAGTCAGTACACAAACAAGGAAAAAGTAGTGACAAAGGGAAAGAGCTCCCATAAATCAGTATGAAAAAGGACCAAAAATCAGATAGAAAAATGGACAAAGAACATAAGTAGGTAGTTTACAGATGAAATGTGGAAAATAAATAAATGAAAAAATTCATTATTACAAAACTGCTCTGGAAACGTCAGTGAGATAACATGTTTCACTTGTTAAGATTGGTAGAGATGAGCATGACCTAGTATCTGTCAAGCTGTGGAAGAACAAAAACTCTCAGACACTGTTGGTGGTCTTCAATAATTATTAAATGAACAAACTATAAACATGCGAAAATCTCCCTAACTGCATATAGGAAAACAACCCATAAATGTTATAGTAGTTATAGAAAGGGCAAAGTTGGTTTGATTTAGCACAACACTTTTGGAGAACAATTTGGCAATTTCTATCAAAATTTTAAATGTATATATCCTTTGGCCTAGCAATTCCTCTTATATGAGAGTTACCTTCTAGCATTTATGTACTGAGCAAATAGACAAGTATAAATATAAGGATGTTCACCTTAGAAATAGTTATAAAAGAAAAAAGAGGCAACTTGATTATCCAGTAATTAAACTGGATAATATATTGTACATGTGTACAACAGAAGTATGGTACATAGATACTATCTGACCATTAAGAATATCAGTGATGTAATCCACGTGTACTAATACACACTGATGTTTAAGAAACATCATGTGGGAAAACAATTTATAGGGTTTATACATAGGTGATTCCATTTGCATGAAAATAATGACAAAGACATACACAAATACTTGCATGTACATATGACTGAAAGGAATATAACTGAGGATATTATATTGGGAGAAAGAGGGGAGGGAATTGGCTTATTTTTCCATTTTTTTCCTTTGCATTTTTCAAAATGATTTTAAAATTATTACTATTATTTTTAAAAATAAAGGCAGTGAAAACAATGAAATGTCCATCAACAGAAGAATGGATATACACATTGTGATATATTTACACAATAGAATACTACCTCATAATTAAAAGGGAAGAATAAGCTATTGTTTACTTGTCAGCATAAAAGGATCTAAAAATCTTATGTTGAGTGAAGAAATAGGGGGTTTAAAAGAACACATACTTTGTTTCCATTTATATAAAGTCTAAAAACAGGTTAACACTAATCTACAGTAACCAAAATGAGAAAGTGTTCATCTTGGGGGCTGGGGGAGAGGGGCACTGACTGGAAAGAGAAATGAGGAAATTTTCTTGGGTGGCAGTTACCTTTATGCATACAAAAATTTGTTGAAATGCATCAAATCAAATACCTAAAATCTGTTCATTTTATTGTAAATAACTTCTACCTCAAAGTTTAAAATGGTTGTTGCTACAACCACTTCTGTAAGAAGATAACTTACACAGTCTACAAGTCAGAAATGACTCCAGCCACCTCTCCTGATAGCAAAGTGTGCATCAGAGAGGCAATAAAGATAGACCTCAGAGAAGAAGAAAGTGCAAGAAAAAGAAAAAAAAGGAAAAGCCATAAGCCAGGAGAGAGAACACAAAGGAGGAAAGAACACATGGATTCAGGTAAGTAGACAAGAGCTCATATATAGAAAGGAGATGGACAGAGAAGCTACAAAGAAAGAAGGCAGAAAGTACTATAAGGAGAAAAAAGAATTAGAAAACACAAAGGAGAAGGGCTTCAGGGATAAAGCTATCCTTGACTACTACTGACTGGCCCTGTTAACACCAAGATGAAACTGTTTCATGCTGATGACATGATCTTGAACCTAGAAAAAGAATCCACTAAAAATGATTACAACTACTAACTGAGCTCAGCATAGTTATAGAATCAAGGTCAAAATAATGAAATCAATTTTATTTTTATAGCAAAGAGCAAAACACAAGTGAAATAAGAAAAAAAAAATCCCGTTTGCAATAGCATCAAAAAGAACAAAATACTTGGAAATAAATTTAACAAAAGAAGTGCAAAACATATCTGAGAACTACAGAACATTACTGAAAGAAATTACAGAAGACCTACATAAAGAGAAAGACATCCTATGTTCACAGATTGGAGGACAATATTGTCAAGGTGACAATACTCCCCAAATTAGCCTGCAGATTCAGTACAGTCCCTGTCAAAATCCCAGCTTCTTCGCAGAAATTGACAAGCTGATTCTAAAAATCACAAGAAAATCGAACGGATCCAGAATAGCCATAAGAATCTTGAAAAAGAACAATTCCTTCTCAATTTCAATGTGTACAACAAAGCTACAGTAATCAAGACCACGTGATACTGGTATAAGGACAGACATACAGGTCAATGGAAAAGAACTTAGAGTATATAAACAAACCTTCACATTCATAGTCAAATCTAAACATATATACAGACTGAAGTGAAGGGATGAAAAAAGATTTTCTATGCAGATGGAAGAAAAAAAAGGCCAACATAAATACTTACATAAGACAAAACAGACTTTAAAACAAAGACTATAGCAAGAGACAAAGAAAGGCACCATATAATATGAAAGGGATCAATCCAGGGTGTCTGGGTGGCTCAGTCTATTGAGCGTCTGACTTCGGTTCAGGACATGATCTTATGGGTTCATGAGTTTGAGCCCTGCATTGGGCTCAAGGCTGTCTATGTGGAGCCTGCTTCCTCTGTCCCTTCCACTCTGCCCCTCCCCTGCTCATGTACTCTCATTCTCTCCCTCAAAAATAAATATTTTTTTTTAAATAAAGGGATCAATCCAACATGAGAATATAACAATTACATATTATCTACACATCCAACATAGGAGCAGCTAAATACAGAAAGCAAATAGTAATAGACATAAAGGAGAAAAAGCAGTAATACAATAATAGTAATGGACTTTAACATATCATTTAAAATAATGGATAGACCGCACAGCAAATCAACAAGGAAAAGGTAGCTTTGAATGACATACTAAAGCAAATGCATCTAACAGATATATACAGAACATTCCATCCCAAAACATCAGAAAACACATTCTTTTCAAGTGCACATGGAACATTCTCCAGGCCTTATAACAAGTTTCAATAATTTCAAGAACACTGAAATCATATCAAGCATCTTTGTCAACCACAGTAGGATGAACCTAGAAATCAGTTACAAGAAAAAAAAAGCCTGGAAAAAAAACCCCCACAAATACACGGAGGCCAAACAACATGCTACTAAACAACCAATGGGGAAATCAAAAGATACACAAAGACAAGTGAAAATAAAAACAAAAACTCAAACAGTCCAAAATTCTTGGGACACAGTAAAAACAGTTCTAAGAAGAAAGTTGATAGTAATGTAGGCTTATTTCTCAAGAAATAAGAAAAATCTGAAATAAACAACTTAATCTTATACATAAATGAACTAGGAAAATTAGAACAATCCAAAGCTAGAAGGAGGAAGGAAATAAAAATTAGAACAGAAATAAATGAAATAGAAGAAAAAAAAAAACAATACAAAAGATCTGTGAAATCAAGAGCTGGTTATTTGGAAAGATAAACAAAACTGATAAAAGTTCATCCATACTCACCAAGAAAAAAAGAGAAAGGACTTAAATTTAAAAAATCAGAAATGAAAGAAGAAAAATAAGAGCCAACACCAAAGAAAAAGATTAAAACAGAATATTATGAAAAACTATACACTAACAAATTGTGGACAACCTAGAAGAAATGGATAAACTACTAGAAACCAAAAATCTTCCAAAACTCAATTAGGAAGAAACAGAACTGACTTGAACTTGAACTTCCTCAATTAGGAAGAAACTTGAACTGACTTTCAAGAAGAGTGCCAAGGGGAACGAATACCCTTTTCAACAAATGGTGCTGGGACAGCTGTGTATCCTAGCGCAAAACAAATGCAAAAGAATAAAGCTGAACCCTTGCTTCATACTGTATACAAAAATAAATCAAAGGCCTAAATGTAAGAGTTAAAACTATAAAACTCTTAGAAGAAAACATGGGAGTATATTTTCATGACCGTGCATTAGGTAGTCACTTCCTAGGTATAACATTAAAAGCTCAAGCAACAAAAGAAAAAATGAGATAAAACTGGATATCACCAAAATTAAAAACTTTTATGCTTCAAAGATACCATCAAGAAAGTACAAAGGCAATCCACAGAATGAAAAGAACCTGCAATCATATAACTGATAAAAGACTTGTATCTGGAATATATAAAGAACACTTAAAACCCAATAATAAAAAGATAAATAACCTAATTAAAGACAGGCAAAGATCTGAGTGCACATGTAAAGAAGATATAAAAAAGGACAAGCATATGACAAGATGTTCAATATCATCAGCCATCAGTCAAAACCCACAGGAAGATTACACTCCACACACAAAGGATGGATAGGCTAAGAAGGACAGATACCAACACATGTCGGCAAGGTTTGGGACAAATAAGAATCCTCATACGCTGCTGCTCAGGTGAAGCCACTTTGGAAAACAGACTGGCAGTTTTTCAAAATTTTAAACATAGAGTTGTAATATGAGGCAGCAATTCTGCTCCTAGATATATTCCCAAGGGAAATAAAAAAATATCTACACAAACATTTGCATGTGAATGTTCACAGCAGCATTATTCGTTTTTCCCACAAACCCTTCTGCCCACCCCACAAAGCAGCAGTATTCATAATCGCCAAACAGTGGAAACAATCCTAATGTCCATTGACCGATGAATGTATAAATAAAACGTGTTATATTCACAGAAAGGAATGTTATTCAACAATAAAAAGGACACACTGATACATGCTACAACACGATGGACCTTGAAAAATTATGCTAGATGAAATAAGTCAGTAACAAAAAAATAAATATTATGTAGATTTCACTTATATGAAATATCCCAAATAGGCAACACTACAGAGACAGGAAGTAGATTATCAGTTGTGTACGGCTGGAGGAAGGAAGCTTAATGTAACGGCTAGGGATAGTGGTGTTTCTTTTTAAGTGATGAAAACTATTCTACAACTGATTGTGGTGATGGATGCACAGTTCTATGAATATATTAAAAACCAATGAACTGTATACTTCAAATGGGAAAATTCTATGGTATGTGTTATCTTTTTTTAAATTTTAAAATGTTTATTTTCAGAGAGAGAAAGAGGAAGAGAGGGAGAGAGGGAGGGGGGAGGGGGGGAGGGGGAGGGAGAGAGAGAGAAAGAGAGAGAGAGAAAGAGAGAGAGAGAGAGAGAGAGAGAGAATCCCAAGCAGCTTCTGCCCTACCAGTGCAGAGCCCAATGCAGGGCTCAAATACACAAACTGTGAGATCATGACCTGAGCTGAAATCAAGAGTTGGACGTTTAAGCAACTGAGCACAGTTGCTTAATCCCAGGCACACCAGTATGTGTTCTTATCTTAATAAAGCCTTAAAAAAATTAAATGTCCAACAACACTTTGACTTTAGTGGGATATATACCTTAAGGACAAACACAATTTTAAAAACAGTAAATGGTTTCTTTTAATTATATAATTGAAGGTAAAATTAATATTGTTATCCCAAAATTACAAATAGGGTGTGTATTTTGTGATAAAATAAATAACTATGTTGGTATAGTTCAAAACTGGAAGTTGGAGCTCTGGAGAAAGAAGCAACAATTAAAGATACATGAGGTTCAGTAAATACCTTTAGTGCTGGATTTCAACTGGAAGAATCAGTATGAGCTTATGTTGATTTCACCTTCAAAAAATTGCATATATCCTATCTGTCCATTAAATGAGTAGAATAAGGATCACTCCTACAATAATGAAAATTCTTAGACCCCCAATTGTGTTCTATAAATAGCATTTTTCCATTCAAAAGAACGAGAGCTTTTGGAGAAATGGTTCATCCCAGATTTGTGGCAGAAAATAGACAAGATAAGCCTGGAATATCTTGTCATACCAGATAGTAAAAAAGGCATCAAACTGCTACTAGGTCTGTGTCAAAAGGACTCAGAAGAAGGCGACTCTGAAATTGAATCCAACTCAAAGTAGTTTCCAAGGGCCACAGAGCGGATAATTTGAGTACCAATACTATTTCAATTATGTTTGAACCCATGTATTCATAAAGATACTAAAGAAAAAAATCACATGAAAGATATTAAAGAAAAGAATCCAATATTTATATCTGCCTTGACTATACTCAAGTGTACCTTGGAGTAAGGAAAATAATGGAGTAGAAGGATATTTCTCTTTTTAGACATATCCAACAAATAAATGAAGAAGGATAGAATAAGATAAAATAAGAATAAGAATATCACCAGTTTTGCAATCTTTAATGATCCAGGCCAAGATCATCATCAGCTGCTAACATTAGCAATGGAGAGACAATTAGCCATTATGTGGCTCCTTAAAAAAGTAAACAACTTAACTTATAAAGCAGCTTTGACCAAAAGCATACAAAAAATTCAGGCCAAAAAATTCAGGCCTGAAGTCTCTAGATCTTACTACTAATATAAAGAAAATACATGGACAGAACATGCCAAACTAATACCATTGGGATAAAATCACCAAAATCTAGACTGTGGAACACTCTGGAGGACAAACCATCTGGTGTGTTGACTACATACAAATTTAAAACATTTTAAAAAGAGAAAATAGTATAAGCTCAGGCAGAAGACATACAACATGAATATATATGAAACAGCTATATAACAATACTCTAGAAACTGATAACTATGGTTTCTAAGGGCCAGAATTTGATGGCTGAGGGACAGACGGTAAAGGGCAATTACTTGTCAACATCCGTTCTTCTCTGTATTCTGGATTTTGTACCATATGACTATATTGTTTTTTCTGTAAGCATACAGTTTTAAAAAGACATCCAACAAACTCTGTAAGGATATTTTTAAATTATAGAAGCAAACTCTTATTCTGTACTAGAATATTAATCAGATCGTAACTCTTCCATTGCCTTGATACCAAGGGGCTCAAGGCAGTATGTAGGCATAGGGCCCCTGAATTTAAAAAAAAAAAAAAAAAAAAGGCAGGATGAAGGACTCAGAGATAGAGGCAGAATGCTAGAGTGATGAGCTTGGGAAAGATAGACTATAGACACACTTAACCTATTGCATTATTTTGTCTAATACCAATATGACTTTTAATCATGTTTACTCATTCGAAAGGTATCTATTCATTGATACTTGGTATCTGACAGTATTCTGGGAAATAAAAAGTCTATGGTATGAAACATACAATCTCTGCTCTCCATCAGTTTACAGGCTTTTAGGGACACAGGTGAGTGAAAAGACAATTATTAGTCAAAATGCTAAGTGTCCAAATCTGTAGCACAGGGTTCTAAGAAGGTACACAAAAAGGAAACTTGAGCCAATCTGGGCACAGGTTGTGGCGGTCAAGGAAGATTTACTGTCCCAGTTTACTGCATCCCTACTTTAGATAAGAGCAGAATGGAAGGCAATACTCTCTGACCATGTATTAAAGGCATATTGCACAAGGAGCTCTTGTATATAACTGGTTTTCACAGATGCATATAGAGATTGAATCCTCTGCCTTCTAAGAGAAACCTCATGATCATGTAGTAGTGGCGTCCACTGTACATGTACCACATCTACTTAGTAAGTAGTTATGGATGAATCAATAAACTCCCTCCCATCTAAAGCAGTGATGGGGGATGGAAGAGGAGTAGGGAGTGGAGAAATGAATTTACAGTCTGAAAACAAAGTGGGACTTGGTCCCATTGTTTTGATTTACTTTTAGCCATATTTCATTGAGTTGAAAACTTAAAATAATGTGGAAGGCAGGCTGAAATTTTTATATCAAAGGAGGGTCATGGATTTTAAAAGGTTGAGAAATACTAGGTCACAATTCCCTCCTTCTCTGGTTCCCCTGGCAAACTGGTCCTTGAAGATGTAAATTAAGTATCAGTTCTGAAAGTTTTCCCCATCTCCTCCAAGTTGTCCAGTAGCAATTCATGAATTCTTTGGTATTCCAGCACTAGAAATTCAATGGCTTGAGTGGTAGTTTCTATACCTTATCCACAGGAAGATATTTAAGATATAAGTTCATTTTTGCAGCTGCCAAAGTAAGAAAAGACTACCGAACTAGTAACCTCTATATTAGATACTCTGATGCTAATTTCTTTCACTTACAAAAATGTGATCAACATTTAGTTGACAATATTGTATGAACATATTCCTATGAAGCTCCTCTCTTAAACTACGGGTCTCCAGGGGTAAACATCACGTTTTATTAGATGAAATATAATTTAGGCACCAAGAGGAGAGTCTTAGAGATTATTTCACTATGTTATAACCTGCTGAGAGTGAAAATCTTTTTACCTTGGAGACCCAGACAAGGGATTAAAGTATATAAAAGGATTAACATTATATTTTCAACAAAGTAGCTTATGCAAATATACTATTATATAAACTAACAAGGAAGAGATAGCTATATTTTATACACGTGGAGATTAAAGTAACAAAATTGAATAAGAAGCAGAGCTGGGACTCCAACCAATGACTGGTTCTGAAACTACACTAATCTGCCATTTTGCAAAGAAAATGTCTTAAAGAGTGGCTTTACTTACACTGATTATGATCACAGTCACAAAATCGAAGTCCAAACTTAGAGGCATTACGTACTGTGTTTCCTAATATTCAACAAACTGCAACCAATGATCATACTGTTACTAACCTCAAATTCCTCAAAATCCAGTGGCGTATTATTTTATTGTTATTTTGCCACCCAATGAAAAGTTAACTACAGTGGATTTTCTGATAATATAAATATTCATGTGACCAATCTAGTTTTTAATTTTTCCAATAAAAGTTCTTTAACCAAACAGCCAGATTTACAAGTAGAAATAAGATATGGGCTCTGGTTTTACATTTTGCAAGTATATGTCATTTGATTTTAAGTAGTCAAAAATCACTTTTCTGAAGTTTTCCTACCATACTGCAGAAAAGGCAACTTACTACACTGGAAAGAAAAGAACTACAGCAAGATCTAAATTTAAAATCTTTACTTGTTTATTTGTTTATGTTTTTCTTTTATTTTTGAGACAGCAACACAGAGTGCAAGCGGGGGAGGGGCAGAGAGGAGATAGAAGCAGGTTCTGGGTTCTGAGCTTAAGTAAGAGTTGCTGTTGCTCCAGATCCTTGCCAATATTTACCATTTGTCAATTTTTTTTGTTTGTGTTATGCTAACAATTGTGTAGTGGTATCTCATTATGGTCTTAATTTGCATTCTCAAATAATAAATGATTTTGACTATTTTTTTCATATCACTATTTGCCATCTATGTATCTTCTTTGGTGAAACACCTATTCAGATCTGTTGCCCTTTCTTTTTTAACGGTTGGCCTGTTGTTGTTGTTGTTTTTTTAATGTATTAGTTTTTCACCGTTGCTGTAGTAAGTTATCACAGGCTTAATGACTTAAAATACAATTTTACTATCTTATAGTTCTGGAAATTCGAAGTGCAACACAGGGCATGCTAGGCTAAAATCAAGGAGTCAGCAGAGCTATGTTCCTTTCTGGATGTTCTAGGAAAAAATTTGTTTCCTTGCCTTTTTTAGATTACAAGGGTCATTTGTGATCCTTGGGCTCATAGTCCTTCCTCTCCCTCCCCCCATTCTCCCCTACTCCCCTATCCCTGCCATTTACAAAACCAGCAACGCTGGATTCAGACCTTCCCATACGATATTGGTCTAATTTATTCTGCGTTATCATTCCATTTTTTTCTAAAAATGATTTTTTAACGTTTACTCATTTTTGAGAGACAGAGAGAGATAGAATGCAAGTAGGGATGGGGCAGAAAGAGAGGGAGACAGAATCTGAAGCAGGCTCCAGGCTCCGAGCTGTCAGCACAGAGCCCAATGCAAGGCTCGAACTCAGGAACCGTGAAATTATGACCTGAGCTGAAGTCAGACACTTAACCGACTGAGCCATCCAGGCACTCCACACAGATTTTCTCCTACGGTTTCTTCTAGAAGTTTTAAATTTTACATTTTAATTGTTTAAATTGATACTAGAGAGAGAGCGAGCATCTGCAAGCAGGGGAGCGGGATGAGGGAGGAGAGAGAGAGAGAGAGAGAGACAGGGAGAGAGAGAGAGAGAGAGAGAGAGAGAGAGAGAGAGAGAGAGANAGAGAGAGAGAGAGATCCAAGCAGTTCTATGCTCTGCACAGAATCCAACATGGGGCTCAATCCTACTACCCTGGGATCATGACCTGAACTGAAATCAAGAGTAGGACGCTCAACCCACTGAGCCACCCAGGAGCCCCTATATTTTACATTTTATGTCTATGATCTAATCTGAATTGATTTGTATAAAGTGAGGTATATGTCAAAGTTCTTTATGCATATCAATGTCCAATTGTTCTAGCATGATTTATTGAAAAGACTAACTATTCTCTATTAAATTTTTTTTTTAGCTCCTGCCAAAAATCAATGGACGATATTTATGTGAGTCAGTTTCTGGGCTATGATGTCTCATTAAACTGTGTATTTACCCTTGGCCAGTACCACACAGGCTTCACATCAGTCGCTTTATACTTAGTCTTAAAACTGGATAGCATTTGTTCTCAACTTTGGTTTTTGCTTTCGTAGTTTCCTTTTTTTTTTTTTTTCAATTTAAAAAATTTCTTCTGGTTTATCTGCACTTCCTCATAAGTTTTAGAATCAGCTTGTCAATAACCAAAAAAAACCTTGCTGGGATTTTGACTATGACTGTATTGAGTCTAAATGGAGTCACACTGGGTGACTTCTTAACAACAACAAGAGTGACATCTTAACAATATTGAGATCAAATGTACTAGTAATTAATAAACTACAAATTAAAAGTAAGATATTTTCAATTATTAGACTTGCAAAGATTGCAAAGAAGTATAAAAATGGAAAAAATTATAGAGAAACACTAACATTTTTGTGTATGTTACTGGTGAGGTATAAATTGGTTCAATCTTTATGCAAAGAAAAATGACCATCTATACAAACTTTTTTTGTGTTTAGTCTTTCATTCAGTAATTACATTTCTAGGAATTATTGGGGATATACTTACAGAACTTATATATATATATAAGAATGTTTACTATAACAAAGAATGTAATATTTTTAAAAAATCTAAGCATGTATACTAAAGACAGGTTAAAGTGTATAATGCATTTGTAAAATGGAATACAAGCATTAAAAAGACAGAACTTTATGTGTCAATAAAAGTAAAAATCAAGTTCTAATTATGATAGGGACATCCTGAAAAAGAAACTGAATCCCCATATAGGAGAAAGCCATGATATTAGCATGCTATGTTCAACTATGGGAGTAGGGGAAGAAAGGAAGCAACAGAAAGCTATTTTATTAATTTATTATAACTTGAAGAATTTATCAGGGTGACACATAAGTAAACCATTCTAATTTCTTCTGCTATTGTTGTTTACTTTTGGATCTTGAAAAATCATTCTCTCTGTTTCTGGGTCTTGGCTTTCTCCATCCATGTGAGGAATTATTTACTCATGAGAGTCAGGGGTCTATGGAAGGGGCACAAGGGATGGATTTTACCCAATTTTCAAAGTGACCTCTGATCCTAAAGCATTTAAGAATGGTTGATCTCTATGACTTTTTCTGGCTTTAACACTGTATTTATTAGACTACACATAGAAACAAACAGCAGAGGTAATTCCAAGGAAGAGAATATATTTTGCCTTAAAAGTTTCATGAGAAATACTCAAGAGAAAGGGCTGCTGAATATACTGAAAAAAAGGGGAAAAAAGGCAATCAGGAGACTTGTTTTCTTAATGGTAATTATTCTTGTTAGATTTTCACCTGTAAAATAAGGAAACTGAACTAATCTGATTTCATTTGAAGTCCCCTACCAAAATGAACATTCTAAGATAGTTTATCCTATTCAGATTTGGTTTTCAAATAAATAGAATTTTCTTGCTTTGACCTAGAGAAGGATTACATTTTTTGGTGAAGACACAAAGGAGAAATACCATTTTCAAAGTCAACTTTTAGAAATTTTGCCTATGTTAAGTTGCAAGATTTTCCCTTTCTTTTAATTTATATCCTTTTTTTTTTTTTAAGTTTGTTTATTTGAGAGAGACAGAGACAGAGCAAGCTGGGGAGAGGCAGAAAGAAAAGGGGAGAGAGAATCCCAAGCAAGCTCTGCACTGTCAGCGCAGAGCCTGATGCGGGGCTCAAACTCCTGAAACTGTGAGATCGTGACCTAAGCCGAAACCAGGAGTGGGATGCTTACCTGACTCAGCCACCCAGGCACCTCTCTTTTATTTTATATTCTTTACATAGTTATCTTTCACATCTTTTATAAGGAGATCCTGATCTAGGTTTAGAAGATCCTTTTTAGTTTTATTTTGTTAAATGTTTATTTATTTTTGAGAGAGAGCAAGCACAAGATGGGGAAGGGTGGAGAGAGAGAGAGGGAGACACAGAATCCAAAGCAGGCTCCAGACTCTGAGCTGTCAACACAGAGCCCCACACAGGGCTCAGACCCACAAACTGTGAGATCATGACCTGAGTTGAGGCTGGTCACCTAACTGATGGAGCCACCGAGGCGCCCCATGGTAGACCCTTTCTAGATGTGTAAGCTTCAGCAGCATCACAGAAAATTTACCTTTTCTTATCTCTCTTTCCGATCTTACCACTCTATCACCATATTTTTTTCAAAATTACTTTGTGTTTGGTTTTATTTCCATTTTTTGCTATGGCTTTTCACAATTTAACTTACAAGCCCATTCCCCATCCCCGACCCAGACAGAGTAAATCACCTCTCTGTACAATAGCTGATCTTAATGGCACTGTATGTGTTGTATGGTATATTTATAACTATTTGAGTGTTTGTCTCATATATTAACCAGAATTTCTCAGAATCTGGTATGAAATCTTATTCCCTTTCTCACTGGTATCTAGAACATGGGGCTTGGCCAAAATACAGGATGAGTTAAACCAAACTGACCACTGGAATCAAGTAGACTGAACTGCACCTTTAATGATGTGATAAGAAACTGAAACATTTCAACAGTATTCCAGAAGTCAGAAAAGAAGATGAAAAGGCTAAATAAGTTTGTTTTATAAATAATCAAAGGTTGACTTATTAAAGATTAGAAAGCTAGACGGCAGGAAAATACGCTGAATTACGAAGAGCCATCTGGGGAAGATGAAGAAACATCATCACTTAGAACACTGAAATATTAAGTTCAAACATTAATAGAACCTCAGTCTAAGGGAAGACCCCTGGCTTGGTTCCAGATCCTAGGAGAGTTTTAAGGAAGATTCAATCTCAAGTTTCTGTGACTATATGAACTATTTCAGCGTGATTACACATACAACCTGATTGAACTAATTTTAAGATTACAGACAATCATGAAATTTATAAAACTTTTTTAGAATATCAAACTGTATAAAAATTTGTCCCATTTTTAAGGAAACACTAGAGAATACATTTCTTTTTGATTCCAAAGTTTCTATGTTTTTCTAAGTTTTTCCTTGTGGCCATTAATAACTAAATTTGTAATTTAATGAACTTTTAGCATCAATTTATAAGTTGTACTTACATTCCTATTGGTCAAACATTTCTATAACTCACACACACAAAAAATCACCTTCTCCTTTATAAATAGTCAAATGATATTATTATTTTCTGTCCCAACATGTATACACAATTTCTTAAAAAAAATTTTTTTAATCTCTTTATTTTTGAGAGTGAGAGAGACAGAGTGTGAGTGGAGGAGGGGCAGAGAGACAGGGAGACACAGAATCCAAAGCAGGCTCCAGGCTCTGAGCTGTCAGCACAGAGCCCAGTGCGGGGCTTGAACTCACGAACTGCGAGATCATGACCCACGCCAAAGTCGGATGCTTAAAACCTCCTGAGCCACCCAGGCACCCTGCATACATAATTTCTTTCACAGAATGAGCACTCAAATTGAACTTGTAAAGTGCTTATTCAAATGATATGAAGCTTATTTAAATGGTCTTAATTATTATAAGCAAACATATCTCAAGATGATTCATTTTTACCAAACATCAAAAGATATTTCCATTAGTCATTACATATAAAAATGTTAAGAGAACTTTTAGTTCTTTCAAGAAAATGTATATATTACTAACGATAAACCAAATCTAGATGGCGTATGTCCTTGCAAAGACATAGATATACATAAACACATGTAAATAATGAGGTTCTTTTCAAATGGAAATTCAGAATGCTACATACTGCTTTTCATAACAATTCTAATATACTAATGTTTTTATTGGTAATTATATTTTCTGCCTGTTTTCAAGATTATTGACTTTTCCATTCAGAAGAGACAGGAAAGCATGTTAATCACTAAATAAACGCACATAGAAACAATCATCATTCCAAATGGGCATTTAACTCTGGGAACATATTTTGGAATACAAACCCCTAAGGACAGTAAACTAAATTAAATGTTCTATATTTTTAAAATTTAAATATAATCGACATATTAGTTTCAGGTGTACAACATAATAATTTGATATTTGTACTTACTGCAAAATGATCACCACAAGTGTCTTGTTAACACCCAACACTATAGTTTTTTTTTTCCTGGTAATAAAAACTTTTAAGATCTACTCTCTTAGCAACTTTCAGCTATACAATATAGTAGTATTAACTATAGTCCCGATGCTGCATATTACATCCCATGACTTAATTAATTTATAGCTGAGAGTTTATGCATTTCAACCCCCTTCACCTGTCTTCTACTCAGAATATACGTAATGTTTCTCCAAGTTTTTTTTTAAATTCCAGTTAGAATGTACTTCAAAAAATTGGAGTATAGTTGACACACAGTGTTATGTTAGTTTCAGGTGTGCAATATAGTGATTCAATAAGTTTATATATTATCCCATTGTCACCAAGTGTAGCTGCCATCTGTCACCATACAGCCGCTATACACTATCATTACAGGCTGTTTTGTTGACATACATTTACCTGGAACTGTGAGCAAATCTCTTACTTTAGTAAATGTCGCATGCCCTTAATAACCAGTGGAATAACCAGTCAGTAGATACTTAATTATGTGCCAAACAGTCTAGAAATATCAAATGTGCTTTTTCTAGAGTTGGGAAGCATATAGCTTAACATTAAGAGTGGTTTAGGAAGGTTCTGAATCTCAGAAAGATGAAGTAAATAAGCTATATGCTGTCTCTTCCACTGCGTGCAAATATAAGCCCTGTGCAGAAAGCACGGAAAAGCTTTCTTTAGGCTTTGCAAAGTGAAAGACAGTGAGCATATTAGGGGAGGGGACCATAATTCAAAGTACTACCAAGCCAGTGGTAAGTTTTCCATTATCTTTTTTCTTCAATATCGCCCAATCTTTTCTCAAAGGCACTCTAAAACCCAGAATTCTATACTGAGACTGGGAAGAAAGAACTTCAAGAGAAGCCTTTACTCCTTGGCCCAAGAAGTAGGACGTGGACTCATAAAGCTCAGTGAAACTGGGGAAACCCCCTATTTTCTTTTTCTTTTTTCTTTCTTCTTTGTCTTTTTAAAATTATTATTATTATTTAAATTTTAGTTAACACACAGTGTGATATTGGTTTCGGGAGTAGAACTCAGTGATTCCTCACTTACATATAACAGCCAGTATTCATCCCAACAAGTGCCCTCCTTAATGCCCCGCCCCTGTTGTTTTTATTCACTGCCTGTGCCTTTGCACCCAGACAATCTCGTGGTGGTGCAGCAGCACGGAGACCGCGTGAAAACCTAAAAGTCCTCTCTGATTAGAGGAGATGCTGACTTAAGAGGGCAGGGCAAATTACCATTACTTTTTTCCCCTTGTTCTCCTGAGCTTGGCCCTGGATTCAGACACAGACACAGGAATGTGGCACAGCAGGAAAATGAAAGCCCTTTCAGGCCAGAGAACTATGAAAAAGAAGCCCCAGAGAAGACTACAGTACCCAGCGTATTGCAAACAAGGAGGGCGTTCACAAAGCTATCCCATAAAGTGTATGTGAGCACCTGCTCAGTGATCATTTGCACGTGTGTAGGGGCACCTGGTTGGTTCAGTTGATTGAATGTCTGACTCTTGATTTTGGCTCAGGTCATGATCCCAGGGTAGTGGGTTAGAGCCCCACGTCGGGCTCCACACTGAGTGTGGAGCCTGCTTATTAATACTCTGTCTTTCTCCATCTGCCCCTCTCCTGTGCTCATACTCACTCTCTCTCTCTCAATAAAAGAAAAAGAAAAAGAAAGGAAGGAAGGAAGGAGGAAGGAAGGAAGGAAGGAAGGAAGGAAGGAAGGAAGACAGTTTAAATCTGCACATGTTTAAATCTAATACTACACAGCATACCAAAAGCTTTGAGAACTTTACTGGGCTTGACCACCAACCAAAAGGATAAATATGCCATTGGGTAGCAGAGACACAGGACAGATCTTTTTTTTTTTTTTTTTAAAGTTTATTTAAAAAACTTTAAATAAGAGGGAAAGAGAGAGATAGAGAGAGAGAATTCCAAGCAGGCTCTGTCTGCACTGTCAGCACAGAGCCTGCTATGGGGCTTGAACTCATGAACCGTGAGATCATGACCTGAGTTTAAACCAAGAGCCAGAGCTTAACCAACTAAGCCACCCAGGCACCCCAACACAGGACAGATCTTAGTGGCACTGCAAAGCCTTTGAAAATTAAACTGACATTGCAACCCACAAAAGCCCACAAAAGAAGGAATAGAAGTCTGTTCTTAATCTAATAAGATCAAGTGTCTGTTAAAATAAAAATGTAATACTCTCCCAAGGTTTTAAACAAGACCCAGAATTTTATCACATAATATTCAAAATGTCCAGGATCTAATCTGAAATCACCTTTCATATAAAGAGACAGGAAAATCTCAAATCTCAAGTGAAAAGAAAATCAATGACAACAATCCTAAGATAACACTGATGTTGAATTACCCTGACTTCAAAGTAGCTATTACAACTAAACCTCTGTCAAGATATAATCCCCAAAGTTTCCCTTTTGCCCCTTTCCTCAGTCCCTACACCAACATCCATAGTGACAATTATACTGTAATGATTTTCTTCACTGTAAATTAATTCTATCTGTTCTAGGACTCTGTATGGAATTGCGCAGTGGGTATTCTTTGTAAGGCTTCTTTCACTCAGAGTATTGCTTTTGCGATCCATTAATATTGTTGTGTTTATAAAGGATTTTTACTTTTGAGTATTTCATTGTATAAATATACCAATGTTTGTTCCATTTTCTATTGATGGACCCCAGGACCATGTCAAGTTTTCGGCTATTAAGAGTCAAGCTGATAAGAATATTCTTGTTTAAAATTTTTTGTGCATATGTGCTTTCATTTTGCTTGGGTGAATACCTAAGGGTAGAACTGTTGGGTCATGAGGTAGGTCTATGTTAGTTATATGAGAAGCTACTAGATCTTTGTCCAAAATAGTTGTACCATTTTAAATTCACACCAATATGTTATGAAAGTCTCAACTGTTCCACATTCTGACGTTTGCTGTTACCAGTCTTTTAATTTTTGAATTTTGGTAGGTGTGGTGGTAATATATTTTGGTTTTAGTTTTCATTTTCCTGGTGACTACTGATGGTTGAGCTCTTTTACATGTACTGGTGGATATTTACACATTCCAATATTCTTTCCATTTTAAATTGTTTCTGTTTTCACTGTTATGTTGGAAGTGATCTTTATATATTCTTTATACTGGTACTTTGTGAAATATATGTTTATGAGTATTTTATCCCTATCTGGTTTGCCTATTCATTTTTTATCAGTGTACGTTAATGAATAAAACTTTCAGTTTAAAAAAATAAGTCAGCTATTACAACCACGTTGTACAAAGTAGGGAAGAACATTCTTTTTTTTTTTTTTCCAATTATGCATTTATTTATTTATTTATTTATTTTTTACAAATAGTTTATTGTCAAATTAGTTTCCATATAACACCCAGTGCAGGGAAGAACATTCTTAAAATAAAGGGAAAGACAGAGATGTCTGGGTAACTCAGTAGGTTAAGTATCTAACTCTTGGTTTCGGCTCAGGTCATGATCACGTGGTATGTGAGTTCAAGCCCCATGTCGAACTCTGCACTGTCAGAGCCTACTTGGGATTCTTTTTCTCTTCCTCTCTTTCTGCCCCTCACCTGCTCATGTTCTCTCTCTCTCACTCTCAAAATAAACTTAAAATTTTTGTTTAATAAATAAGTAAACTGAAAGAAATTCTCACTGAAACAACAGAAGATATAAGATATCAAATAGAAAAATTTAGAAGTGGAAATTTCTAAGAAATTAAAAATTCATTGATGGGTTCAATAGCAGAATGGAAGTGGCTGGAGGAAAGCTTCAGTCAAATGTGAAGACAGATTAAATACAAATAATCCAATCTGAACAGAATAGGAAAAAATACAATTAACAGAACCTCAAGGACCTGTGGGAAAATAACAAAAGGCTACATAGGCCCCTGTGAATCGGTGAAATTTAGGAGGAGAAAACAAAGAGTGTGATGCAGAAGACATTTTAAGAAACATGGCTGAGAGGTCACAGAAAATAGTGGAGTAGACAGCTCCAGGAATTGGTCCCTCCACTGAAACAACTACTGAGCTGTCAAGAACTGTCAGATTCAACTATTATAGAACTCTGGAGTCTAGGTGAATAGTTCTAGCATTCAGCGAAGTTTCTGAGAAAAGTGAAGCTGGTAACTTTTAGCATTTTGCATTGCAGCTACCACATCACATCCTCAGACCTATGGCAGTCAGCCGGGGACAGAGGTCACATTCCTGGTACAGCTTGCTGTTTTGCTAGTAGGCAGAAAGAACCATGTCTACTAGAAAATGGGATCATACATTTCACTGAGGGGCCAGCGTGGAGGCCCCTAATTTCAACCTCTTCAATTAGAAGCAAATTCCTGGATAGTCTCTGTTGAATGAATTTAGAGAAACAAAACAGCTATTTCCCACTTTTTAACCAGACTAGCTTCAGGTATTCAAGCAAATCTGTCAGGTCACTGGTTGGCTATGGAGATAACAGAACAGTGACTTCAGTGACCACACACAAGGAATAGTCTTTGCAAAAATTATTTGAAAAAGTTACTAAACAAGTAGACAATTGCAGTCTTCAACAAAAATGACAGCAATCTCTGAGGAGGGAGGAGAATCTGATTTCCAGAGTTAGCACATCACAATATTCAAAATGTTGAGTTCTTATACGAAGTGTTAAAGAAACAGGAAATGATGGCCCACTCACAGAAAAAAAAAAATTAATGACAGACACAATCCCTGAGAGAAGTCCATTCATTGGACTTACTAGACAAAGACTTAAAGTAAGTATCTTAAATGTGCTCAAAGAGCTAAAGGAAAGAATGAATTTTAAAAAACCTGAAAGAATCAAAAGAATGCTATATAAAAAGTAGGACTACTAATTTAAAAGGTGTAAATTATAAAAAGAGACAAATTAAAATTCTGGAGCTGAAAAGTACAATACTGAAATAAAAAATTCACTAGAGTGGTTGGTTTCACAGCATATCTGAGAAGACAAAAGAAAGATGTGGTAAAACTGAGAACAAGGCAAGTGAAAGTACTCAGTATGAGAAGCAGAAAGAAAAAGAAGAGCAATGAACAGAGCCAAAGGGACCTATGAGAAACTATCACATATATCAATACACACATTATTGGAGTCTGAGAAGGAAAAATTAAAAAAAAAAAAAAACAGGCAGAAAAAATATTTGAAGAAAAAATGGCCAAAAACTTCTAACATTTGATAAAAGACATGAATTCAAATATCCAAAAAGTTCAATGAACTTAAAGCAGGATAAACTAACAGAGATCTACACTAAGACACCTTATAATGAATCTGTCAAAAGACAAAAACAAACTATAGAAAGCAATAAGAGAAAATGACTTGTCATATGCAAGGGAGCCTCAATAAGATCAACATCTGATTTCTCATCAGGAACCATGGAAGCCAGAAGGCAGGGGAATCATATTTTAAATGCTCAAGAAAAAGCTGCCAACCAAAAATTCTATATCCAGCAAAACTGTCCTTTAAAAAAAAATGAAGGAGAAGTTAAGACACTCCAATTTTTAAAAAAATAAAAAGGTAAGGAAGTCATCACTAGTAAACCAGCCCTACAAAAAATACTTAAAGAATTCCTTCAGGCTGAAATGAGAAGATATTAGACCACAAGTAAAAGCTCTATGAAGAAATATAGACCTCTGATAAAGGTAATAACATAGGCATACAAAAGCTAGTATTATTGTATTTTCAGTTTCATATAGGAAATGAAAAGAAGAGTTACGAAATGAAAATACAATAATAATTATAAATCCACAGGATTGGGCACACAATCTACAGATTTTGTCCAATCCATGATGATGATAACATATAGGGCAGGAGTCAGAAGCAGAGTTCATGTGTGCTATTGAACTTAACTTGGTATCAATGCAAATTAATTATTATAAATTCAGGAGGCTAACTGTAATCCTCATGTTAATCACTAAGAAAATAACGAAAAAACTGGCAATAGAAAATCAAACACACAAGAAGGCAGTATGGGAGGAATTGAGAAACAAAAAAAGATAAAAGATATGTAAAAAAAACAGCAAATTGGAAGAACTAAAATTTCCAGTGTTAGTAATAAATTTAAATGTAAATAGATTAAGCTCATCAATTAAAAGACAGAATTTGGCAGAATAGATTAAAAATGATTCAATTACATGCTGCTTGTAGAAGATTCACTTTAGACCCAAAGACACAAATAAACTTAAAGTGAAAGGATGGAAGAAGATAATCCATACATATAGTAGCTAAAATATAGCTCCAGGGCTATATTCATATCAGACAATATGGATTTTAAATAAAAAGTTGTTACAACAGATAGGCAATTGGGTGGCTCAGTCAGTTAAGCGTCTGACACTTGATTTCAGCTCAGTTCATGATTTCATGGCTTGTGAGATTGAACGTTGCATTAGACTCTGCGCTGAGTGTAGAACCTGCCTGGGACTCTCTCCCTCTCCTCTCTCTTTGCTCCGCCCCTGCTCATGTTCTCTCTTTTTCTCACTCTCTCAAAAATAAATATTTTTTTTAAAAAGTTGATGCAAGAGAAAAACATTATATATTCATAAAGAGTAAAATCAACATGAAGATTACAAACATATAAACATATACACATAAATGACAGCTCTAAAATATATGAAGCAAACAATGACAGAATCAAAGCAGAAAATAGTTCATATCATACTCAATGGTGAAAGACTGAAAGCATTCTCCTTAAGATCAGGAACAAAACAAGGATGCCCATTTCACCACTGCTGTTCAACATGGTACTAAAAGTCCTACCTAGAGCAATTAGGTAAGAGATAGAAATAAAAACCATCCAAACTACAATGGAAAAAATAAAACTGTATCTATTACAGATGACATAGTTCTATATATGGAAAATCTTCAAAAGTCTGCAGAACATCTACAAACATCCTACCATACTGCAGAAAAAGCAATTTGCTACACAGGAAAGAAAGGGACTATACCAAGACCTAAATTAAAAATTATTTATTTATTTATTTATTTATTTATTTATTTATTTATTTATGTTTTTATTTTATTTTTGAGAGCAAGACAGAGTGCAAGGGGGGAAAGGGCAGAGAGGAGACAAAATCCAAAGCAGTCTCCAGGCTCTGAGCTATCAGCACAGAGCCTGATAAGTGGCTCAAACTCACAAACTGTGAGATCATGACCTGATCCAGAATTGGACGTTTAACCAACTGAGCCATCCAGGAGCCCCTCTTTATTGGACACTCTGAAGAACATGAAAAGACAAGCTATATACTGAAAGAAAATATTTGTTAATCATAGATCTAACAAAGGATCTGTATCCAAATCTATAAAGTATATAGATCAAACTGGAGACAACTGACACCTTAATATTGTGTTCAACTGCATTAGTATTTAGTAAAATACAACTTAAAAGTAAGATATTTTCAATTATTAGACTTGCAAAGAATACAGAGAATAGTGATGGCAAAGTAAGAATGTATACAGGTTGGTTCAATGGTTTGAAAGGCAAATTGCAATCCATGTAAGTTTTTGTATTTATTTTTTTACCCAACAATTTCATTTCTAGGAGTTATTGGAAGATATATGTGCAGCAAAAATATGCAGAAGAATATTTACCGCAGCATTATAGACGACCCTTTTAAAAAAAAAATCTAAGCATCCATCCCTGTTGAAGATAGGTTAAACAAAATATGGTGCAGCCACAAAATTACAAAGCAGACATTAAAAAAGCAGATCCTTATGTGTAAGAGCAAAAATCAAGTTCTAGTTATGATGAGAGTTATATAATATGTAATATTCTGGCAAATATTATAAATAAAGCAAAACTATAGAGAGTGAGAAAAGATCAGTGGTTGCTAGGGGTAAGGGATGGGGGAAGATGAAGGAAGTTTGTTTTGCTTTGTTTTTTGGTGATGCAAATATTCTGTATCCTGCTTGTGGTAGTGGTCACATGAATCTATACTTGGGTTAAACCTCACAGGACTGTACACCCTCAAAAATTAATAAATGAATTCTACTGTATGTTAATTTTAAAAAGAAGAATGTTTTAGATTACATACACTTGTAAGGTTATTTTGCTTTCCCTCCCAGAAAGACTATATTAGAATGCTATATTTATTTTATTATTAAAGCCTTTGTTCTCATTCATATCAGCTTCAAAAACAGAATTAATCTACTAAGTGAAATGGTTAAAAAGCATTGTTGTTTCTGTAATCAACAATGAGTTATTTTAATATAAATCTTCCTGTTTGGGAATTTACCAAGAGTTCTTCTCTCTATACTAAAGGCATAAAGAATATGCTTCTAGTTCATAAAATAAGAACTAATCAAATCTGTTATGCTACATCCTATCTTCAAGTGCCAACGAAATGCCATCTAAAGATAAACTAATAAGTCACTGGCTTCATCTTCTCCTGAATAAAATCTGTTCATTTTTCTCATACATATAATTATGGTGGTCACTACACTGGATATTGAGAGTTTTTCATTCTCTATTTACACATAAATTGCCATTCTTTTGATCTAAATTTGTATTAAACTTTTATCTTCATGTAAACTAGAAATAAGGTTTTCTCTTGCATGAGAGAACATTATAAGCATTACAAAACTGTTCAAATTGTTTGTTAAGTTATACATTATAATTAGTTTGGCAGAGCTAATACAAATCACATTTACAGACTAACAATAATAAAATTGAAGTACCAGTTAAATATCCAAAATAATTAAAGGAATCATTTTTAGCCTGGGATAATTAGCTAATTCACTTTACAAGCATTTATTAAAATGAATTCACATGTTATTATTCCATAGGTAGTTACACAATAGTGTTTATACAGGAAAAAATAATGAACCAAACTCTTTGTATCCAGCCCTCCACAATTAAAACGAAGACTCCCCAAGTAATATCAATCTAGGATAGACTAATTAAGTTTGGTTTGATAACCATTCATTTCTTCTATTGCCTCTGAGCAAATTGTTTATTAGAGAAAGTTATTTTACACAAATCAAATCAAACTGGGTAAACCATTATATTTGAGGGAAACTTTAGCCATCAGTCAATTAATCCATCATTTTCTCCAGACACTATTGTTTAACGAGCAGATCATATTATCAACAATTTAGATATCATATGATTCAATTATAACAGTAAATTTATTGACAGTTTCTCTAATACTTTTATTATGAGCAAATTTGGATTTCTCCTTACCTTTGTGAGCAAAGCAAAACCAATTCGGGTATTACAGTCAAATATCAAATAAATATAAAATTCTCTTCAAATTTTATAATGGTTTGGTTTATTATTACAAAAGGAAAAATAAGCCTTAATGAATTAACATTGCTAAGATATAATTTTAACATAAAAATAATTACTATTTTGCTAATACACTAGTATTCACCATGTATATGACCATAAAGTTATATTAAAAATTCATTTGAAAAATGGACCTAAGAAAATATTAATTTGTACTCATAAAAAATTAGGAAAAGTTTGTCACTTTAACCTTAATGTTCAAGCCAAGTGAATTTATTTGAGTTGTTCAAGCCACAGTGTGGCTCATTAAATTTCTAAAAATACAAATTTCATAGGAGGCATTAAAATAAAAATGTCATATTATTAATATTTCTTTTTAGACAGCATGAGAAGAAAAATAACTAACACCCTCCTACACGAGTGAAGACCATATTTAAGATCATAATAGAGCAAAAGGATTGCTTTCTAGTTTTTAGTAGAAAATGCATAGAACTTTGTTAGTTTACCTAAATCAGAAAAAAATCTCAAACAGGGACTTTTTTCATCTAAGGATTTTAAAATAGATCCTTTCTATATACATTTGTTTATGATTTTGGCTATTGAAGTCCAAAGCAATTTATTAATATATTCATAGGTTGTCTCTGTTTTATGCTGACTAATTTAATCTTGCCAATCTGAGTTTAAACCCTTCAGAGTTATGGACTATGGCTAAGGCTTATTTTCTACTTCATAAAAGGAAAGTTCTAGTTCTCCACTGAATGACAGAATGGTAGGTGCTTGGAAGGAGCTTCTGATTTGACCTCACCCAATTCTCTCTCATTGTATACATAAGAAGAAAATGTCTAAGCCCATGACACATAGCTAATTGTCAGTGCTGATTAGACAAATATGTTGACTAACAATAGCTTGTACATTCAATACACATATTCCTATTGAACAACTCTGGTTGCTGCTGGTAGTCTATGTGATCTAACAGACACTAAGGCAGAGTCATCCAACAGCCAAAAGAATAGCATATGGCCTATGAATTACAAATTCCTACATATGTCCACAGTTCTCAAAATGTACTCCTCAGAGGTTTAGGATGCCACAGAGACATGTCAGGGCACCAGAAAGAGAGTAAGAACGAGCCATTGGAACATCTGGCGCCTGAAACCCCTGTAATCTTCATTTCAGTCAGAGCCGTTTGCTTCTGTGCAGTTTTTCATTTAAGAAACAGTTGACCGTAAGCCGGTCTGAAACTACTACCCTATCCTACACATAATCCTGAAATCTTCAGAATAAAATATTTTAAGCAAGAAAAAGGTGATCTTAGGGGTTTTTATTTAAAGAAGAATACTTCGTTTTACCATATTTGCCTTGAAAAGGTGTACCCTTTACAAAGTAATTGCAGGAACATCTGCATGAAAATACCGTAGTCAGTTGTTTGATAGAGGGTCGATATTTGCATGGTACAAATTGTTTAAGTACAGGAAAGCAGTCACTAGTCAATATGTAACATCAGCTATATCTCTTCTTCTGAAGTCCCATATTCATCTACTTTTGTGCCCATTAAGTACATTCTGATTATTAATTTATTTTAAGCAAATTACTATATCCCCTTTTAAAATACTGCAGAAAAGACTTTATGTTACTATTTCTCCAAACATCTGTAATATATACTCCCTTCATACAAAGCACAAATTTAAGAGCCAGGTCTTTCTGTGATTTTGGTTTCCCTGACAAAACAATGACGCCCCCCTCTAGAGTGGGTTATTACAATCATTAAATGGTTCTTAGAAAACATTTAGCTCTCTGTAATTTTACATGTTTTTGATTTATAGTTATAATTAAGAAAAGCAATGCAAAAAGGACACTAGTTAGAATCTTTTAATCCAAAGACGATTCAAATGTGAGTGCTACTGCAGTAAATAAAATCATTCATGATGTTCCTGATCACACTCAAGATAGTAGCAAAGGGAGAACTCCTGTTTGATCCAAACAACTCATCAGCATTAATTAATCATCTCCTTCACCACAAATATTTCATTAACACTGAAAACAGTAACATTTAAGTATAGCATCTGCCTATAATGATGTATTTCAAAAAAATGATTTCAATTGGCATATACAGGACTTCCTTCAACAAATAAAAATAGATTTTCATATTTCATCACGTCAGATTATGGAGGGGGTGGTGGAAGTTAGCCTTCTTTATTTGCTTTGGGAGATATGTTGCTCTGTGCCCAGTGATGGTTCAAAAAAACTGAGGAATCATAATATATAAATGAAGCAAATGAGTGATATCAATTACTGAAATGGCTCACTGCTTACTAAATAAATACTGTATACTATAACCCCAAATTCTTATGGTAGCTTTGTAGGGGATAGCTCAAATGGCTTCGGATATTGACTATTCACCATTATGTCACACCATTGTAGGAAAAACTGAGGCATGACAGGACATTCAATGGCTCGATGCCATCCAGTGGGAGAATCAAGATATGAATCTGGTTAGCCAGGTCCCCAATTAAGGATCCTCTTACAAGATCATATTGCCATTCTCAATAAACACATATTGTGCACTTGACTCTGCATGAAAATTATTAAGTATTTATAATGGAGCTGAAAGTTATATGAGATATGGGTATCTAAACTCACATTTCAGGCTTTCAATGTTCTTTTGTTATTACTATTAGGTATAGATGACCATACTTTCAAAAATAGTACACTGATGCTCAGAGATGTGACAAAGCTAATTATTTTCTGTTTTATCTAAAGCTACTTTAGAGTTAAAGAGTAACTGGAAAAAATAGTTACAAAGAATTCCTCCACTCACATTCCCTATGTGGTCACAAAGCTTTTAAAAGATGTGGCTAGGCCCTAAAACAGCTTTCTGACTCCAAGTGACATGGCTCTTTCAACTACACAACCGGTTCAACTACACATGAGCCATGGGAGGTACAAAAAACTATAAGATACTACGACAGGCCACTGCAAATATGTAGGCATTTTGTATAGACTATGCTAAGAGATACTAAACACATACTAGAACCAAAACTACATACAGTAGAGTGATTTTTGATACTAACAAGACTTTTTACAAGGACTACACTAAGGAGCAAAAGCACTGCAGCATCGCTTCCCCTCCTTTAATTACCTACAATTTTGGATCTTTACCTGGATTAAGGTGATAACAAGTATCTAGCATAGTGCCTGGGACAAGAGCAGCCACTAAGGAACTGGTAGCTACTATTATATAATGGATATACAGGAGGATGCCAGGGTTGTAATCACTGCTTCTCTATCACAGGAAGCACATTATAGAGAGAGAAAGAGCCAGATATTATTAGGTTTGCTAAGATGCCAGTTATTAACAAAACCTGTATATGTTCAGGTTGGAGAGAAAAAGCTATTAGTTCTTTGACACTATAGGTAGGTACTCTTTGGAAGAGCAATAGCTAGAATCAGTATTATAATAAAAGTTTTGGGGCGCCTGGGTGGCTCAGTCAGTTAAGCGTCCAACTTCGGCTCAGGCATGATCACGCAGTTTGTGGGTTCGAGCCCCGCATCGGGCTCTGTGCTGACAGCTAGCTCAGAGCCTGGAGCCTGCTTCAGATTCTGTATCTCCCTCTCTCTCTGACCCTCCCCTGCTCATCCTGTCTCTCTTTCAGAAATAAATAAAAAACATTAAAAAAAGAAAGTTTTATTCCCCCAACATTTTGAGACTCTTCAACACAAAGAAAAGTTGAAAGAGTTGCACAATGAAAAGCCATATATCTGTCATCCAGATTTTATACTTAAATTCACTATATTTTGCATTTTTACATATCTTGCCCTCCTTCAATCCATCCACTAAGCCAACAGTTAGATGTTTTTATGCCCCTGAATTCATAAGAGTTTCTAGTAAGTACATAGCTATGGTCCCTGTTAGATGGGCTCTTGAACTTCAAAACTCTGATCAGCACCATGATGGCAAATTTCACAGGGAGATAATGCAAAGTACATAGTCAGACATTATCACCCTTTAACTAGAGCTTTGGGCATAGATCTCTATTAGACTCATAATAAAGTAGGCTAGACTATAGGTGGACTGCAAAGTCTCCTTCTTAAGCCTAAGACTCCTTTCAGCCAGGCTTACCCCATGAGATCGTACTGCTCAATAGTGACATAAGGCTGGGGAAATAAAAATCCAAGAAAACTCACATTCAGGATTGGGAGAGGGAAAGCTAAGAAGACTCAAGAAGGACTGTCTCCATTTCCTCTTAATTCTAGAATACTGGCTCTAGAGTACTAGGTTACAGCCTCTAGATATACCAGTTGGGCTGATGTTGGCATGGGTAAGTGTGACAGTTTTAAAGTATGTCCATACATTCTTTGATATCCCTCTTTTCAAGAGGTGGAGCTTAATTCTACTCCCTTGAGTGTGGGCTGAACTTAGTGACTCACTTCCAACCAACAGAATATAGCAGAAATGACAGTGTGTCACTTCCAAGAGTAGGTCATAAAAAGTATAGTGGCTTCCTCCCTGCTCTCTCTTAGATCACTCACTTTGGGGAAGTTAGTTGCCATGTCATAAAGACAATCAAGCAACCCTTTGGAGAATCTCATGTGGAAGGAAGGAAGTCCTAATGTCAATAACCAGCAAGGAACTGATAAGGCCTCCTGCCAGCAGCCAAATGAGCAAGTCATTCTACAAGGTGATCCTCCAACCCCAGGCAAGTTGCAGAGACTGTGGCCTCAGCTGAACATCTTGACTCAACTTCATGGAAGACCCCAAGCCAGAACCACTCAGCTAAGCTGCTCTCAAATTCCCGTGCCTCAGGAGCCATGTGAAATAAAATATGTTTGTTCCTAAATGTGAGGGCAATTTGTTACATAGCAATATGTAACTAATGTATGAAGCACTGGGAAGAACTTCTTTAGCAGCTTACTCTTTTCTGTCAAAACTTAACTTTTAAACATTTATAGCTTCTCTCTCTTGGCGCCTCAGATATCTCTTCAGGTCTTTTTTATACCTCAGTTTTCCATGTTTGGTTCCTCTGTTCCTCACCTTCTGCCTCAGAAGAAGACAACTAGCTCTGAAAACTTTTTGAATTCAAGGACCTCTTTGACAGAATGAAAGATTCCCCCAAACTCTAGGTCTCATCTATTTCCATTTGTCAGGAACTCAAATCAATGGGATAGCAAGACTTCACAAGCTTTCATGGACCTGTGGACTGCTTTTGTAGGGGGCCATCAAACGAAACAATCTCTGTTTTCACTGAGTGCTAGAAATAGACTGAACACCAACCTAGACCAGCAGTTAAAGTGCAAACATTTCCCAATTACAAAGTTCTAAAGATACACAGGAAATTCCATGGCTTACACTCTGGGGCCTTCTGTCATAATTTATCAAAAATAAAAACGTAGAGCCCCACAAAAAGATATATATAGTAGAGTGAATATACTAAAAGTATACTTAAATAATTAAAATTAGGTCATTTCTAGTAAATAAAGAAAGCCATTGGGTCATCTGAGTTTGAATGACCTCTCTCCTAGCAAAAAACTCACCAAATAAAAAAAATATTTAATGGTACTGAACTCATTAAAAATTTTAAAAATTATTAAGTCATTATTTTAAATTCCCTTTCCTCCTCTTATTTACTTTGCTGAGTACAGTACCCTTGCTGTTTTGCAAATACACCAAACTCTTGTGTCAGAACCTTTGTATTCACTGTTCCTCGTACTTTTTTTTTTAATCACAGATACTATTATGCCTTGTTATAGACTTTATTCAGAGTTTTGCTAAAATATCATCTCATTAGAAAGACCTCCTATAAATATCTTATATAAAAATCCTCCTCTTAGTGAGGAGGTTGTAAAGCGTCTTACATTTTCAGAAGGTACTGGTTGGGAGGCCACTGAGGACTAGTTTAGGTCTATGTCCCCTGCGCCAACTTGAAACTCTCCTTTTATGCAGCACCTCTCACTGTAGTCAAGACATACTTTGACAAGTATTCAGGTTTCATACCACTGCAACCATCATATGTGTTATAAATTTAAAAAAAAACCCAAAATTTCCATTTATGGGGCGCCTGGGTGGCTCAGTTGGTTAAGCATCTGACTTTGGCTCAGGTCATGATCTCACGGTTCGTGGGCTCCAGCCATGCATTGGGCTCTGTGCTGACAGCTCAGGGCCTGGAGCCTGCTTCAGATTCTGTGTCTCCCTCTCTCTCTCTGCCTCTCCCCCACTTGTGCTGTCTCTCTCAAAAATAAACATTTAAAAAAAACCAATTTACAAAGAGGATGGTAATTATATTATGATAAGCCTAAGAGTCATGCCTATGTGACTTATAAGGATATTATAGACTGAGAATAAAGTTAGCTCTTTTGGAGAATATGCTGCCATTTCTAACTTTGCAGTCAGTCATTACTGGTTATTGGCTGCGTTAGGTAAGAATTTATATGTGAAGTACTTTATAATCATAAATATATTTAATGTCAGGTCTGTTTTTTAATTTTATATTGTTATTTGCTATTTAAACTGTCATGGTGCCAAATCACAATGAGGCTGAGATTAGAAAGCCATTCTGCATTAAGGAGAACTTCAAATCCAAGTGATGATCTTAGCTCAAAAGTCAGTGCACTGGGCTTTTTACTGTTTTAAATAATGCTCTCAATGTTATAACTTATAAACAAGACTCAACAGGGGTAGAATGAACATATGCACAATTTAACTAACAAGTTTTAGTGTCATGGGATTTTTTTTCCCTTTAATATAGAGGCAATATATTTCTTTCATTTCCCTCTTTGAGACAGCAAAAGTCTTTTACAATCAGGCCCCAGGCAACTGTTCCATATTTTACCCCTCTTCATTGCTTAGAATATTGTTGCATTCATATATTTATTATTTCTACTGAAGAGCCAGAAGACTACTGCCCTATTCGCACTGTTAATATGCTATACAGAGTACTGAAAAATAGCCTAAAGTTTAAAGGTTATTACGTACCCACAAAAATGTAAGGCTTAGCAGTGGTAAAAGGTCTCCTTTCTCAAGTAATAAAATGCAGATTCCAAGGCCAGCCTCACACATGCAAAGTGCATTAAACTACAGACTTGGAAAAGACGTATTTGGGGGGAAATCTTTACAAAACATCAAGAGGCCGTGATTCATGCAATACATAAACAATAACCTGAGCATAACAAATATATTTGACCCTTAAAGTAATAAAAACAAATGTAGAAGGAGTCTCCAGTTTTCTATTACTGCTCAGTTTATTTTCCTCATAAGTTTCACCCCATTATGGTACAATAATCCCTCATTACTACAGCACAATAATGCATAGTCTATACTCCACCTATAGTTGTCTTGTGTCTATTTAGTTTTATAGCAAGCAAGCAATTTGAGAATATGGTAATAAAGCCTCAATCACAGTAATGATGTATGATGGGCTGTAATTTCTCTGTGCTAATGGGTTACAAACAGTATTACAGTGATGACGGGAATCTCATTGATTCATTATATGACTGCAATAATATAAAAATGACTTTATATAGATCACTATTAAGTCATGCACATGCTACTAACAACCTCTATATTTCACTATATAGATACATAGAGAAATAAAATTAATACTAGTCTTTCTATATAAAAGTTCACACAGCACAAAACATTTTGTGTTGAGTACCCTAAATCAATGTTTAAAGTTGGAATTACTGCATTGAACTGGTCCTTTGAAAAGAAAACCATTGATTTTAATCTGCTTGAAGCAATCAATTACTCCCTGTCCTCTTTATTCCAAACTGTAATGAAAACTGAACTGCGTTGTCTTCAAAACTAAATGTGAAGATGATCATAAACAGAATTTAAGCTCCATGGATTATTCATATCTACCCATTTAGATTTGCCATTTCCATTATGAGTACATTTGCCACGAGCATTTAATGGACATCTAAAAGGGAATTCATTAAAGCAGGAGCTGTTGGCAGCACTTATGGGCTTCAGACTGCTTTATGCTTGCCTTTAATAGCTCGCTATTATAAAAGTGATATATTGTGTTCATCCCATTAGTAGTTTGCAGAAAGGTCTGCAAGAGATAACAAATCCTTCTGAATATTTTCAGAACTGGAAGTAAATCATTGTTTGTTCGTTTGAAGTATCATATTCTCACAATATACAATTTTAGAGTCTACTAAATTTAGTTGTTTCGAGCCAAATAAGATTTTAGCGACCACAGATATATTTTTATGAAGCAGGCGCCACCTTTTTGAGACAGTCTCTGGTATTAACTTGAGACATTAGTAGACATCAGGCAATCTAACCAATTACTTGAAGGTATGGTACACATTTCTAGGAGTTAATGGCAAGGGATCACCAAAAAAAAAAAAAAAAAAAAAAAAAAGCTAGGTAGGGTATTCCTATACAACTGCTTGCTGCCACTATTCAGGAGGTATGAAAAGATTGTTTCTGGCATGGTGGATGCATTAAAAAGAGATTCTTAGAAGAATGACATTCACTGGTCACTTTGGGTTTTGCCCTACAGAGGACACAGAAAATGGCATGAAGAAACACAAAACATAATTTTAATATTGAAGCTTATTAGTGTAATGCAATTAAATCCTAACTGGGAAGGGATTTCAGCACATAATCTCTATAATGCCTGGGCCTACACTGTGCTTTATTCCAAATCTAATATATTTTACTTAAAACATAACTCAAAGCTTACGGTGCATCAGCAGCATTGCCTCTGTCGTAGGAGGGCAGATCAACACTATCAACACATGGAAGAGTCCCAAGGTCACCAATGAGCTGGCATGTTCCTCCTTACACATACCTGGAATCTCTGAAATGTGCTAACTGCTATAGAATGGAAATGTTATCACAGACACTGTAAGTTTAGATATTTAAAGTCTAGAAATTTCTGTGCTGATATTAAGAGCTGAGCCCATTATGACTGAAAAGTGATGTTTTAATTTTAAGTCTCTGTGTTATAGTTCACTCATTTATTGAAACTGGTGTTACAATGATTTCACTGATGTAAATATGAAGTGTCTGAAGCCCACACATACTTCTACACAAACATACTACTGGTTACAAAAGTATGAGTTTAGAAGTTATTTTAAAACGTACACTCTTTTGATATACAAGTACTTCCAGAGCCAGCCAAATAGAACCCTCAAATTTCATTCACAGTTTGCTAGTTTCTTCAAAAATCATAATTCTTCAATAATGTGGCTAGTGATCCTAAATAAGGAATAGCGTGAGAAGGCTGAGTTACTTTTAAGCCTTTGAAACATGGTCACTGAATTCAGCACAATGCAAATTCTAATATTTAACAAACATTTTAATGTATACGATGTTCCTGGTTACACAATGTAATTCATATTTCTAAATATTTAAGTTACTTTATATATTTCTATGATTGGGTTAAAATAATCTTCACATACTCAGATAATATCCATATAGGAACCTAATTCTATTAAAATAATTATTATCTAGACGGAAATAACGTTCTATTAGAATCAGAAGCAGAGTTCAGTAAATACCTCTCCTGTTTGAGATATCATGGAAGTCTTTTTAATATCCAATGGATTTTTTTTTGTTCTTCTCCACATGTTACGCTAAAGATAAGTGCATAAAAATGGGATTTGTATCCAACAGATTGTATCTAAGTCCATATGCTCTTAATTGCACTGATACAGAATCAAGTAAACAACTATTTTATTTAGGTTCCAGTGGTAAAATATTAGGCAGTTCTGAATAATGAACACTTGTTATTTTTTCAGCCCCCCCCCCCATTTTTTTTTCACTCAAAACTTGGACTGGCAGTTATTGAATAATAAACACAAAACAGGGGCAGCTCAGTGGCTCAGTAGATTAAGCGTCCAACTTCAGTGCAGGTCATGATCTACCGGTTCATGAGTTCAAGCCCCACACTGGACTCTGTGCTGACAGCTCAGAGCCTGGAGCCTGCTTCGGAGTCTTTGCCTCCCTCTCTCTCTCTCTCTCTCTCTGCCCCTGCCCCACTCACGCGTACTCTCTCTCACACTCTCAAAAATAAATAAACATTAAATTAAAAAGTAAAAGAACCACATAAAACAATGCATCTCAAAAAGCCAATATTAAAGGGTAAAACAACTATGTAGCTTATTGGCTGGCAAAATTTCACAGAGGAAGACAATCTCTTCTTCCCAGTGAGTAGGAGTCACTTTACCACAGCTAACTCATTTTGGTGTATTAACTTCAGTTCATAATTTAGAAGTCATTTGGAGAATTAGCTAATAGAAGGAAATAAAAGCCCAATTTATTCTTATCTACATGCTGGCAAAAGAGACAAGGTATATCAGAGTAGAACTACTTTTGTTTTCCTCATAATTAAAAGCATACAATGTTATTATCATGATGAAACAAATTAATGTTTTCTAAGATTGACAACTAATTTATTATTGTATATAATGGTCACCTATAAAACAAATTACAGGTAATGCACAAGTGCATTTTTTTTTTTTTTTTTTTTTACAAATAGTTTATTGTCAAATTAGTTTCTACATAACACTCAGTGCTCATCCCCANTGCTACATTATGAGAATGGCTAAAATTCAAGACTAAACATACCACGTATGGGCATTAATGTGGAAGAATTAGAACTCTCATACACTGCTGATAAGAATTTAAAATGACACTATTTTTCTTATTTTTATTTTTTTTTTCAAATAGTTTATTGCCAAATTAGTTTCCACATAACACTCAGTGCTCATCCCCACAAGTGTCCTCCTCCATGCCCATACCCCCCTCCCCTCCACATCCATCAGTCCTCAGTTTTTGTCAGCATTCAAGAGTCTCTCATGGTTTGCCTCTCTCCCTTTCCCCCACCATTTCCGCCCTTCTTCTCCCCCTTGTTCCTCCGTCAAGTTCCTCCTAATCCTCCTATGCACAAGTGCATTTTTAAGGATAGACTATCAATGTCAGAATGTAAGGCAGAGTTTTTTTCCTCTAACAGAAAAAAAAGGTTTTGAAAAGTAAGTTGTCTTGAAAATAGCTTCACAGCTACAAAGCTAATTCACCTCACAACTTAAAAGACAGCATCAAGGTGCAAAGCCAAACTTCAATTAGCTAAGATGACTTGCCTGAGGAGCAAGTCATAAATTTTTTCTGATGGCTAGCATATGGAAGTTGGATACAGAACAGGGAAATTCTTGTCTCTGCCCTTAATCATTCTGACATTAAATGAAGAATCCATGGCAAACCAACGAAGACCTTCATGATGACCATGCTTGTCAATGTTATTAGCTCTAGTATTCTGAATCTACCTCTGGCTTCAAGACATCTACACACACAGTTAAAAGCTATGAAACTTACAAGGGCGCTATGTAGATGTTAAGTCTCTCTAATGTCTTACAAATTCAATCCAAACTGGAGACAAAGATCAGCACTGTAACTGCAACTAGGAAACATTATTTGTTCTGGCATGTGTCTTTCTTTCTCGCTACATACACGTAATGCTTTTAAGATTTCTGGAATTAAAAACGAGTAGGTATCCTAACAGTGATTACATTACATAGGAAAGAGAATGTGTAAAGATGTGATTAATCATTAATCTTTTAGGTGGGTTGGAGAATTAATGGACAGATGAGTTGTGTCTCTCTCTGGGGACCAGGAAGCTTTGAAAAACTAAGGCTGGCTGATGCTGAGTGAGACCGTGCCTGAGTGTGACTTACCTGACCAGAAAAGAAATTGGCTTAACAGATAGACTGACTTGCCCTCACCTGGACCCTTAGAGTGTGATCCCTGGTTCAGATGATGACGGATCAGATCGTTCTCAAGGAGGAAGAGACCCAAGTTGGATAGGTTTGCCACAAGCCCTTCACAGGAAGATGTCAGTCTTCTGTGCAAGACAAAAAAGAAAAGAAAAAAAGGTACAGTGGCAGTGGATGAATTCTCCTTTCTCAGGAGAGGAAAAAAGTCAGGTATGCATATTCTCCATTAGCTACCTCTTTTCTGTACACAAGGCAAAGAACGTCTCCGGAAA
Organism: Hyaena hyaena; assembly: GCF_003009895.1. Lineage (NCBI taxonomy): Eukaryota > Metazoa > Chordata > Mammalia > Carnivora > Hyaenidae > Hyaena > Hyaena hyaena. Next base: position 1,396,284 of record NW_024080734.1, on the reverse strand, counting down.
AGTTGAGAGAGACACAGATATCAAAAGTCTAAATCAATCTGGAATGTAGATTACAATAATAAAGATGCTAATTGTAACTGATTATTTTCGTGGCTCCTTAAAACTTAATTCTGGGAAAATCAATAATCTAAAGTTTGCCTTCATGGCAAAGTAATTAGTCCATTTATAAAAATGTTTATGTTTGGATTTGGAAGATGTCAACAATCCAGTGTTAATCCAACTGACTAAATTATTTTCAGATATTATAGCCACGGTAATGGTGATTTAAAAGAATATATCTTTCTAGGGTTCAAGTTATCTGGCATTCCGAAGGCTACTATGTGATATGTCTCAAACATGTTCCAATCAGGTTTTCCATAGGTATAAAATATCTTTAATGAAGTTTTCACACAAGGATTCTAAAAAAAAACTGTTTTTTTCCCTACAAAATTAATGTTCTCCTTCTTTTAATTTTAGAATCTATATTCAAAAATATCTTGTCAGTCCTTCTTATAGATATGCACAATTTTATTTTAGATAATTAGTAAGCTCTAGGATTTTACAAGGTCTATTTTGCCCTCCTAAATACAATTAATTTTTTTTTTTAAATAAAAAATTATTTAGTTTTCTTTTTTCCAGTGCCTCATCAATTCTTACATTAACTAGTCTCCTTCATGGGCAAGTCTGGAATCTCAATGTTCTGTATGTATGGGTATCACTTAATTTTTATTTTTAAAAAATCAATGGCAAAAATCTCCACTTCACATGAGATGATATAGAAGCTACTAAATGATACCTTAATAAATTAGTAGGAATAAGACTGGTTGCAAAAGTTCAATAGCTATTATAAAAATCTAATAGACCAACTAATTAATAGCCAACAAAATTATATGAAATCAAAATCCCTTCCTCAATTCCAGTTCTCACCTCCCATTCTACAAAATAGTTAGGAGCTAGAAGGTCCAGTAGTCTATGTTCTACATAGTTCAAGAGCAAATAACAAAGTTTATCTCTGTAATGAAAGTCATTATCTAAGGCTACAGAATGTAGTGCTTTAGCTTAAGTGTGTAAGGAAATTATTATAAAGCAAGGCCGGACAACAGTATTATTATTAATTATAATATTATGCTTAAAGGATCCATTTTGCACATATAAGGAGATGACTTTTTTTGAGGGAAAGTTGTAAAGTACAAAAAATTCCAGAAAAGAGCTAAAATATTCTCTACACAGCTCAAAAATAGGAGAAGAGTCAAAGTATTTGGCTTTACCAAAATATCATGGGGTATTCTATTTATATTTCATGAGCATTATAAGTAGATAAGATGTTCCATGGTTAAAATGAGTTTGCAAAGGCTGAATGAAAAGACAGAAATGAATTCTTCATGACACTAATTTATTACAGAAGTAGCTGAATCTTTAAGACTCCTAAACCACGCAGGAATAACAGAAAGAAGCTAACCTATGGTTTCCCAAAGTGGTACCTTGTCTTATATGATAAATTCACTTAAGAAAGGGACTCTTAAAGATCCATTTAAGTTTTATTACATGTTCTAAGGTAGAGAAAAATGTGACACATTCCATGAGTTAATTTAAATTTGTGATCAGTTTCTCAATTTAGTACCAATGCTGTTAATGACAAATAAGAAAAAAAATAAATGTCAAATGGAGTAAGATCATTTGTAACCTGGGTGTAATTTTTGCTTAGTTCTTCTAGGGCATGTCTTTAAAGATCTAAGCCAAATTACTAAATTTCAGTGTTTCTCTGTGACTTTACAGATGTTTGTTAAACTAAGAAATATTTCTACAATCATTATGTAAATATTAACTATTAGTGAACATATGAAGTAGTATGTATAGATACTAACTTTCATTCCTTTGGTTAAATGGAGAGTAAAAGTGGAAAAGTAGTTGGAAGCCTAGGGTAAAGATAGAAATAGCAACAATTTCCCCAGTAACAATGTGGTTAGGAGGCTGCAGCACAAAGAAAGAATAAGCACTGGGGTGCCTGGGTGGCTCAGTCGGTTAAGCGTCCAACTTCGGCTCAGGTCATGATCTCACAGTTCGTGGGTTCGAGCCCCATGTCAGGCTCTTGCTGACAGCCAGCTCAGAGCCTAGAGCCTGGAGCCCGTTTCGGATTCTGTGTCTCCCTCTCTCTCTGACCCTCCCCTGTTCACGCTGTCTCTCTCTCTCAGAAATAAATAAAACATTTAATAAAAAAAAAAAAAAAGAAAGAAAGACTAAGCATTGTGCCTCTGGAGGAAGACCAATTGGGTTTGAATCTAGGTTCTCCCACTTACTAACTGTGCAACACTGAGCAAGTGCAATAGCTTCTCTGAGCTTCAGTTTTCCCAAAGAACCATGCAGGTAATGCTAACTACAACTGTAGGACTGCTGTGAGGGTCACACTAAGATTGTGCGTGTAGTAGAGTGAACAGCAAGCACATGGAAGATGCTCAATAAATGGCAGCTATTATCATTATTCTTTACCAAGACTTTTCTCCCCTCAAAATTAAAAGTCTCCCAAAGAGAAATGATAAATTACAGGGTTTTTGTGATAATTAAAGCATACAACACACTCATTAATTATTTCATTTCACAAATATTTACTGTCAGAAAATATGCTTTGTGCTGGGGATGCAACAATGAACAAAACAGAGAGAACTCCTTCCCTTATGGAGTTTATAGCTTTATGAGGAAGACTGAGAAATGATTATAATAATTATAGTTAGAATTAATCACAGTGTGATGAGTGCTTGGGAAACTAGAGACCAAGGAATATGACTTCATACAACTAGAGGCCCTACCTAGGAGAGAAGGCTGCCCAGAGAAAACAGTATGGTAACTGGCTACGCAAAGGGAAGAGAAAGATCACTGCAGGGAGAAGAAACAACACATGCAAAGGCCCTGGTAAAGTATTTGGTGGTTTTAGGAACTAAAAAAATGCCAGAGTGCTTACAGAAAACAGCAATAATATTAAATGGTATAGGATAAGGCTAAAATGGAAAACAGAAAAGAGTTTCTTTAGTAGAGTCTAGAAGTCATGTAAAAGATTTTGGTCTTTATCCTAAAAGCAGTGCGAATCTCCTGATTTTCATTTTAATCTTTGGCTACAGCATCTGATGAACTGCTTGGAGAGATGCAAAACCAGATATGGGCAGAATGGCAGGGAGCTGTCAGACTGGTCATAGAGAGGTGGCCTGGACTAGGAATGTACTAATACAGATAAAATGATACAAAACCAAATACGGAGGAGGAAGAACCGAAAGATCTCAGTGGCTTCAACAGTATGTTTTAGGTTACCGAAATGAGCATCAGATGTCTTTTGATGAATAATGAATATCTAAAGATAAAGCAGCTTTTACAAGGGATATCATGAATTCTCTTTAGGGCCTCTTGAATTTGCAATGGCAAGTAGACAGCAAGTAGACAGCTGAATACATAAGTCAGAAGTTGAGAAAGAAGGCAGGCCTGGCTACAGCTCTGTATTTGGAGCCATCAGTAAATAGATGGGAACTGAAGACACAGGAGTGCGTGAGACCAGGGCGAAACCAGGTGAGACAGACATGAAGACCTACAGCTTGCCCTAAGAAACTCTAATAATTAAAGGTCAGATTTACAGAAACTAGTATATTAAGAAGCTGAGATGGAGTTGTCAGAGAGATTAGAAAAAAAATCAAGAGAGCATGGTGTCAGAGAAGCTAAAGAAAGGAGAAACTTTCAAAGAGGAAGTGCTTGTTTATGTTGAACGCTGCTAAAAGTTCATTAAGATAAGGGCAGGGAAGTAGACAGCAGCTTTATAAATACTGCATCATCAGTGATCTCAGTTCAAGCAACAAGTGGTGCAGTTCTCTTACGTCAGAGTTTCAGAATGTTCACGGACTTCCTGTCAGAAACTACAAAAGCCAGAGGACAATGAAACACCTTATCAAATAGTTGAAGGAAAGAAAATATCCAACTAGAATTCTCTATCTAGTGGAAACATCTTCCAAAGCTAAAGGCTAAGTAAAGAATTTTTCAGCCAAGAGAGGAAAAGCTGAGAGAATGTTTCCATCAAATGGGAACTCTAAGAATTGTTAAAGAAAGTCCTTCAAATGGAAACAGATACCATGTAGAAATTTAGAACCGTATAAAGAAATGAAGCGTCAAAAAGCACATCTGTGGGTATATATAAAAACTTTCTCTCCCCCTCAGTCTTAACTTGTCTAGAAAATAAGAAACAATTTAAAAATAATAGTGTATTGAGTGAGAGCTTTCTAAATGTAGAAGTAAAATCTATGAGAACAAGAGCATAAAGGATGGAAGGGTTTAAGTGGAATATATTGTTGCAAAGTTCTTACCCTGTACGTGAAATGCTGTAATATTATTTCAGGGTAGATGAGTTAAAATGCTTACTATAAGCCATAGATAAACTGTAAAAAATAAACAAAGACGTATTGCTAATAAACTTATAGTGGAGATAAAGTAGAATAATAGAAAATACTCAATTAATCCAAACTAGCAGGAAACGGAAAAAAGAAACAAAAGATAGAAAGGACAAAGAGAAGACCAATAGCAAGAAGACAGTCATATCAATAATCCTATTAAAGAGAAACAGTCTAAACCAGTAGTCTACAAACTACAGACCACAGGCCAAATCTAGCCCACCACCTATTTCTTTATGGCCTATGAGCTTAGAGTGACATTTACATTTATAAATAGTTAAAAAAAGATTTTTTTAAGAATAATATTTCCTGACACATGAAAATTTCTGAAATTTCAATGTAAGTCTCTGTAAATATAGTTTTACTGGAACAGTGCCAAACCAGATGATTTACATATTGTCTGTGGCTATTTTTGCACTAGAATTAGAGTTGAGCAGTTGTGCTACAGACTGATAGAAAGGCCTAAAATATTTACAGAAATGGTTTGCTGATATCTAGTCTAAATATTTCAATTATAATGCAGTGATTGTGAGACAGGACAATGTCTAGGAGAAAGCCACTTCAGAGAGAAAAAATAGGAAGCTCAACAGTAAAAGGACAGAAAAAATAAAACCTTCGGTCAATGCGGACTAACAGGGACTAACTATATTTACCCACTTGCCTGAAAGAAGTAAAGATCCAGACAATACATAGAACAACAATTTCCAAAATGTGAGAGTCCAACAACAACAATAAAAGGGATCTCTGTCAAACAGGTGAGCCGTGGGACTTGCTCTGGGGAACGCAAACTTGGTGACGCCCAGCAGATCCCCCAAGTTCAGGAAATGGAAGTTCAGAGGAGCAACATGGCTGTGGTCTGCAGGAGAAAGTGCTGGAAGAGAGTGCTCTCTACAAAGAGAGGACTTCAGAGGTGGTGGTAGAGTGTTTATCAATCCATATGTGTGCAGAAACTACCCAATGTCAGAGAAAACACCACCACCACCAAAAGGACAAGAGAGAATGCATCCAGGGTCCACAGAGGGCTGAAAGTCGTTCCTGTGCCCAACAACCACTGTAGAAAACCCTGTAACTCATGTGTAGCGAGTAGAAATGCAAGTCTGTAAAAGACTCAGAAAGCTTCTGGTTTAGCACTGAGGCAAAATTAATGCCGGACTACACGCTTTTCTGCCTCTGCAAATGAAGTTTAAAAGCAAGATCTCAAAGGACCACACTGTTTCCAAGCAAATTAATTCCTTCCCAGGACAGAACCCAAGATTATTTATAGGAATACAAAAATATGTCTGCCATTCAATAAAAAAAAAAAAATGACTGGGAATGCAAAAAAGAAAATTCTATAAATGACAGAATTAGCATACAAAAACAAGAGAGTGTTACAATAAAGTATGTACTCTAAATGTTTAAAAAGTTAGAGGAGAGATGTTAAATAGAGACAGAAAAGATAAAAAAAAAAAAAACCCAAAGTGGACCATTAGAAAAGAAAACCATAACGTCTGAATTGAAAAATACACTAGATGTGATTAACCACAAATCAGATATCATGAAAGAAATGGTTAGTGAACTTGAAGAAGGCAAATAAAATAATCCAAATCAAATACATAGAGGGGGGAAAAAGGCATCAGTAAGCCATTGAACAACTCTAAGTGGCCTAATACATGTAAAACTGGAGTTTCAAAAAAAAGAAGGAGGAATAGAAAAAGACTCTAAAGAAATAAAAGACATTTTTCCTAACATTTTGAAACTAAAATTTCACAGACTTAAGAACCCCAACAATCTCAAACACAAGAAACAGGAAGAAAAGAACACCAAGACACATGAATAATCAAACTGTTTGAAACCAGTGATAAAGATAAAATCTTAAAAGATTTTTAAAATCTTAAAAGGTAGCAGAGAAAAGGGGCAAACTACATATGTGTCTCTCTCTCAAAAATAAATGTTAAAAAAAAGACACCAATCAAGAAAACAAATAGGAAATCACAGACGCAGAGAAAATACTCAATACATAAGTCTGACAAAGGATGAGCATGCAGAATTTATTTAAAAAACGCTCTATAATAAAAAAACACAAGTATCACAATAAGAAATAGGCAAAAGAGGAGGCGTGCCTGGGTAGCTGAGTCAGTTAAGCATCCGACTTTGGCTCAGGTCTGATCTCACAGTTTGTGGGTTTGAGCACCAAGTCGGGCTCTGTGCTGACAGCTTGGAGCCTGGAGCCTGTTTCGGATTCTGTGTCTCCTCCTCTCTCTGAGCCTCCCTGACTTGTACTCTGTCTCTGTCTCTCAAAAATAAATTGAAAAAAAAAAAGGAAAGAAAGAAAAAGAAATAGGCAAAAGAGACATTTCACAAGTGAAAAAATATGAAAGGCCAGTAAATCCATGAAAAGACGCTCCACATCATTATTCATCAGAAAACTGGAAATTAACACTATAGTGAAATTTCACTACACGCACTATACTGGCTAAAATTAAAAAGACTAACAATACCAGATTGACAATGTCGGCAACTATGAAGAATAACTGTAACAAATAAATTGTCAGTGAGAATATAAAGTGGTACCATCACTTTGAAAAACATTTTGACGTTAACATCTCCTATCCTATCAGTTGGCAATCTCACTTCCAAGAACGGTGAAAACTCCAAGAGAAGGGAAAATATATGCCCTCATAAAGACTTGCAGATAATGTTCACAGCAGCTTTTTTCATAATAACAAAGAGGAAAAAGTCCATCAATAAGTGACTATAAATACATTGTGGGACATGCAGGCAATGGAATACTACTCAGCAGTGAAAGGAACGGATACACAGCTACATGGATCAATTACAAAAACAGTATACTGAGATAATGAAGCCAGACACCTAAGAGTATATACTATGTGATTCCATTTTTATGGATGATACATTCCATTTATATACATATATAAACTTAAATATGTAAGATATGTTCCATATATCTTTATCATATATATACACATATATAAAACCTGGAAAAGACCAATCTAATCAGTAGGGCAAAAAGTAGATCAGTGCTGGCCTGAGCCTGTGAGTGGGGACCAACTGGAAAGTGGTACAAGGAAACTTCTGCCACAATGGAAATATTTTATATCTTGAGTGTGGCAATCACTGTAAGTGCATTCTCAATATATGCATACCTGCCGTAACTCACCAAATTGTATACTGTGTATATAGAGTATAACTCTATAAGTTTGATAATTTTAAATGTAAAAGGGAATAACTAGAAAAAGCTGAAAAGAATGAATTTGAAACAGACTGAGAAATGAACAGGTATTGATCAGGGCATAGCAAAAAGCAGTTTAGATACCACTTTTACAAAGTGTGGTTATGAAAGAGAATAAAAAATGAGGTAGTAACCAGCGGGAGCAGTGTGCTTTCTCAGTAGGGAAGTTGGTTGGACTGTGGTTCAAAACCCAACAGTTTAAGGTTCTGCTTCAGTTTGGAGTTCCACTGAGGTTGGGGGCTGAGCTGCTAGTAGAAGGTCAGGCCAGTGTGCCTGCATATGGTGGATGCTGAGAATAGGAAGCTGGATGTTGGGATCATCTTTGAGCTCTGGGCGCTGGTTGAAACACCTTCATACGGAAGTGCAGGCAGTATTAACGAAACGATTGTTCAGGAGTATTACTGCACCATTGGAAGGCAGTTCCAAAATGAACATGCACATAAACCTAATGGAATGTATCTTCTGAACTGTAACTCTAGAATCAAAATAGTCAAAGCTTCCACACATCTTTCAAAACTGGACTGCTTTCTTGTTTGGGTAAACTGGAAACCCGACAGATGAAAGATGAAGCTATTCAAGATATCTTAACATGATGGGAGTTAATTAAAATATAACTACTCTGTGATCTGATTATATCTGCAGTAAGCATATACATTGCCGTTTTTAAAAGTATTCTTTAAATTTAGAAACCAAGTGAAATTACTTAGTTTGTGGAGAAAGCCCAAGTTAGAAAGTGATTATTTCAGTATACTAAAACTACCATGAAAATTACGAGGCAAATGAAAGTAGAACTGCAAATAACAATTTAAACAAGACAATATAATCTTAACCTTTTCTCTTTGGGTTTGAACACTGAAAAACTTTCAATTGACTATTCAGCAATTTCTGCTTTCACTTACTTCACAATTCCCACTTTCACTTCTCAAAAGGACCAGGTACCCTGTCCAAATGCTTCTCTGCCCTCGGTAAAGAGTCAAAATCCTCATCAAAAATAGCTTTCTCAAAAATATCCTAGGAAAATAACTACATTATTTGAATTCTAGGAAACAGATATCAACTCAAGAGACTGTGAACTTAAAAATAACAGTAGGTTTTTCCTCGGAAGAATATTTAAAATTAACTTATTCCCTACATAAAAGACCAGCTAAATGAAGGTGAGCAACATCACCGTAATGAAGAATGGATAATTACAAGATAATCTTGTGAACTTAAAGTCTGCTGTTTCTGTCATTTTATCTATCACTCCATAGTTCCTTGTTGGTCCAAAGTGCTCTTTTGCAAAAAAATTGTTATTAAGATTTGTACTTCTTCAGTCAGAAACCTTACAAGAGCTTAGAATGATGTCCGCAGTTGCTGAAGACAGAGTTTAGAGTTGAAATTCACCCCAGTTCCTTGAAATCTTGCCCTGTAAGGACTTGGGATAAGTTTGTATACAGTTTCTGGGGTTCTCTACCATGTGCCTTCTTCCTTTACAGTATCCCTATCATTTTCAGCTGCTCTGAAAGCCCTGATTTTCAACCTCCAACTCATCAAAAAAAGTTGGCTGATTTTTGCTTGAGCTGTCTTCCTGTGCACTGCATGAACTTCTGAGTTTCTTCAAGGGAAAAGGCAGATAAATGTGCATATCTCAGCAAGTTTTGTTCTTTCTACTCAAGGAGCATCTACTCTGGTTTCTACGTACTTTTGGTTACTTCCCATCATCTCAAACTAGTGGGTTTTTAAAAACTACTTGGTCCAGAAGTTATAACTCAGCCAGTTATTTGATACAAATACTTCAAGCACCTTTATTTGTAATAGTTGAAATGTGGAAGCAATCCAAGTGTCCATCAACAGATGAATGGATAAACACAATGTGGTAAATACACATACAAGGAAGGGAATATTATTTAGCCTTAAAAAGGAAGTAAATTCTTACACATGCTACAACATGGATGAACCTGGGGGCATTAGCTAAGTCAAATAAGTCACAAAGACAAATATTGTATGATTCCACTTAAATGAAATATGTAGTCAGAATCATACGTACAGAAAGTGGAAGGGTAGCTGCTAAGAGTAAGGGTAGAGGCAAATGAAAAGTTGCTACTATCTAATGGGTTTAGAGTTGCAGTTTTACAGGCTGAGAAAAGTTCTGTACATAGATGGTGGTGATAGTTGCACAACGATATGAATGTACTTAATAACACTGCATGTTTACAAACGGCTAAGATGGTAAATATGTGTTATGTGTATCTTACCAGAATAAAACAATTGGTAAAAAGACTTCAGTAAGATTATATGTATTAGGTTAAAGCAACTTCATCGATCTCAAGAAACATATTTCAGTCATCTTTGAGGATTCCCATCATACTTTTCTAAGCACATGAAAAACCAATCAAATTGAGTATATATTTATTTTTAACTTTGCAAAAGATGGTATCAATTCTGAATCATTTAAATATTAGTTTACAAATATTGCTTATAGCTTAATAACATTGTAGATGCAGCTTCACAGAGATATTGGCTCTAGACAGTAATTATATACTCAGCCTAATGTTTCAGTTAATGGACGAGCATTTCAGTGATAATTGCAATGCTTGAACATAATGTGCCTTTATTAGCAGTATAAACTAAAGCCAGCTTATACCAATTGAAAAAATAGGCTATTTATTTTTATAATTGCTTAATTTTTATTATAAAAATATTATCAAATGGTAAAAAGAAAACCTGTAATAAATACTAGCATTTTATCTACAATTATAGAAATATACTTAAAAACTTAATTATAGTAAACACTGACATAAGCTGTATTTGTGAAAAATCCATTAATGTAATGATCCAAGAAAAAAATTAGGAAAATAATTACAGTAGAAAAACAAAACACTTGATTCCAGTTTTCTCTCTACACTTACTAGCCATGAGACCTTAGACAAGTCACTTACTCTCTCACAGTGCCTTTCTATTAAAATAGGGTTAAAAGATTTCTAAAAACTGCCTCAAGGTAGCATGTTCATGATTTGTCATGAATCTTCCTAGTTCTAAACTTTACAATATTATTAGATACTATATAAATACAAAATAAAAGTTTGAAGGTAAAATATCCCAAAATGTGATACACTATCTAGGTTCATGAACATTCCTCAATCTAGAAAAGAAATATTCAGTTGATAGCTAAAAAATCCTGGAATTTCTAATCTAAAATATAAAATATTTTATAAATATTAAAACCAACAGCCCCAAGACCTATATCCTTCTGATATTTTCTTTTCATTAAAACTGTAACAGATGACTTAATTCCCCATCAGCAAACGCATATGATAGACACCCAAGACATAAGTAAAGCACAATAAAACAGACCAATCAGTTGGTCTATTTTTAATTAGCCGTGGTTAAAATGTATTAAAGACCTTAACAAGACTATTAAACTATTGAATGAGAAGGGCTTAACACCGAATTAAGATTGCTATCAAAGCTCTCTACCACTTTTAGTATTAATGTTATTTTTATGTACATATATACACTGTGTATATTGTGTGAATACATACAACATTTAAATACCATAACAGTGTGAAGACTAACCAAAATCATTTATGTAATTTTACATGGATATGCCTAAGAATGGAATGATTTTTTAAAGAGCAAACAATTCAAGATTTATAAACAGGCTTCTATATGTCTTCTAGCAAACAGAAGTGGCCTGAGTATTCCTATTTATTTGAAATGACAACTGCTCCAACCTGACAATTATGTTTAAAATGCCATATTCAACAAGGTATGCAGAGGACAACAAAATTCTCCAGTTGATGACAAACCAAGAAATGATAAACAGAAGATATGAAACAGCAAATTTACATGCATTTGGCAGACTTCGTAGCATGCTGTGAAACTAAGTATGATAGAAAGTAATGTGAAAATACTTAGACTTTCATCTATACAATCAAGTTAACTGAAGACATAAAAATGACTATTTTATTTAAATTAATATGTTTCCTTTAATAAGAATACTGGAAAATACAGAAAAATAAAGATAAAATACAGAAAAATAAAGATCTATTTAAAAATTCTCCTTAACTGGGGCACCTGGGTGGCTCATTTGGTTAAGCATCCAACTTCAGCTCAAGTCATGATCTCGGGGCTCAAGAGCTCGAGCCCCGTGTCGGGCTCTGTGCTGATAGCTCAGCACCTGGAGCCTGCTTCGGATTCTGTGACTCCTTCTCTCTCTCTGCCCCTCCCCTGATCATGCTCTGTTTCCCTCTCTCTCAAGAGTAAATAAACATTAAAAAAAATTTTTTTTAATTCTCTTTAACTGTCATGAGAAATAAAGAAAATGAGTATTTGGTTCCTTTCCTTATAGTCTTTTGTTCCTCCTTTATTTCATATAGTTGGATCTTATTCTGTATTTAATACTACATACTATTTTCTATTAACTTTAGGAAAGTAGCATTTTTTCAAGTGATTTCAAATGTCATGCTAACAGAGATGAGTCTCTTTATACTAAATTTACTATGTATAAACACCAAAGCAATGAGGATTGACAATTTCCTAATAACAGATTTCCCCACATGGCATTACCAGATCAAAGGGTTTTACACATTTTTATGGCTCCTAACATGTTCTGCAAATAGCATAACAAGAATATTGGGTTAGTATGTGGTTTTCTAACGCTGTAAAATAAAAAGCCTAAAGACATGGGTATCAAATAACTATTTAGTCAACTATTATTTATTTAACAAGAGTGGGTACGTAGGACTTCACTAAACCAAATGGGGAAATAGCAATCTACACTTCTGTGAGAGGATTTATAAAGTCACCCTTTACTCCTCGGTCATATATCCAGTATATGGACTAGTAGGTATAATTTCTGAATGATTATTTCTTGAAGTGTAGTTCAGGGGTCACCTACATCAAAATTAGTAGGAGGACTCATTAAAATATAGATTTCTTGGTCCTGGACCAGATCTATCTATCAGAATCTCTGACAAGTACAAGAATCTTCATTTATTAGACTCCAGCCCTGCACAGGATTACTACGTATATCACAGTCTCAGGAACCAGTTTCCAGAAACATCACATTGGGGATTTGGAATTACAATAAAGCTTCTGGGACTTAACTGAAATTAATTTTTTTCTTTTGGCTAGCAATTCACTTTTCAATTTTTAAGAAACTGCTGCATAACAAATAGGAATACAGAGAAATCTTATTCTCTTTAGTAAAGCTATAAAAGATAAATTACCCTTTCCAATAAGAAAAGTCGTAATGATGGCACTATCTATATCTTGAGATACGTCTTTTATTTCTATAATCAGACAGTATGTGGTAGGTGGAAATTAGAATCCTAAATATGACGCATCTATAGAAAAAGTACTCTGAAGTCTGGCCAACCTAGGTTTGAATTCTGTCTTCATCTCTTTTTATTTGTGAAAGGTTTTGGCATGTTATAACTATGCTATCAAAATCTTCCCAAAGAGAAAAGAAGCCTTTCTTTATATTCACCTAGTATAGTGATTGAAGAGCTGCTATTTAGCAGAATAAGAATGAAATAAATTCCCAATTTCAAATGACTAAAATAACCAATCTCCTGAAAATCACTTTTGCTTCCTCTGAAATCCATTTAAGGTATTACAATCATTCTGTCCAACTCACATTCCATGAACAATTTCTCCATTCCTACCTTTTATTTCACTGACAGCACTGTGTCCTTATCTTTTCATTCATTGCCTTTTCAGTGGAAAAAAGTTTCAACTAATATTTTAAAAAATAGAACATTATATCAAAAGCTTCATACTGCAACAATAAAACTTTCATTTAAAAAAAGTATGGAAGGGGCACATGCACCCATGTTTATAGAGAGCCCAAATGCCCATCAACTGATGAAAATGCCTGAAGAAGACATGGTATATATATATTCAAAGGAATATTACTCAGCGATCAAAAAGAAAGAAATCTTGCCATTTGCAACAACATGGATGGAACTAGAGTGTATTATGGTAAGTGATATAAGTCAGTCAGAAAGACAAATATATGATTTCACTCATGTGTGAAATTTAAGATACAAAACAGATAAACATAAGGGAAGGGAAGAAAAAACAATATAAAAAACAGAGAGGAAGACAAACCATAAGAGACTAAAATATAGAGAACAAACTGAGCGTTGCTGGTGGGGTGTTGGCTGGGGGGATGGGCTACAGGGGTTTGGGGTATTAAGGAGAACACGGGTTAGGATGAGCACTGAGCATTTTATGTAAGTGATGAATCACTAAATTCTATTCCTGAAAAAAAAATGCATATATATAAGGATTATAAATAAATGAATAAGTATGGAATAATACAATGGCTATGCCTAGAAAGAGAGAGTACAAGGGGCTAAAGAACAAAAACTTCTTGCATTCAGTCTATACAAATTCCATTATGTGCCTGATATCTCCCCATATGTCTATATCATAGCCTTCTTAATCAATCTTCTACTCTTTTAAATATTCCTTGGTACACCAAGCCTTCCCTGCATTTCAGATTGTTTCCTCAGGCTACACTTCCAGACACTGGGTTAACAAAGGTGAGCATCTTTAAGGACCTTGATATTATAATTATATTATAATTCGGTTTGGTTTCTCTGAAGCAGAAATGAAGGAAAAGTGGGATACAAAATAAGCTGGAGAACTAATGATAAGCAGTATTATTATTTTGAAAATTAAAATGTAACAAATGTATCTTCATTTTAATACCTAGAGATTCTAACTGTAATAAAAATGCTAGATGCGAAAATGTGTCTATAGCTTGGTCACAAATTTCAAGGTCTTAAAGAAAAGATATGCATATAACAAATATCAGTAATATTTCAGGTGTAACACAGAATCCCCACATAAAGCCATAAAGATCTTTGTTTATAACAATATACAGTTTATGTGTTATTTATTTCTCCCCAATAATGTCTGACTTCCTGAAACTGACTGATATACTATGAATATTTATTGAAAGCAGATCTTTTAAAATATCCCAGAACTAATATTTATTTCATTGAGAATCCTTACTGTCTTTTTAGGACTTAAAAAGGTATCAGCTATAAACACTATGCTCTTACTCCAAATATTATCCGTATTTTCCCAAAATTTTTCATGGAGAAATTCTTAAATGTTTTCTGAAATAAGGAGACCTAGATTTAAGATTAAACTATAGGCATCCTGTTCCTTTCAGGTGAATCCAACAGAGTTGTAGTCAAAAAGTGAAAAGTGAATTTAATGAATCACAAATTTATAAACAGAGAACTTAATGAAGCTTGAGGATAACCTGTTAGGTTGATAAAAATGTATAGCTTTGAATGACCCCAGAGCTGTCCTAATAGACAGATTTCTGTATCTGCTTTAGGTAACAGCTACTAGAAAGTACCTAAAGGGAAAGCAACAAATAAGCCAGTACCATTCTCTCTCATGCATACATAACTTGAAGATGTGAGTGTATAGGAAGCGAAGTTTAGCTGCATTTCCTGTCATAGAATCTAGTCTATTTTTAATCATTTTTCTTCCAATGTAGAAAGATAACACCAATTCTCTCTAGTCACTCAGAATCAAGAGTCTTACAATTGTATAAAGATTCATTACTGGAAATTCTAGATCTAGTCATAAATGACCTAGCAATGATACCACACCACACACCTTTAAGTAAAAATTTCCAAAAGCATGGGAAGTTGTATTTTTACAATATCCTGGACTCCCTTACAATCAAACACGAGACCCGCTACACTAGAATGATCTCCAAATCCTCTTTCCTTTCCATCCTATATTATAGAATCATCTTCAAGTTTCTTCTCAAAACATTTTCCTTCCTGCATCCAAAAGTCATTAAAAAAACAAGTGAACGTGACTAGGAAGAGCTGGGGATCCAAACTGAGTCTACAGCTGTGTGACTTTAGGTAAGTCATCAATTTCTAAGGAAGAGGGTTGGAGAGATAGATACTTCTTTACCTACAAAGAAGGTTGGCCTAGACAGCATTTCCCAGACTGCATTTTGTAAAGCATCAGTAGGTATTCCCCACAGAAAAGGTTTCTATGGTTAAGTAATTTTGATAAATGCTAAAGATTATTTAAGACAGGGCCTTCTTAAAACCACATTGGCATAATGCATATACCAATATGCATTAAACATTTCTGAGAGAAATATAGTACATGGGCTCTTCCAAGTCTCCAAATTTGGCAAACAACAAAAACAAAACCCCTTTTTCAAAAGTACTATTAGCCTGCTAAATTCTGTTTTCAAGAGCTTTCTGATCTGTAGAAAACAACTTGGAAAATGCATTTAAATTATATCCTGTCTCTTCCGGGCTCTAACATTTGATACGTCTAAAAACACTTTAGGAGGATGGTAAGGAGAGTAGACAGTTTATTGCAAAGGGTGCGAGAATGTTTACAGGGGCCACACACTGACAAGAAGCTGAATAAATAATGTCTTGAACATCAAAAACAAAACAAAACAACAACAACAAAAAAAACCAAAGAACACTGTACTGGTTAAATTGAAGTAGAAAAGTGACAGCCACATTGTTGTTGTCATCACTGTCAACGTCATCATCATTAACATAGCAGTTAATATTTATCGCGCACCATGAGTCAGGCACTGTGCCAACTATTTTATACGCACTCTCATTTAATCTCAAAACTTTCCTAAGAGATAGGTATTATTATTCTCACTTTCCAGAAATAAGAAAGAATGACGCAGAGAGATTATATATTTGCCAAAAACCAGAAGGCAAGTTAAGAGAGAACTGGGCATTAAATTCGATCAATCTAATTCTAGCAACAGAAGAATGTTAACTTCTGACCTAATCTTGTTACAATGTCTGAAGTACTTTTCTTAAAAAGTATTAACTTTTAAAAGTTAATGAGTCCAGGAGTTCCTGGGTGGCTCAGTCGGTTAAGCATCCAACTCTTGATCTCAGCTCAGGTCTTGATCTCAGGGTCGTGAGTTCAAGCCCTGTGTTGTATGTATAAAAAAATAAAAGCTAAAGAAAAAAAAAAAGTTAATGGGTCCACAGATCACCAGCAACCTAACACACATAAAAAAGCCCAAAATAGGGAAGAGTCACAACGTTTGAGGATTGCTCAAGCATTAGTTCAGATTGCAGATTTCTTAAAAAAAAAAAAATCAATATATTAAGCAGAATTTGATTTAGACAATTCCTTTAAGAAAAAAAATTGCTCATTTTAGCTTTAGTTATAATGTTAAAATAAATGTTGAAAAAGTAGGAATTAGATTAGGATAACCCATAGTTTATTACACATTTACCCTGTAAAACCACATATATTTTAGTTCTTGGGAAAGAAGAACACAGATCCTCTATTGATTTGTACATTCCTATAGAGTATTTAAAATGCTTTTAAATGTTTATGTTTTGAGAAAAAGAGAGTGAGTGGAGGAGGGGCAAAGAGGGAGGGAGACACAGAATCTGAAGCAGACTCCAGGCTCTGAGCTGTCTGCACGGAGCCCGCCGCAGAGCTTAAACTCATGAACCACAAGATCATGACCTGAGCCAAAGTCGGACGCTTAACCGGCTGGGCCACCCAGGCTCCCCTAGAGTATTTTAGCACAATGTTTAACATTTAACCAACAAGTGGTCATTTTCCCCCTGCCCTTCTCTACATCTCAGGTTAAAACTCCAAGCAAGAAAGGAGCAGGCCTTTAGGATTAAAAGAAGGTGGGAGGGGAGTTACAAACCAACCAACCTAGTTCCTTACAATGATTAAAAATACATATTTATATGCGGCACAGTTTCTGTCTTCAAGCAATCATTCGGTGGTTTTCAAACTTAAGGGAGCATCAGAATCACCTGAGGACCTTGTTCCAACACAGACTGCCGGGTGCACCCCCAGAATGTCAGACTTGGGAGGTCAGGCACAGCAGGGCTCTAGAATCTGCACTTCCAACAAGTTTCCAAGTAGACTAATGCCGAGGAGTTAGGGCCTCAGTCTGATACCCAGCTGTAATTCAGTATTTCTAACCTTTAAAATATTGTGCCAATCTCTTCTGATGAACATAAAAATCTTACCTCCTGTCTTACCTGATATTCTTTCCTACTCTACTTTACCCTCCGAGGAAACAAACAAACCCATTTTTTCTTCCTCTTCAGAATCGCTTTTAACTGTTCCTTGTAATTAGTTTGTAAGCAGTTAAAAGGTAGTATTCTAATTTTCCTGCAATTATGAAGCTTACAACTTACTTTCACGTATATTTATTTAGTCAGCATTCATAATTCTAATAAGTATTCCAGTAGTGTTTATGTTTTAAGGTAGTACTAGTATTCATATCTTGATAAATTATAAAATGTTTCTCCTGCTCTTTTCTGGTGGCCCATTCTTTTTTTTTTCTATTTGAATTATTGGATTTTTAAAATAAAATACACAACATAACTGATGTTGGTATAACATGCTGATACAGTTTATTGACAAAAAAGGCATTTTATAAATATTATGATTTTTATTTTACTGACAAAGAAAGCAAAGTTACAGAGGTTTAATGTCATAGACCTACTTAATAGCCAGTGTAATAGCCAGAGAGGAAACACAAATTCAACATAAGCATCAAAGGCTTATGGACAGAAAAATAGAGATTTTGAACCAATTATAGATTTGATTAGGTCAGAAGTCACCACTTCTGTCTTTTTCTAGAAAGCCTTCATATTCAGACCCTCTGGTTTTAATTCCCAGTTCTGCCTGGCCATATGAACTTGGATTATGTACTGATACTACAATCACTGTAAATATCTGCTCCAAAGAGAAAATGCTTGCAAATTCTCCACACATACAAAACATCAATCTGTGATAAGTGCTGATTTCCAAAATAGATCAAGAATTATATTAGATATTCTAAAGATCAGAGTACATGAAATTCTTTCAAGGAGAATTTTACCATCACACTAAATTCGCAAAGAGATATTTTTTAAAAACCATTCAGTCCCTATGTTGTTATTCTTATAAATAACAGCAGCTTTTTAAAAAAAGAATCTACATTGTATTAAATTCTATGTTAGGTATTTGTTACATATTTTACTTAATCCTCACAATTATCTGTAAAATAGCATCTCTCCTGTTGATCGATGAGGAAACTGATACTCAGAAAAGTTAATGGACTTGCCAAGGGTAATAAGAGATGAAGACCACAGAACGGGCTTGAGATCTATTGGATCAAAAGCCCAAGCTACTTCCCATTACAACACCACATCCAAAGAGATGAATTTTTGCTTAACTGGATTGTTTGATAGCGACCTTATTTGGGGGAAGAAAAAAATCCACAAGCCAAGTTTCTAAAATATGCATCTTCTATTTCTCTAACACTGCCTGTCAGAAAAATAAATGAAAAAAAAAGATGACTACCTTTATGATTTTCTACCTTGGACTGCTTTTTAAAAATTCAAAATAAGTAATCATCCTTATCTTCTTACAACACATGACAGAAGTTATATTCAGTTTTCATCATGATGCTTTCTTAAACTCTAACTGCTAAACTTAAATGAGAAGCATTTGGTACAATCTGAAAAATATTCAGTTCAATTAAAAGTAATTGATGCATGGTGAAATAATTCTTCCCAAAGCTGCTGTAAAATCTTCAAAAAAATAAAGCTACTTAATAATTTTCATCTCCTACAGGCTAGAGAGAAGCATTATTGCATATTAAAAATTGGAGTGTAGTTTTCCCAGAGGTAAAAGAAAGTTATTAAAACAACCTATTTATTGTTGATATAACTATCCATTTGTGCCACACAAAAAGTAACAAATTTCAGTACATTAAAAGAAAAGCTAATTAAGGTATAATTAGTATTTTCTGTATTTTGATAATTAGGGGTTAGTTGGCTATTCCTTTTCAAATTTCTATTTGATGCACCCCGACAATGCCTTTAATGAGCAACTAACGCTATTGAATCCCTCATGGCAGAGGAGTTTAGTGACCACTACATTACTTTCATTTATCACTGCCTCTTTACCTATAAATTAATCTAGCCCTGTAGCTATGTTGATCTACTTTATATCAATTTCTTCATCCATATCAGCTGAATATGTATGGCATTAACCTCATTTGCTAGTTGAGAAAAGCAGAATTAAAATGAGATCTAATTTCTTGTGCACAGCACAATTTCAAAACTGCCTGCTAATTTCCACCACCTGTCAGTGTGAAGAGCCTTTACTTTCTTGTAATTAAATAAAACAGTATATTTTTTTAGCAGCTCTGAAAAATGCTAATCTTTCAAAAGTGTTCAGTGATCATTAATCATTAGGACAGTAGCCTTATTCAGATTGCTCATTTATCCTTTGTTTAAGCTAAAACAAAATGTTTTTTGGGCCTTTCACAAGAAAGAAAATAATAAACGTACCAGATGGAATTTAAACATTAACTACTATAATCTACGCTACCTAAGTTTCTATTTACCTGGTTTACTGCCACATGGTGGTTAGAAGCTTAACATTACATAACCTGAAGCTAGCTAGTTTGATAAAATAAGCAAAAATATAATAAGCACACAATATTCTCTGAAATCAGCAGAAATCTAATAAATGCAGATTGTACTCATCTATGTGTAGTAGAACCTAAATTTGTAAGACTTAGAATATAATATAATTGGAGAATAATCTTTGACAATACATTTAAACAAGTTCATGCAATAAACTGCCTACTATGCTATGCATTAAGCTATTGCCTAAAAGTATCTTTTGAACTTGGGCAGTGCCATTCAGACACAGTTAAGCACTTTTAATAGACTTTACTGGATTTCCCAAATAAATATAATATAGCCAATAGGGAAAACCAAAAAATATCTTAAAAAACCATAAAGAAACCACTGCCTGTCATTTTAACACCAAAGACAGCAAATTAATATTTTATTACATTTCTTTTGTCTTTTCCCTAATATCTTAGTTGTTATTGTTTTACATCATTATAATCATACTAGATTTGTGTAAGTTAATAAATAGCTGCAATTCTGGCTTACCATTCATTCATGTATATTTTTCAGTAAGCCTACCTGATTAATTTTTCTTCCTAGTTATTAGATTAGAATATCAATTAGCAATGAACAGTATATATTTGAGAAAGAAAAAAATAAATACACACATAAATGTATTATTAAAATGTTTAGCTACTTAGTACTAGGGTTTCTCTCAGGCTAAACACTTCTATTCTTTTTAAATTTTTTTTTTAATGTTTTTTTATTTATTTCTAGGAGAGAGAGAGAGAGAGAGACAGCTTGAGCAGGGGAGGGTCAGAGAGAGAGGGAGTCACAGACTGAAACAGGCTCCAGGCTCTGAGCTGGCAGTCAGCACAGAGCCCGATGCGGGGCTCGAACCCACGAACCGCGAGATCACCACCTAAGCGAAAGTCGGACGCTTAACCGACTAAGCCACCCAGGCGCCCCAAAACACTTCTATTCTTCAACTACTACTGTGCCTTGGAAATAATATCCTATGTTTACTTTCTCAGACTTATCCTACCAAAAAAAGTATAATGTATTAGTACATAAGTGATTAATAAAAAAAACTTTTAAGGAATTATTTAAATAAGTAATTAAAAATGAAACGATCCATAATGTTTCTCATTTAGTTCTCTAGGAAACATTTAATGCTATAGGATCACTATCTTAAAGTCTTGAAGTCCTGAAAATATTTCAACCATATTTATTGGAATTCTAGCTAAAAAGACTTTTCTGATCATTCCAGTTGACCAAATCATCATAATATATAATAGGTGCTATGTACACATTGAAGCAAAAAAGAAACAAACGGGTGGACTATTTACAAATACTAGGATTTTCTACAGCAAAGGTAGGATGGACCTATCTCACCTGAATTCCCTTCAAGCAAGCTACTTAAAGCAATTATGAACAGAAGAAAGAAAATACTTTCAGGAATACAGAAGCAGGTTCTCATCAATAACTACTTTGACACTAAAGAAAAACAATTTTAGCATGAGCATCACAGGTGAACACATTTCAGAAGATTTGCATATGCCTCTATCATCAAGATGCCAAAGTCAGTAAAATATTTTCACATATAGCTTCTTTTAAGCAACTCAAATATTTTTAAGATAGCCGATTCTACCCCAAGACTCCAGGAACTAAATTCCCCATTTCCACCTTACAAACTGGCCAATGATGTATTTGGCAGATCATCTGAACTTTTTAAAATACCCATCATAATCCCAGAAGCAAGAACTACAAAAGAAATGTAGACATTGTGTACATATACATAAATCATGAACTGTACACATAATTTAAATTATAGAAAGTGATTAGTTGTATGCCTCACTTTTTGAAACTACAGACCAAAGAGGGGAGAAAATTAATTTCTATAAAACTGAAAAACTACAACCTCTTTATTTTTTTAAAGTTCTTTTTAATGTTTATTTATTCTTGAGAGACAGAGAGAGAGAGAGAGAGACCAAAGGAGGGACAGAGAAAGAGGGAGAAAGAATCCAAAGCAGGCTCTAGGCTGTGAGCTGTCAGCACAGAGCCCAACTGGGGCTTGAACTCACAAATCATGAGATCATGACCTGAGCTGAAGTCAGAAGCTTAACCAACTGAGCCACCCAGGCGCCCCTACAACCTCTTTAAATTGAGTCATTTTTCAGGGTTGAAAACTTTTCAAGAATACACCTTAGTCAAATATCACATGATACATCATTTATTATTTTTTTAAGTTTTTATTTTAATTCTAGTACAGTTAACATACAGTGTTATATTAGTTTCAAGTGTACAATACAGTGATTCAATAATTCTATACCTCACCCTGTGCTCATTATAGCAAGTTCCCTCCTTAATCCCTACCACCTACTTCATTTATTATTCTTATCCTAGCAGTTTCTTAGAATCATTAGGAAAATCTCAAACATCTGAAGATAAGCCAGATAAATCCACACCTGAGGCAAAAAACTTATGAAATCACCATCAGAAGAAATTATTACCTTCTACCTTACTTTTTAAAAATTAATCAAGAGAACAATCCAAAAAATGTCATTCATAATCTGTGAATATACATGGAGCATTACTTTGCGTTTTGTCCACAGATGTCAAATTCTGTAAGTGCTTTGGAATTTATAATCATTAAAAATAAATGGAAAAAAAATAAGAAAATATAGGTTAAAAATACTCTGTGAATTAGTATGCACTTTATCAAGTAATTACAAAGAACCATTATTTTTTCATTCTTCCAGGGTCTAGCATAGTGTTTGGTACAAGGAAGCCAGTAAGTGTTTAACATATGTCAAGGAATTACTGGATTACAGGTAATTCACATAAGACTTGATACCAAACAATGGTATATTTGATTTGATGTGATAAACAATAATAAGTCAGTTAAAAATATATAAACCAGTTAAAAAAATCCAAACCCACAGTTTTCCAACTTAAATACTGTTATTTCTCCAATTTACATCATAATTTCAATTATTAGTGGTTGCTAAAACTTTAACTTTAGGTTTTCCTGCTCCAGACTTCCTTGTCTCCTACTTCATCCTCTTGAATCAAGACCTGAATGCACTTAGGGAGTTCATACTTAAAAGCAGTAACTTGGCAAATCCATTTATTAAGCAAAAACAGGTTTAAAATAGAACCTTGAGACCTTTAGTCTGCATTAGACCTTTAGTCTACTTTGTTCAATTTTCTATTGCTAATGTGTTTGGCATGGAATGCGTTTGGATTTTTTACTAGTTAATAAATATTATTATGTAAGATTAATTAAGTGGGGGAATAGTGTAGAGAAATTACCTTTAAAAACAGGCCTATCTGAATACTGAAGTACTATATGTATTACATATGTATTAGATGTATTACATGACAATTAAAAAAATAAATCTCTAAGCAATAAAAAAATCCAGGTGGATAAGCGTCAACATGGCCTATAACCATTCCCTAAGAAGGAAAACTTAACTCTAATAACACTATCACAAAGACATTTAAATAGTACATTTACAGAGTTAATGTGAAAACTAGCCAGAATTAAGGTTTTAAAAGTTTTAAAACATTTAATAGAAATATCCCCAAAGTCATCATTATTTTCTAACATTGAAACTTCAAAAGATAATCTTAACTTCTTTTCCCTAGAAACTGCATGACATACTTGTTACACTAAAATATTTTTAAATGTTTAAATGTTTACTGTTTAAAATGTTTTAAAGCTGCTACTTATTTTTCACCAAAGTAAAAATTCTATGCACAGAACTGTCTGCTTGTGATTGAGTTTCTTAAATGCTTTTCCCTAAAATTTAGTGTTTTCAAATACAAATATATATATAAACATATAAATAATATATATTTATATAAATAAATAATAAACTTATCTATAAAAATAAATAATAAATTTATTTATAAAAATAAATAATAATCTTTTATTTATAAAAATAAATAAAAATTTATATAAATAAATAATAAAAATATATAAATATATATATATATATAGCCAACAACTGAAATATATCCAAGTACCCGTAAAAGCAGCAAGTAGATTATTTCAACACTGGATTGCATTTATAGCAGTCCATTCTAGTTACTGTTACAATGTGTTTTTCTGTTTCCTTATTCAAGTGCTTCCCTACTCAATTTACCAGTAACTGTTAGTAACATTCTATGCAGGAAGATCTAACAACTGTAGGGAGAGAATGCCATCTGCTGCTTCATGTGTGTACTCAACAGGAGGAAATAAACTGGATAACAGGTAGATTGATTATATACAACAATTTACAAATGCATATACAAAGCTGACAGTTAAAAGTTGAAACATTCCCATTTCTATCTTTGATAACTTGAAAATTCATCAATGGGCACTTACTGTCTTAACGCAAATTCTAAGTTATTCCACAGAATTATAAGGCTACAGTGTGCCTATATGTCACTAGTTCATTATGCTTAAACATAGCTCTTACTCAGGTAGAGAGCCAAAAGCAAAAGATCATTTGCCTGGGCTTAACAAAGTTATTTCTCATTTGCGAAATACTACAATATCCTATTTATCAACATGTGACTTACATACAAGGTGACCATATATAACTTATCATCTAAACAGGGACACCTTTGAGAACGTAAAGCGGGGCAATTAACTATCAATTATGCCCGGACAAGTGTGAACCAGGACTACCCGAGGCAAATCTGGATGTACAGTCCTCCTATTTATAAATTACTAGGTTGCCCTCACTCTGTCTGTCTTAATAACCTTCTTAATGTCTCAAGAGTCTTCCTGAAGAGCAATTTGGAAACTTTTAGGAAGTAGCTAGATTCAAGAGGAGAAAAAAGTTGGGGCCGGAGGAGCGGGGAGGAACAACCTGGGAGTTCACCCCCAAGCATATGGTACCCAGATCTAGGTAGCTACCTCAACACAGCTGATTTTTTACTTACTTAACTTTGTTATCCCATTTGGAATTGTTTGGCACTAATAAACATTTTTAGAAAGGCAAATCCTTTCTAGAAAAATTTATTCCATACATTAATTGGAATGCTTTCCTTTTGACATACGGTATAAGCTAGTTACTTGGAAATAAAGCAAATTTGTGTTTATGTGTGTACGTTGCAGTGTGCAGTGTGGTGATGGAGAAAAGAGAGATACAGACCCCTGGTGGTGACTGACCAGATAAAGCTTCTAAACACACTGAACGTGCCTGCATTACAGATACCAAAACCAGACAGAGACATCACAAAAGAAAAATATACACCAATATTCCTGATGAATTCTGATACAAAAATTCTCAACAAAATGTTAGTAAACAACATTCAACAATCCATCAAAAGGATCATTCACTACAATCAAGTGCAATTTATTCCAGGGATGCAAGGATGGTTCAATATTCTCAAATCAATCAACATGATACACCTCAACAAAATGAAGGATAAAAATCAAATGATCATCTGACTAGATGCAGAAAAAGCATTGGACAAAATATAACATCTGTTCAGGATAATAACTCTTAAAAATGGGTTTACATGGAACACACCTCAACATAATAAAGACCATATATTAAAAACCCACAGTTAACATCATACTCAATGGTAGAAAACTGAGTTTTTCCTCTAAGATCAGAAATAAGAAATAGATGTCCACCCCTGCCACTTTTATTCAACATAGTACTGCAAGTCCTATCCACATCAATCACGCAAGAAAAAGAAATAAGGGACATCCATATTGGTAAAGAAGAAGTTAAGATGTTATTACTTGCAGATGATTTATTATGTACAGAAAATCCTAAAGACTCTATCAAAAAACTACTAGAAGTAATAAATGAATTCAGTAAAGTTGCAGGATACAAATCAATACCTAGAAACTGATAGCAATTCTGTGTACTAATAACAAAAGTAGCAGAAAGAGAAATTAAGAAAACAATTCCATTTACCAAAAAGAGCAAAATACTTAGGAATAATCTTAGCCAAGGAGATGAAAGAATTGTACTCTGAAAGCTATGAAACACTGATAAAAGAAACTTAAGATGACACAAATGGGAAAAAAAATCCTATGCTCAATGGACTGAATTAATACTGTTAAAATGTATAATATTACCCAAAACAATCTATAGATTCAATGCAATCCCTATTAAAATACCAACAGTATTTTTTATAGAACTACAAATACTGCTAAAATTTATATGGAACCATAAAAGTGTCCAAATAGCCAAAGCAATCTTGAGAAAGAAAAACAAGAATGTCAAAACCAGGAGTGAAGAAAGGGAGAGCAAAATTTTAAGACTTTCAAATTTTAAATATTAAAGGGGAAAAGAGACTTGCTTTTTCCTCAATTTCTGGTACCGTAGCCTAGGAGGCTAAAATTAAGGCAAGTTCTATTAATATTATGGCTTATCAGTGTCATTGATTAAATAGCTCTTTGTGGATCTACTTTTAAAGGAAAATACATTCCAAAATCTAAACAACCACAGCTTAACTAACTTTAGTATTTTACTTAGTGAGATTCTGTAACCAGTCAAAGCAAAACTGATGTTTACGATAGGGATGGCTTGAATAAATAAAGGGATTTAAGAATAAAGTTGAAAGCTTCCAACTTTTGGTAAGTGTGTGTGAGTGTGTGTGTGTGTGTGTGTGTGTGTGCGCGCGCGCGCGCGCGTTTAAAAAGGGTTCTTCCTGGGGCATATCGGTGGCTCTGTCAGTTAACCATCCAACTCATTTCAGCTCAGGTCATGATCTCACAGTTAGTGAATTCGGGCTCTCTCACATCAAGCTCCACACTGATGGTGTGGAGCCTGCTTGGGATTCTCTCTCTCTCTCTGCCTCTGCCCTGCTCACTCTCTGTCTCCCTCTCAAAATAAATAAATAAATAAAATAAAAAAGAGGGGGAGGGTTCTGTATTTAATTTTAATTGGATTAAAATAGACTCTTCCTAATAAATAAACAGGTATCAAAATTAAAAATGTAAATGTAACATTTAGGGTGCCTGGGTGGCTCAGTTAGTTAAGTGTCCGACTTCAGCTCAGATTATGATCTCATGGTCTGTGAGTCTGAGCCCCGCATCGGGCTCTGTGCTGACAGCTCAGAGTTTAGAGACTGCTTCAGATTCTGTGTCTCCTATTTTTACCTATCTACCATGCTCTCTCTCTTTCTCTCTTTCAAAAATAAATGAATAAAAAATATTTTTTAGGTGATCTCAATAAACTGAAGCATTATGTAATTATGGTAAATGGTGGCATCTACTATATAAGAAGATCAAAGGAAGCATGTAATATTTACCACAGAACTGACATACACAAAAATAAGAAATACCGCAAAAATTCTGATATAGTCTAAGATAGAGTCTATTATATTTAAAAGAGTTTTAAAGTTTTAAATTATATCTTAATATCTTAAATGGGTGTTCTATTTACATGCACAGCTACATTTTATTCCAAGAGCATGCTCATGCTGGACTACTGTAATTAGTCTGTCACTGAACTCCAGAGAATTTCTCCACACAGTTCGATGACAAACTGGTTAAACTGAGTTTGCTAGATCTTCCTGATGAGACTTGTGTTGCTCTGGATACAAGGTGGACTGCCTACTGTGATGCATATCCTTTCCCAGACTTCTCCCTCTTCACAATCCCTTTCCATACATCATCTATGTATTCATTAATTCAACAAAAATTTGCTTAGAATTTACTAATGTTGGGCTCTGTAATGATCACTGGGGATGCAATGAACCCAAGCTATCCTGATCTATTTGGATTTTGTCCAGCATGGAGCCTTTGAGGTTTTGCTCCTGCCTGCTAGGACGTGCATCCTGCTTTCCTTCCCTTCCCATAGCTTCTACAAATTCTTCTGGATTCCATTCAGGGACTCCCTCTGCTAGAAGCCTTCTGTGATTCTCAGTGTCTGGGCCGATATACCCTGTGCTCTGTGCTCTCGTGACACCTTATGCTTACCATTATCATAGCATACTACAGTATGATACTGTATGTTCCAAATTAATTTGTATTTCTATTAAAACTATACATACACATCACTAAACAAACCAAATAGTAACAATGAAAAGCTGCCGTCCTCTGACATAACTCCTCTCCACTTCTGATTCCAATACTCAGTAAGCCCACTTTCAACATTTTTAGCTACTTCTTTTACTATTCTTTTATTATAAATAGCTATTTAGCTATTTTCTTTTACTACTATGCATTCCTGTAAATAACAAACTGATACAGCTATTTCTCTTGGTTTTTGAACTTCAGATATTATCTTCTGACTCCTTAACATATTTATGACAATGGACCTATTATTCGCAAAAAGGCTACATAGTACTATGATTGGATTTCCTTTCTTGTACGTTCAGTTCGGCTCACTTTTCATTTGCTTAAGTTTTCTGTCTCCATGTATCATGAATCCAAATCTATAAGACCCCTCAATTCCTCTGAATGTGATCCAACATATTAGGCAATCTATCAGTTACTCTAAAAAAAAAGAAAAGGGAAAAAAGAACCCCAATGACCCCCTACCTGTACCAGTATGAACTTGTGGCTATCTGTGCTGGACGCACAGATGTCATTCTAGAGCCTCCTTTTGCCACCAAGTTGGAAATTTCCTTTGCCTCTCTCCTGTGTTGAATTTCTCATTCTCAGATCCCATACCTTCTTTCCTCTTTTTGGATTTACTCTCTTAATTTGATGGAACACAGCCTCCAACAGCTTCCTGGTAAAGCGTGTGAAGGAAGTAAAGTTTGAGGCTTTGTCTGTCTGAAAATGTCTTTATTTTACCTTCACACTTGTTTAGCTTTGAATATAAAACTCCAAGTAGGAATTTATTTTTTTTCCAAAAGATATGAGAATGTTGTTCCACTGTCTTGCATTTCTAGTGTTGCAAATGGAAGGACAATATAATTTTCATTCCTAATCCTTTGAATGTGACCCATTTCATTTCTCTGAAAGCTTTCTTTTCTTTTACCACCCCTCCCCTCTTCCGATGGTGTGAGTTTCCAATGATGGGCCCGAGTACAGATCTTCATTTACCTCTTTGTTGGACACCTGCATAGTCCTTTTTAATATGCAACATCTCATCTCTCATTTCAATATGGAACCCCTTAATATTACAAAAAGTTTTCTAGTACTCATTCATATCCTTCTATTAGAATTCTGATTAATCCACTGTTGGGCTTGTTAGATTGATTGTCTAATTTTCTTATTTCTCTTCTATTGTCCATTTTTATTTTAACTTTCTGGGTGATGTTTGCTACTTTATCTTCTAAATCGCCTACCAAGATTTTATGCTATCACACCTTAAATTTCAAAGAGTTCTTACTTCTCTGAATTATCCTCTTCACAGAATCCTGTTCTTGTTTCATGATTGAAATATTATTTTGTTTTGCTCCAATTTCTTATTTGCTGTTTATTTTTCTTTCTGATTTTCATATAAGAAACATTCTTCAAACGGCTGGCAGTTGTCAACTGTCTGTTCACTTCTTAGAATGAGTCACTCAAGACTGTGTTCACAAAAGGGCTTATTATTGGGTAAGCTTCACTGTAGGTTTATAAAGAAGGCTGATTTTTCAACTGGGGATCTCACATACCTGTATTTATAAGACTCGCTCTTAAATACGTTTTTTACTTCTAAAAGCATTTCACCAGTCTCCTACTTTGGAGTTTCAAGCCCAGCTAACAGTGTTATGAAAGCAAGAGCTAGGAAGTATCTGGGAGTATTTTCAGCCCAGTGGCTCATGTGGATCACCAACTATCAGAAAAAGTCCTGTGTCCTGCAAGAACTGGAGAGGAGTCTCTAGCTGTGCTGGGTTAGGTAAGAGCCATCAGAATCCAACTACTCCAAATACATATTTCAAATCAGTTCTACTTTTAGCCACACCCAGAACACTAGTCTTCAAACTATCTAGCTTCTCCGTCTGAGCTTTTTCAGGGTCCTTAGTGCAAATTATCGGCCTAATTATTGGCTTCCTCCAGTGCAAGCAGTTAAGGTTCAGTTCTCTCAAGTACATTAAGCCAATACAACCTATATATCTGATTGTGAACTTCAAGTATTTCATGGTCTAGCGTCTCTTCCACTGTTTTCCTTTTAATTTTTTTTTTTCTTTTCTGTCGTTATAGTAGATTTTCAAGGCATGGAGGGGGATAAATGTGAATATTCAATTTGCTATGTTTAAGCAGAGTACCTATAATTATTTGTTTTTTAATTTTTTTAAATGTTTTATCTCTGAGAGAGAGAGACAGCATGAACAGGGGAGGGTCAGAGAGAGAGGGAGACACAGAATTCTGAAACAGGCTCCAGGCTCTGAGCTGGCTGTCAGCACAGAGCCCAATGCGGGACTCGAACCCACGAACTGAGAGATCATGACCTGAGCCGAAGTCAGATGCTTAACCGACTGAGCCACCCAGGCGCCCCTATAATTATTTGTTTTGTAGATTAAAAATTCTAAATATAGTAAAAGGAATAAAATATAACACCCATGAAACCCACCAGGCAGACTAATAAATAAAACAGTACAGATATAAGTGAAGTCTTTGTATCTTCTTCTCTATTCCCATGCTTTTGCTCAACCAGAGATAACCATTATTCTGAATTCAGTTTTTAACCAATCTCATGTACATCTTTATATTTTTACTATATAAAAGCATAGGGGCGCCTGGGTGGCTCAGTCGGTAAGCATCTGACTTTGGCTCAGGTCATGACCTCGCGGTTCATGAGTTCAGTTCGTGAGTTTGGCTCATGAGTTTGAGCCCTGCATCAGTCTCACTGCTGTCAGCACAGAGCCTGCTTCAGATCCTCTGTCTCCCTGTCCCTCACCCACTTGCATCCTCTCTCTCTCAAAAATAAAATAAAAAAAAGTATTCATGAACTTTATTATTTTTAACATATTTGATAGAGGGAATGTCATATTATATATTCCCTTCAACAACTCTTTTCATGCAAAAATATGAAGGCTTTTTTGGATTTAGCCAAAACTGAATGTAGTTTAAATTACTCATTTTGATTGCTGTATAGAATCCCATTCATGACTACACAAAAATTTATTTAACCATTCTCCTGCTGATGGGCAAGTTTCCCTTTTATCTTCACAATCATACATCAGGCTTCTATGAATAATCTTTTGTAAAAAATTGTATTAAAGAATAACATACATAAAGTGCATAAATCATAATTATGAGTTTGGTGAATTTTTACATGTGTATACACTCACAGAACTCCCAACAAGGTAACAGTATTTCCAGCCTTCCAAAAGGCTCTCCTGCTGATTTTTCCGGGGAATATATTCTCTCTCCCCAAAGGGAACCACCATTCTGACTTTTATCACAATAAAGGAAAAACTGATAACTCAGTATGCATGGCTTTCTTTTCCCTCCCTATTCCTTATCCCCAAGTCTTTTGATTATAAAATGCTGCCTGGATGAGACACTACCTACTATAAAAATCACACACTTAAAGTGCACAATTCAACAGTTTTTACTATATTCACAGACACTTGTGACTATCATCAATTTTAGAATATTTGCAACACCACAACAAGAAATCCTTAAGGAAACCAATAATCTACTTGTGCTTCTACAAATTTGCCTATTTTGAAAATTTCATATAAATGAAATCACATAATATTTGTTCTTTGGTATGTGGCTTCCTGCACCTGGCATAATACTTTCTAGAATCACCTATGATGGGGTGCCTGGGTGGCCCAGTCGTTAATCATCTGACTTCATTTCAGGTCATGATCTCAAGGTTCATGACTTATAGTCCCATATCGTGTGACCTCAAGCCTCACTTTGGGTGAACACAAGCCCCACTTCCCTATCTCTTTCTCTGTCTCTCTCTCTGCTCCTCCTAGGATTCTCTCTCTCTCTCTGCCCCTCGCTCACTTGTGCCCTCTCTCTCACCAAAAAAAAAAAAAAAAAAAAGAATCACCTATGTTGTAGCATGTATCAATTTTTCATTCCTTTTTATTACTGAGTAATATTCCACTTTGGGATATACCACATTTTATTTACTTATTCTTTAGAGTTGATGGACATCTGGATTTTTTTTCTACTTTATGGTATTAGGAATACTGTTTCTGTGAACAGTTGTGTAAGGTTTTTATGTGGATGTGTGTTTTCATTTCTTTTGGGTATATCCATAGGACTGGATCATTATTGGATCATACGGTAATTCTCTGGTTAACTTTTTGAAGAACTTCCAGACTGCTTTCCAAACTGGTTGTACCATCTTCCATTCCCACCAGAAGTGTATGGAGGTCCTTCCTCGGGCGCCTGGGTGGCTTAGTCAGTTAAGCTATCAGTGTAGAGCCTGCTTAGGGATTTTGTCTCCCTCTCTCTCTGCCTTCCTCCTGCTCACTCTCTCTCTCAAAAATAAACATTAAAAAAAAAAATCCTTCCTGTCCTAAAATCATAGTCCCCAGCCTTTCATACTAATCACTGATTTACTTATATTTGATTCTTATATGCTGTGAACTAATAATCCAAAATTTTACATAGATATAACCAAATGTCCAGCACCCTTTATTTGGACAGTTAGTATGCCTCTTCCTATTTATATACTATTTCAATGTTTAAGTGGGGAGTAGGTTTTACAATTTTCCTTTATTTGCCCATCTTCCTCTTTAATTAAAAACGTAGAGGACAGATGGACCATTCTATTTGCCATTATATCCCTACTCTCAGTATATAGTAGTTTTGAATATCCATTGGGAAGTAAGTAGGAATAGGCAATAGGACAAGAAGTGTAGCACATACAAAGCACGTCACAGACTAGAAGGCAGTGTCCAAAGAAAAGGCTGCCAAGGTGAGCCAAGGCTGACCCTAAGCAGGAACATTATGTTGTATAATGAGATACATTATTTTGCATAATGAGAAACCAACAAGAATTTTAAGCAGAGAAATTCTGTAAATTTTAAAGTCTGATAAAAGCAAGTATTAAGACAACATACAGCAACACATCCTCTGCTGGGAGAGGGAGAAGAGGCTATTCTAACATTTAGAACAACTTGCTAATCTCTTGTTAAGCTGAAGTGAAGTACAAGTGACAGCCCAGCAATTCTACCCCCAGTATTTACCTTCAAGATACTCATACACATGCATGAGGAAACAAGTATTTCAAAGTTTACTGGAGTATTTTTTATAAGCTTTAAAATTGGAAACAACCTAGCATATATTAACAGAAAAATGAATAGATAATGGCACAATAATATACTGTAATACCATCCAGTAATTAAATTAGA
The DNA here is from genome assembly GCF_003009895.1 of Hyaena hyaena. Classification (NCBI taxonomy): domain Eukaryota; kingdom Metazoa; phylum Chordata; class Mammalia; order Carnivora; family Hyaenidae; genus Hyaena; species Hyaena hyaena. Next base: position 1,363,033 of record NW_024080734.1, on the reverse strand, counting down.
ACTAAATGTATCGTCATGGATAAATCTCAAAAACAATGTTGATCGAAACCAGCAAGTTCCTGCATATTAATTTTCTATAAAGTTAACAGTACGAGGTTTTGCTTACAAATACATAGAAATGTGGGGCTAGAACAGAATCATGCATGAAAATAACACGAAATTTAGGACAGTGGTGACTTTGGCACAAGAAGAACAGAATCAGAGCAGCAACAGGCCATTAATGTTCAATTTAAAAAGATACAGATATGAGGCAAACAGGGCAAAGTATTTAGATTTGACAGAGATGGGTATATGAGTGTCCATTATGTTATTTTCCCTGGTTTTCCACGGAAGAAAAGATCACTTTGGTGGCGGTATGGAAAATGGACTGGAGTGGGGGAAAGGCAAGAAGGAAACAAGGAAGACAACAAGATTTGAAATCCAGTGAGAAATGACAAGCAGTAACAATGAAGAGAAACATGAAGGAGCTTGAGTAAAGAGTGAAACTGAGAGATGTTTAGAACATAAAATCAACACGATTTGGTGGCAGATCAGATATAAGAAATAAGAACAAAGTGGACATTTTGAGTTCATAGTCATTTTTCCTCAAAACAGGGAAGGAGGTGGAAAGGGTTTCAGGAGACAGTTCCTGTTCAGGACCTATTGAGATTGGAGGGCCTGTTCAATATCCCAGGGAAAGATCCAACAGAAGGAAATACAGCAAAGCGATTAGCCACACAGGCTCTGTTATCTGGTGTCCTAGATTCAAATCCAGATTCAACTACTTAAATTACATCATTAATTAACCATTCCAGACCTCAGTTTCCAAATCTGTAAAAAGGGATAGGGAAGTGTTAACAAAAACAACTATTCCCATGGAGCTTTTGTGAGATGAAATTAGATGCCTGTCAAATGCTAGGCGAAGTCTTTGGCACAGACTACTGCTTCAATAAACGCCTACAGCTATCATTTGTGGCTCTTTGTCATTTATAGCACATACTTCTAGGCTATGTATCACTTAGGACTCTTCACACTTATTTGATGCATATGTAAAAAATTCTGATAGTTAACAGTACACCTTACTTAAACTTGCTGAACAATTTCACTAAAGTCAGCATCATTTTCCAACTCAAGAAGATACCCATTATCACATGAAAGTTTATCACATGGGAGATTCAGACCCAAATCCTGTGAAATTCTACTAAATATATACACTCAACCATCATCTAGTAGAAAACATAGAAGCAATATGCCAATATGCCACATTATGTCAATATGTGATAATAAAAAAGATGGAGACAGTCCTAACCCAAATTAGAGTCAATATATGTTTTTCTAACAAATAATTACAATGCAGTGTAATAATGCCAAAGTGGGGGATTATAGGTTGCTATAGAACACAGAAAAGGAATTCTCCCAGAATTTAAGAAGGTCATCTTAAAGGATAGAGTATCTGATGTGAAAGATAAAGTAGGAGGCATCAGAGTAAGGCAGGAAGGTGAAAGTTTGATTTAAAACAAACAATGTTCTAGGCAGAGGAAACATTTTGTCCAAAGGCCTAGAATCGACTGAGAACACAGACTGTTGAAGGAGCTAAAAAAAAAAGTGCAGTACACAGAAAGTATGTAGCACAAGTATGGAGGACTGAAGCATGAGACTGGTGACATACGTAGAAAAGAGACTGGGAAGAACTTTGTAAGTCACATTCCATATGATCCAATTAAATGAGCTAATGCTTAAGTGGGTCTGGGACAGTTCCTAATACAAAATAAGTGCACACTCATATTACTTTAGTATAATCTAACTATTATCTAAAACTTCCCCTTTTTTGCCACAATTTGGAATGTGACAATATCCTCACCAAAAAACCAATTTTCCATCTAGTCTTCCTTGGTTGGTCTCCAGAAAACTAGCATGTAGAGAACTTATAAATGTCTTAGGTGGTCTGTTTCATTTGTACATTTCATTTGTCTGTTTCATTTGTTTCCCATTGTGAAATGGGGACAATCACACCAACAAAACAAACAAACAAAACCATACCAACTCTGCAAGGTAACCGTAAGGACTAGAGGAATATGAAGAGATCCTAGAGGAGTGCCAGGGCTCATATCAAGGACTCTCCAAAAACGTCCTCAAGGTTCTTATGAAGGCAGATTGGCAGACAAGCCAGAGAAAAAGAAAGCAGAAAGCTCTGGTTTCCCTTTAGGGTTATGCAGTAGGAATGCCTTACAAATAAAATCACTGTAGGACTAAACACTTTTTGGTAAGGTAAGATGCATACACCAAAAAGGCTACATTACAATGAAAGAATCAACACCAATCTGATGATATGTTTGGTTTTTCCTAACATGTAAGCTCTTTCAAAAGCGAAAAGCTGACCTTTTATAATTCACTTTTTTTCACAATTACCTTGTACAAAAGGATATATAAATATGTGTGTCTTTTTCTGTGACTTGTTTGTTGTTATCTAGATTTCTCACATATATATAAAATATACATATATATTTTAACACAACAAATACAAATTTGGGGGGGAAATGCCTAAATCCCATTGCTCTAAACAACTAATCTCATTTTACATATTTCTTTCCAAGTATTAATTATTTCCAACAATTAATTTGAAGGCTTTTCTACTTCATATTATACTATTCTCATTTAAGATCCAGACCAAACAAATGTTGGATTAGCAATGTTTGAAGAGTATTCATATTTACTTTTGTGAAAGCAAAATAGTAAACTCTCTGGGTACATTTTAAAATACGACAATTTATCATAGTTCAATTTATTCTCAACCTCTGAGTAACATATCTGGGGTTTTAAGAGGCACCCTATATAAATTTCATGCCATGTAATATTTGTCTGATTTTAATTTGTTTTACTATCAAACGGAAACATTTATGTCTAGTTCCTCCTTTTTCTCCCTAATGGTCTCATTTAATAGCAGCTAAATTCTAAGAAAGTGTTATTGAAATTATTCCTAATCGGCAATAAAATACCACAATATATTTGACAAAGGAAGCATCAGCCTACATCACTTTCTTAAAAAGCAAATTAAATAAACCTAAAATAAACTAAAGGATGATATTAACAAAACTGAACAAAAATGTTCCCATTATACAACTATTATGAACAGAAAACCATAAATGTACTGAAGGTTAAGCTAAATTTCCCAGGGGAAACAAAGCTTAGTCCTATATAAAAAGCTGACTCTGGATATTTCAAGTAAGAAATTCTTCAACATTACTAATAGAAACTATAAATCCAAAGGAGATAAGACTATCCTTAGGACTTCTCTTGCAGAGAAGGTTTGGGAAGAGTTACTATTACAGACGAAGAAGAAAACATCATAGATCTTACTCAGTGTCACAAGTACTACTAAATATCTGGTTAGGGTTCACGTAAATGCCCTCAATAATCCCTCATTATGCCTTAGGATCAATTCATCTAAATTTGCTGAAGCTAAACTTTCAATTATCATATGAGTGTCCTCTACATTAAGGTGATTTAACTGTGGCCTCTCAAAGATATATGTCTAGCTCTCCTGGCCCTCATCACTTATCATGTAAAAAAGCCGAGCAATGAGCAAAAAATATACTGGAAACCACATAAATAAGTAAGTGTCCAAAAAATCCCAGAACTACAAAAAGAATAAATCTTTTGTTTGAAACCTTGAAATAAATAGAATAAGGCAAAATCTATTCAAGTGTTTAAAATAATCTTAACTATTTAATGACTAGCCACATAAAAATTATCCACTAACTCTGCCAATCTTCAAAGAAAATGGTAAATCTAGGCATAAAACAAGCAAATTAATCTCACAGTACTTTCAATACCAATTAATCAATTGATTTCAACTGATCCATTAAATTTCTAAGGTAGAAATTGCCCAAATATATCATTCAGCTAAAGCTATTATACGTGAACATCTTTCTTCATTTTCAGTAACATTTAAAAAAAAATCTCTAGCAAAAACCTACCTTTGAGGTTCTTTGAAGTTGATCGCCAACATATGTTTTACGAAACTGATCCAAGAACCACAGAATTGCAAGCTCTATTTTCTCATTAGAACACTGAGGTAATCCGGTATCCATTAAAGATATAAGCTGAAAAACTCTTTTCATGAAGGAGAAAAAAAAGCTTCAGTAAAAATTCTTGGAGAAACAACATTAAAACATTTACTGTCAATGTAATGCAATATATAATCACTGTAAAAAGTGGAAAAATACAAAAGCTTATGAAGAAAATATTTTAAAACCATGTGAAATTCTACTATTAAGATATATTAGAATTTAGTCTAATTGCTTCTAGTCTTTTTCCTAAGACACGTACCTACATGCATAGAAAGCTACAAAGACATACATTTATTATTTTACTAAAAATTTATATAGAATGCATATAACATGTATATAATGTGTATATACAGATACAAGTGAATACCTATAGTTATATATGTGCATACATAGATACAAATTAATAACTATATACAAAATTTTAGTAAAGGAAGAATGATACTGAATGTGTAGTTTTGTATCTGACCTTTTCATTAAACCTTATGTTTTTATATAATTATATATTTGGGAGTCATATGATTCAAAATATGAAAAGAATCAAGAGGTACACCAATGAAATTATATCACTTTTCAATGAACAGTAAAATTTTTACCTGAAATAAGTTACAAGATGATCTTAATAAAGTCAAGTATTTTTTTAAGTTGGCTCTATGCCCAGAGTAGAGCTCAATGTGGAGCTTAAACTCATGACCCTGATCAAGACCTGAACTGAGATGGAGAGTCGGATGCTTAACTGACTGAGCCACACAGGCATCCCTAAAATCAAATACTTTTAATACAAGCATGCAATTATTTTATCAGATTATCATAAATGAACTAAAGGTTAAGTTAAATTTTCTAGAGAAAAAGTTTAATTCAATATAATGAAAGCTTAGTCTAGAATTTTCAAAGGAGATATCCTTCTATTATCTATTTTCAATAAAAATTTCCAGTGGATAGCTGCTAAATGCCTAGTGTTAACAAAATCAGTTTATTTTAATATCTTTTAAGAGCTCAGAGTACAAGTTGTTGAGGAACAGCACCTCTGTCTCCTTTTTCTAACTGCACAAAGGCAGCTATGCCTAGCCCTAACCCACACACTTCCTTCCACGTGTGCACAAAGAAACACACGCACGCATACACGCGCTTTTAATACTATATATGGCCTTCCAGAGATAGTTTTAAATGTGTAAACAGGCAAATACAACAATACATTTTGCTCCCAACTCCTTTAAACAGATAGAACATACTATACTTATGGTTCCAAACCTAGCTTGTTCCATTTAACAATTGATCTTATAAATCCTTCCATGTCAGACATCAAGAGTTTCCTCATTCTCTCTTGTAGCTATTTAATATTTCATTAAAAAAATATACCATAATATTTTCAAACATTCCCTTATACAAGCACACTGAAGTTAAGGATTTTTTTGCTGTTGCAAAAATGCTGCAATTAGCCATCCTATACACATCATTTCACACATGTACAGCTAGAATATACACTTCTAAAAGTAAAACGATTAAAGAATATAAACTTTTATAATGTTGATGGCTATTAGCATATTGCTCTCTACAGAAACTGAAACAATTTATTTATCTATCATCGGTCTATGAAAGTGTCTATATACACTCATATAATTCAAAGGATATGACATTTTAAATTTATTAAAATCTGAAAAATGACATCTCATTACAGTTTTATATTGTATTTCTCTCATGCATATGAGGTTAAAATTTTTCCACGTTTTTAAGCCATATGTACATCCTTTTCTGTGATCTGTTTCTTCATACCCTTTGTCAATTCTTTCTATTGGGCTCTGTCTTTTTTTGCTGATTTCTACAAATTCTTTATATACATACATACATACATTAGAAAACTGAGTCCTTCGCTTGTGTATTGTGATTAAAGCCATGCAGAAGTATTTGGTGACTTTTTCTTATGCAAAATTTTTGTCAGCTTTTTCCTTTATGGATTTTACATAATAACAAGGTCTTCTTTCCGAATGTGACGTATTTTTATGTTGTTTTTTTAACATTTACCCTCTCCTATATAGCTAAACTTATCTTGAACACATCTTGTGAGATATGGATCAATATTATTTTTTCCCAGATGGCCACCCAGGTGCTTCAACACCATTTCTGTCTTGTAGAGTCTATCTTTTGCTCACCATTTCAATTATATCCGAATCATATAGACTAGGTTTGTGTATGCATTTTTTTGTGTATGCTTTCAGATTACATTATTGGACCGTTTATTCTATTCTAGCATCTAACTTAAATATATCTTGACCAATTATTTTTTTTTCATATTATTTAATGCCTTCCCAAAACATTATTTTTAAGAGATGTATAATATTAAGACTATGTAAAAATGTAATCATCTCATTTTGAATATAAATTCATATTTCAGGGAAATATAACTATTGTCCTCTTCCCTACTTCCAAAGAATTCTACAGTGTCTAAGTTATAGCATATGAACTTCTTTTTAAAAGTTGGTTCTGGGGCACCTGGGTGGCTCAGTTGTTTAAGCATCTGACTTCAATCTCATGGTTCGTGGGTTCAAGCCCCATGTCAGGCTCCATGCTACCACTGGGAGTCTGCTTGGGATTCTCTTTCTCCCACTCTCTGTCAGGGCCTCCCCCTCCAAAATAAACTTAAAAAATAAATAAGTTTTAAATAAACTTAAAAAGTTAAATAAAAAAGTACTTACTGCCAAAGTGTTATCAAATAATATGTTGAAACCATTTTATAGTTATTTTCTATATTTAACATTATTTAAAAGTAACTTTCACTTGCCAAATATTTTTAATACCATTAAAATTTATGAATGGAAACTTACTGATGATCAAATTTAACAATCAGATTACTATACCCAGGTTGTTTGGGTTTTTTTTCCAAGCAAAGATGTATTTGGTCTGTAATTTTGAGAGGAATAACAAAGCTTTTTGTCTGGGTATTTTTGAATTAGCAGATTGTTGGAGTAATTTTTAAATAAATAGATAAATTCAGGAAACCATGTATAGATCCAGGTGATTTTTCAAGTGACTTAAACAGGCATATTTTGTTTTTGAATTCTTTACTAAGTGCAACCTCCCTTTTCCTACTCTAGCTCTGTTGATTCCATGTACTTTCTCTTGTTGACTTTTATTTCCTTTTTATAGCATACATTCCAAAATCCTAGGAAGATGTGAAACCAAAAGACAGTTTGTTGGGATGCCTTTACAACTCATATTGAGCTGGTGATTTGCATTTGCCTAAAAGGCAATGGCATCTCAGTAGGAAAGCAGGAAAGCGTTCCCAGCAGGGTACACAATCCATTTGTCAAAGAAGCTTTGGTAGCTGTACAAGAAGTTCAGCTGCAAAAGCCTAAAGTCCATATAACCACGGCTTACACAATATGGGTGTTTATTTATCTCTCAAGCAAATGTCCAAGGCAGTCCTCCAGGACTAGTTAGTGCTCCACAGTGCATCAGGGATTCAGGTTCCTTTCATCTTGTTGTTACACTTGCCTCCATTCACACAATCCCTTTGTGGCCTAAGATGGCTTCTTCAGCTCCATCCATTACATCCACATTTGGCACACACCACATTCGCTTACATCCGACCACCTAGAACACAATCACTTAACCATACCTAGCTGCAAGAGAGTCTAGGAAATCTAGCCTTTATTCAGGTGGCCACATACCGGTCATAAGAATCAGGTATTCTATTACTGCAGAAGAAGGGAAGAAGAAATGCTGGACAGCTAGTAATCTGCCACAGTGCTCTTCAAGGATTTGCAGCCACCCCTAAAAGTGCTTCAGAACAAAACTTGCATTGTATGTACAATACTGACTTTTAGTTTTACTTTATTGTCCTACACAGAGTGTTTCCTTTATGTTAAATTATTTTCAGGAAAGAGCCCGGGGAAGATAAGAAGACAAGTATATCATTAAATAATTTCATAAGGACAGCATTTCAAATTCAAAGAGATGAATTTTGGATACTCAGTTGTTTAGATTCCCCTAGATATCCAAATAAGTAAGTATTCGTTCAGTCAACAAATATCTGAGGGCCTACTGTATGGCAGGTGTGTTAGGAGTTCAGAATGTAACAGTGAATAAGACATAGGTATTCCTAGTCCTCCAGAAACTTGTAGTCTTTGTCGGGAAAGACATAAAACAAGCAATTAAAATAAAGAATGACAAGTGCTATCATAAACAATACAAAGAAACTGGCAAAGATTCATAACATTCTAGGATGGAACAGGGCAAAGAAAGGTGTGTGGAGAGAAAGGAGGAAACATGTGGAACTATCTAGAGAGGGAAGAAAAAGCATGGCTCATTTTAGAGCTGAGGAAAGTTCCATATGGCTAGAAAGCAGTCAGATGAAGCTAATGAGACAGGCAGGAGCCAGATTATGAACCTGATGAGCCATGTTGATTTTAATCCCAATAGCAATGGAAAGTACTGCAGAGTTCGAGCAAAGCACCGACCTAATCAGATCTGTACTGCAGATTCAGAAAGCCGGAGAGGAAGCAAGGTGTCCATTTAAAATTGTAGCATGTATCCAGGTGAAAGATGATAGGAGCTGAAATGGCAGCGGGGACAGAAACAACTGGACTGGCATAACTAGAAGGTGGCGCTGACAGGACTTGAAAATGAAAACTACATGGATGCTGGTGAGAGAAAAAAAAAGGAAAAGTTAAGGATAACTTCCGGGATTCAGACTTAGGCGACTGGGCGGATGGTGATGAGACACACGAAGAGAGTCAGGGCTAGGAGTGGATAGAAGAAAGAAGTTTAATTGTAGTCACTGAATTGAAGACAAATGTGGAACAGAACATGCAAGTGAAACAGTTCCACAGGTATTTAGAAGTCAGAAGACAAGAATTACTATAACAACACAGTAGCACTGAGCAATGCTGAGGGCTCAGCTGAGGTGAAAAATGATATTCTGACTGACCAACGGTCCCTATATACAGAGGTATGCAATTCCTTTATTATCACTTCAAGGTTAAGGTTCTGCCAGGCAGCTGAGGTAAAAATATGGCGGTGAACAAAGCAGATAAAGCTTATTCCTTTCCTGACGCTAGTGGAATGAGCAAATAAACATAAGGGGTAATAAGGACTATGAAGAAACTAAACTAGGATAGGACGTTATTGTGGGCTGGGAAGTCAGAGGAAGAGACAGCTGCTTATAGCCTACTTGACTGAGGCGAAGGAGTCCCACATACACAGCTGGGAGAAAGGATTCCTAGCAGAGAGGTGCAGAGGCCCTAAAGTGAGAACATACTGGTAATACTCAAAGAACAGCAAGAAGGCCCACGTGGCTGGGCTGAATGAGGAAGCGTAGGAAATGAAGTCAGAGAAGTGGTACAGGAGGCTCTGAGCCCTGGCAGGGACTCTGGGATCTGTCACGTGTGTGACAGGAAGTCACTGGAAGCTTACGAATAGAGAAGAGTACCAGGATCTAATGGGAAAGAAGCTGAAGCCACCCACACAATAGCAGAGTCTGAGAGAGAGACCAAAACTCCGAGCTAGCTGCCACAGGTTTCATAAGTGATGAGGGATGACACGGAGAAGAACGGGTCCGGAGCTAAGCAGAGACGGAGGGGGGCATAACTGACAGGAATATGCCGAAAAGCAGCAGCCGCTCTGTTCGCAGGAGCAAATGAGAAAGACACAAGATGAATCAAACACAGTCTCTGGGTAGTCACTCAAGAGGTTTACATTTTGGTAATGATGAATGGAACAGAAATGACTATAAAATTATCTTTATTTAATTAGAACTGCATGGCCTGAGCACAAATATATTTATTTGCCAAGTTAAAGTAGCATATTTAAATACGTTAAAGTAACATGTTTTAATTATCACAATATGGGGAGCTTTTATGAATATTAACCTTTTCCTGACAAAACAGCATAGGTTTTTGGCAGAAGCTGCACAATCTTCTAATTTGGTACTGGTCCCCCAGGAGTTAAAAAGGTATCAAGGAACAACACACAGAAGGCCACAGTATTACACTTCCAGTTACTTGGAACTTCTTCATATGAAATTGATATTTTAAAATTCCACATAAAACTGCAATCTTATTTAACTTAAAATCGCAATATGTCAAAACAGATATTTAAGTTTTTTCTCTGCCCCACCCTGAATCTGCTTAGCCCTGTTTACATACCCACCACCCTCACCACTACCTCTCACCCCATCCCTGGTCTCAACCACTTGCCTTGTAGCTCCAGTAAGAGCCACAGTCTCTGCAGCTGTAAATCCTTACCCAGGGAGGAGAGGCCTAGGACGGCTCCAGCCCCCACCTCCCAACTCAGAAGCCCTGGCTTCCCCAGAGGCACCTCAAAGAGGCCAGGGAACACAACTATGGACTATGACAAAGTTGAACACCCCAGGAGCAGACTCTAACTAGAAAGAAATGGGACACAGGAACACGCAGACAGAAAAATGGCTTGCCCTTAGTCCCCCATCCTGCCACTACCATGAACTGTTTTGAAACATATTGGTCCATGTGGCCTCTGGGGAAAACTCCTGTAACAGCGAGCAACCGGGTGTATAATGTACCACCTTCTACGTTCGATTCTCATTATTCACGGTACTTACATTCTATAAAGGCCTTATGAAAACCGAAGGAGTCAATACTGAACACTGTGCTCCCAGAGGAAACACAGGGTTAGGTTCCTGAGGAAGACTGGTCACAATATTTTCAGTAACCAATCTAACAAATAATCTTGTTCTATGTGTGTTTCTCTTTAAAGACGTCTTATTTAATACGCATTGTTGATCATTAACATGGAACTCACGGCCCGTAGCACAAGCTGTACCTGAATGAGGCTTGCCTGATGTACGTAGTTTTTCTGTAAGGTACTCTACAGCTTTTTTGTTGTGCTTAGGAACAACAGACAGCATTTCAGCACTACACTGGGGACCATTGTACATGTAAAACCACCAACAAAAAGCGCAAAAATGTGAGAAATATGGCACTGAACAATGAAAAGGACACTTATTTACACTATCAGAGTATGAAATAAGAAAGCAGAGCATCTGTTCACCCTCAGCTGGGAAATGGGTATCAAGCAACTCAAATTTTTTGCCACCATACACATTATCCAAAAATGACTGCAGTAGCACCATGAGTGTTGGTTTTGGGGTGACAAATAGTCCACAAATTTGCAAAACTGGAATCCGTGGATGAGGAGCACTGACTTTATTTGCTTTCTCTTATTCTCTCAATTTTCCTTTTCCTTCATTTTTCCTTCCTTGAAAATGCACCCTTCTCCCCACTCCTCAATAAACCCTTAGACCATAATCTTCACCTAATGCTTTGTTTCCTAGGGAATGGCTAAACACAAATCAAATATTAAAGTTAAATATATTTGTTGCTTAAGGAAAAAATTAAAATTTTCCACTGGGCAAACACACACCTGCTTTTGTTTATTTCCTTGGCAAATATATACCTGCTTTTGTTTATTTCCTGTTATATATTTCTCAGGAAAATAATGCCAGTGGGTATTTCTCTACTTGACGATGAAAACTTTTAAATAATCAAACTAACTATAGCAAAAAGTATACTTACTTTCCACTTCACTAAATATGTAATGTTATATTAAAAGGTAGCACAGAGGCAAATTCCCTTTTTTAAAATTAACCAAAGCATTTTAAGAATGCCCCCATCCATATTTGAAAGTTATTTGATATCAGAAATAATAAATCTTAGAAAAGCTAAAAAACTTTGTGTTCTATTCAGACCCTAGTTTCACTGCAAAGGGCTAGTTTAAAGGTAGAAAAGAATATGAAATGAAGAGAAAATTTCTATTCAAAATGACAACAAATTTATTAAACCCTTAGGAATATATTTAAGATTAGTAATGAAGAAGAATGCCATAACCAGGTATAATGATTTTAAGAACTTTGGTACGGTGATGGTGGTATGTACTGGGTGGTGGCGAAAATGGGATGACACATACCTGGGCAAGAAGCAATGGATAGTCTATTACCCAATACAAGCTTTGTTTATGATTATTGACTAGATTTTTCACCTCATGACCATAGCCTTAATTAGAAGCAATGAATTACTTGCCTTATATTTCTATTCTACACTGAGGAAAACAGACTCCCAAGATCAGTGGAAAAGAATGAAAGACCTAGAAAAAGACCTAAAATTTTCGTGTGAAGATATAATCAGCATTTCAAATGTGGGAAGGGTGAGGTTCATATTAATTGGTTAACACTATGTAAACTCTGGAAAAAGTATATAAGACAAATGTCAAATACATTAAAAATTAAATATAAAAAGTTGAACCCATAAAAGAACTAGGAGAAATGTGAGTATTTTTATTATCCAGGTGTGAGGCAACCTTTCTAAGCATGAACAATGGAGAAAATATCTGAATATATAAATATTTAAATCCACTAAGAAAGAAGTTTCTAAAACAAATTAAAGACATGGAGAAAACATTTTCCAAATGAATAGCAAAATATTAAGATCTTTGATATATACTGAGTTCTTATAAATAAATGCGAAAAGATAATCACAAAAGAAAACCAGCTAAATGGTACAATCTATATATATACTTATAGATCACAGAGAAAATGCAACTGGGAAAAATAGGAATGGAAAAGAATGTTTGACATCACTTGTGACCAAAGCAATACAAAATTAAAACAAGATATTTGTTGCATCTGGCAAAGACCATCCTATTATCTAGTGTTCACCTGCAGAAAATATGGTAACTCTCAAAGCCTTCGAGTTCAGAGAATAAGTACTGAAACTCTTTAAAATGCTGCAGATGGATCAACCGACTCTTCAGCCTTTAGGAATTAAAATCCACTCCAATGAAATTATTTTGATCTAAAAGAATATTCACCTCAAAGCAGTTTACATTGAAGAAAAATTGAGAAACCACCTAAAATTCCAAAAACCAGGGTATGCTTAAACTATGGAACAGCTTAGAATATTTAACGTCTAGGTAAAATTCACAATATTATGCTTGATTTTTTAAAAAGAGAAATGTTTGTGGGGCAGGAGGTGGGGGTGGCGTGGATGGCGTTTGGTAATATATTGCTTGCTATTTGCCAGGCATTGTTCTAAGCATCTTAAAAATATTAACTCATTTAACCCTTATAATAGCCCAGAATGAATTCAGTATTATTATCCCCATTTTAGTTTACAAAACAGTATTCTAGTATAATTCTTGTTGAAAAAGTGTTGAAAAAGACACATGTAATGTACATATACCTTCAAGCATTAAAAAGATTCAAAGGTCTTTAGCAAAATGACAGTAATAGTTATCTGCAAGTTAATCTATGACTTTTCTTTTTATTTGAAATACTTAAGTGTCCAATAAAAACACATACTACTTTGTTATAAAGAAAAATGTTATTAAAAAATTAAAATATATAGAAAACCAACTCACGTGTATTATTCACATGTAGGAATTTTCCTCAGTGTTAAGGCAAGTAATTCATTGCTTCTTATTAAGGCTATGGTCATGAGGTGAAAAATCTAGTCAACAATCATAAATAGAGCTTGTATTGGGTAACTGACTATCCACTGCTTTTTGACCACATGTTTGTCACCCCAATTTTGCCACCACCCAATACACACCAATTTTGCATGCTCTGTCAGATCCTAAGAAATAAAAAGCAACCTAAATCTTCGTCACACTATTTAGACACAAGTATAAAGTACATTTGATTATAACACTTATTAGAGATTTGACTTCTACAAATCACTTAACCTCTAACCTCTAGTAGTTTTCTCATCAGTAAAAAAGAAAATAATACCTTCCTCAAATGGCCAAGTACAAAATATTTTAGCTCATAATCCTAGTTCAATGATAACTAAATTTCTTAACTACTTAGTAAATTTCTGTAAATTTTATGGCCATCACTTACCGACAGGATAATTCTCCATCCATAGCATCGTGTTCATCTGTACTGGTATACGTTAACCTTCCTCCAACAACTGTCCCAACTAAGTATACCAGCCATGCAAGACGTCCTAAAACATAACAGGAGAGAAAAATGTTTAGGAAGTATTGATAGAAACAATGTTTATTTTGCAGAAAATTCTGAAATTGGCAAAATGATCTATTCTTCCCAACAAATGATGAACTACTGTGAACTCAGTCCTTGACAGAGAGTGGAGTGAGTTTTGAGTTTATCAAGGCAGTGGAACAGGAAAAATTACAGACTCTTTCGACAGATAAATATATGCTCAAAATCCCAGATCGAACAATTTGCTATGTGGTCTTGCATAAGTTACTTACCCCTTTACTCATTAAAGTTTTCATTTGAAAAATGGAGAAAATAATATCTACTGTGAAGACTTAACGATTAAAACTAAATTTGATTAACAAGATGCCTAAAGTAATGTGTAGAAACAGGGCTGTAAGTAAGTACTAATATGATCCAATGACCAGAATCTTTTCTGATCACTGACGCAGACATGGTCAATGTCATGATAATACCAGTTTGATCAATTTTAGTATTGTCCCTGCTTGAACCTAATAAATGGTAATAAATGTATTGCCTTTGTATTTTAAGCATAACTTTTTTTTAATGTTTTTAATTTATTTTTGAGAGAGAGAAAGACAGCAGGAGCAGGGGAGGGTCAGAGAGAGAGGGAGACACGGAATCTGAAACAGGCTCCAGGCTCTGAGCTGTCGGCACAGAGCCCGACGTGGGGCTCAAACCCACAAACCGCGAGATCATGACCTGAGCCGAAGTCGGATGCTTAACCGACTGAGCCACCCAGGTGCCCCTAAGCATAACTTTTTAAAATCCAAGATTGTCACCATTGAAATCACAGTCTGACAACAAAATTAACTTCATGGGTAATACCAGCAAGGGCTTAACTAGCTACAACAGTGGCACGCAGGGCATCTAGTTTTCACAAATCTTATTTTGAGGCAGCCAAAATTGAGTAATTCAGAAATGGAGGTATTTATTGAATGATTTTTATTTATGGCACATCATTTTACAACTTAGATTCACTGATCTATGTATCAGATTCTCCAAAATTTTTAAGATCTTTATGAATAATTAACAACATACCAATTATCTTGCTAAAAAGAAATTTTGTGCTATTCTTAGAGACTAATTCTTCAAAGTTGACCAGGCTATTTCATAATACCAAAATCAATTATGTTTCTGTATTGAGAAACCTTCTCAAGTGAACCGAAGTATTTTTCACAGGGTATTGATCTGAATAGTCTTACGGCTGTCTTTGCCTGTTGGAAGACTTAGGAAGGATAAACACATGTAGAAAAAGAGCACATTCTTTCTATATTCCCATGAATACTAGCCATCATTACTCTACAACTGATCCATTCCCTCTAACTTCTAGAGAGACATCAGCCTATTGAGGTGACAAACTTCCAGTAAGTTAGAAATATAACCTGGCAAATATCCACATCCCCTATTGTATTATAATGACAATGAATAAATCAGAATAGGGCCAATTATGCAGCCCTGGACATTAATAATGTGAAACAGATTCAACAGGAGAACAAAACACTAATTTGATCAAGTAACTCATAAAACAGACTCAAGCCTCAAGATACAGATAATTAATTTTTTAAAAACAACAGAACAAAAAGTCCATCTAGGAAGCTGAAGGTACTAAGAAAAGTTACGTATGTATTCAAAATTGTTTTATGATTAACATAAAAGTCTATTAGTAACATACACTATCCCCTGATGACCCTACTTCTTCTGTGGGTCCTCTCAAGTGATTTCTTTTCCATACTTCTTGTATCTCAGGCCTACAACATGGAGTAGGTGTTTTGATGTTCCTGACTTCTACTTCCAAACATACTCCCTCCATCATAAAAGCACTCAGCTTACTTCTTAAGTCATCAAATTATACTACCAAATACCCTTTCTGGTTGCAGTGATCTACTCACCCTCAGGTTATTTTCCCTTACTTTTTGAAGGTGTTCATTCCTGGCTTGCTGTCACTCTTTCCAACAAGATTTCTATAATAATCAGTAGTGACTTCAACATGTACATAGATGAATCTCCCAACACCAACAACCCTTCATTCTACTGGGAGTCTCCAGTAACCCATCACTTTCTTTTTTTTTTTTTTTTTTTTGACAACTTTACTGAAATATAATTCACATGCCATACATTTAACCCACTTATACAAGTCAATGTTTTTAAATAAATTCACATGGTTGTACAACCACCACCACCACCTAATTTTAATTTTTTTAAAAAGTTTTATTTATTTCTGAGAGACAGAGAGAGAGAGAGAGAGAGAGGGATAGTGTGAGCAGGGAAGGGTCAGAAGGGAGACACAGAATCTGAAACAGGCTCCAGGCTCTGAGCTAGCTGTCAGCACAGAGCCTGATGTGGGGCTCGAACCCACAAATCGTGAGATCGTGATCTGAGCCAAAGTCAGATGCTTAATCGACTGAGCCACCCAGGTGGTCCCACCACAACCTAATTTTAAAACATTTTGTCTCTCCCCAAAGAAATTCCACTCCATACCCCTCAACCTCAACCCCATCCCTAAGCAACTACTAATCTACTTTATGTCTCCTAAGATTTTTCCCATTCTGGACATTTCATATCAACAGATCACATGATATGTGGCTTTTGTAACTATCTTTTTCACTTTGCATAATGTGTTCAAAAATCATCCATGTTGTAGTTATATTGGTACTTCATTTTTTATAGCCAAACAACACTCCATTGTTTGAACTTATGGTTGCCAGGGTGGGAGGTGTTGAAGGACAGGCAAAATGGGTGAATGGGAGGGGGAAAAATAAGCTTCCAATTATGAAATGAATAAGTCATGAAAATAAAAGGCACACTGTAGGGATGACAGTCAATGATACTATAGTATAGAATAGTACATACTATACTATATATATACTATATATAGTATAGTATAGTATAGACAATGACACTATAATAGCATTGTATGGTGACAGATGGTAACTACACTCATGGTAAGGATACCATAATGTATAGACAAGGTGAATCACTATGTTGTATACCTGAAACTAACGAACACTGTGTATCAACTATATTTTTAAAAAATTCCATTGTTGGACATATCACATTTTATTCATCTATATATCAGCTGATGGGCATGTGGATTGTTTCTACCTTTTGACTTTCAAAATAATGCTGCTTATTTATAGAAACAGCTCAAGTGTCTTGGTGTATATATATATATATATAGAATTTATATATATGTATATATATAAAAAACAGAATATTACTCAGCTATAAAAAAATGACATCTTGGAGCATCTGGGTGGCTCGGTCAGTTAGGCGTCTGACTTCAGCTCAAGTCATGATCTCAAGGTCCATGAGTTCGAGGCCCCATGTTGGGCTCTGTGCTGACAGGTCAGAGCCTGGAGCCTGCTTTGGATTCTGTGTCTCCCTCTCTCTGCCCCTCCCCTGCTCATGCCTCTGTCTCTCCCTCTCTTCCTCTCGAAAGTAAATAAACATTAAAAACTTAAAAAAGATGAAATCTTGCATTTGCGACATGAATGGAGCTACAGAATATTATGCTAAGTAAAATAAGTCAGTCAGACAAATACCACGATTTTACGCATGTGGAATTTAAGAAACAAGTGAGCAAAAGGGGGAAAAAAGAGAGGCAAACCAAGAAAGAGACTCCACAATAGAGAACTGATGATTACTAGAGGGAAGGTGGTGTGTGTGTGTGTGTGTGTGTGTGTGTGTGTGTGCGCGCGTGCGTGCGCGTGAAATAGGTGATGGGACTAAGAAATACACTTGTGATGAGCACCAGGTGTTGTATGCACATGCTGAAACACTATTGTATACCGGAAACTAATATTACACTGTATATCATCTAATGAGAATTTAAATACTTAAAAAAATAATGCTGCTATGAAAATTTGTGCACAGCTTTTATGTGGATAATTTCTCTTGGGTATACCTAGAGGTGGAATGACTAAGTCATATGATACATATATGTTTAACATTTGGAGAAGTGGCCAAACTGCTTTCTAAAGCAGCATTACCCTTACCAACAGTTGCTATTATCTTTTTGATTATACCCATCCTAGGGAGTGTGAAATGGTATCCTGTAATTTTAATATGTCCTTCCCTGACGACTAATGATGCTGACCATCCTCACATATGCTTACTGGCCATTTACATGTCTTGTTTGGAGAAAAGTCTGTTTAAATCTTTTGCTCATTTTTAAATTGAGCTATTTATCTTTTTTATTATTGACCTGTAAGGGTTATTTGTATACTGTAGACGCAAGTCCTTTATCAGATACAAAACCTGCAAATATTTCCTCCCATTTTCTGGGTTGTGTTTTCACTTTCTTGATGGTATCCTTTGAAACAGTCTGAGATTTTTAATTCTGATGTACCCAAAATTTTGAATTTTTCTTTTATCACTTCAGCTTTTGGTATCACATTTAAGAAACCACTGCCCAACCCAAAGTCATGAAGATTTACTCCTATGTTTTCTTCTGAGTTTCAGAGTTTTAACTCTTACATTTAGGTCTATGATTTATTTTACTTAATTTTTGTGTATGGTGACAGATATCGGTCTTATGCTTTGCATGTGGTATCCAGCTGTCCCAGCACCATTTGTCAAAAAAATTTATTCTTTTGTCATTGAATTGAATTTGCCACTCTTATCAAAGAGCAATTCAGTATACACTGAAGGATTTATACCTGGACTCTCAATTATATTTCACAATTCTGATGTCTATCTTTATGCCAATGCCACTATCTTGATTACATTTGCTTTTTAATAAATTTTGAAATCAGGATGTGTAAGTCCTTAAACATTGCTTTTCAAGTTATTTTGAATATTCTGGGTCTCCTGGATTTCCTTATGATTTTAAGGATCAGAGTGTCAATTCTCGTGCTGAAGTCAGCTGGGATTTTAACAGAGATTGTGCTGAGTCTGTAGGTCGATATGAGGAATACTGTCATCTTACCAGTATCAAGTGTTCTGATCCATGACCACAGATGTCTTTCCACATAGTGAGATCTTTAATTTCTTTCAACAATGGTTATAGTGGTCAGTATATAAGTCTTACCTTTTTTTTAAAAAAAACTTATGCTTAAGTAATTTATTGTTTTTGATGCTATTTTACCTGAACTTATCTTCATTTTTGATTAATTGGTAGCATACAGACACATTGTTCATTTTTTATTGATCTTGTATCCTGCAACTTTGCTAACCTCTTATTTGTTCTACTAGTTTTTTCGGTCTCTTACAAGCTTCATGTCTTTTCTACTCTGCTTACCTAGCTTCAGTTCTATGCTCAGTCATTATAATCTCTGCCTTGCATACCACTTCAATTCCTCTCTTGCTCTGACACACTCATCTTACAATCCCTGACTGTTTAAATCCAATTCCCTACATAGTCTTTGCCTATACTTACACAGCTTAATATAACTGGAGAAAGATACAACCATGCTGACCAGCCTCACTTTGTATTTACCTTCTCAGTAAGACTTCCTGTAGCCACCCTATCAACTCTCAATACCTAGTGTACATAGCACATCTTCCAGACAATCATCATCAATTCCTTCTCTCCATGCATACACAAGCCATCAAAAAGTGGAGTCTATTCTTCCAATTCTTTTAAGTGGGGGCTGGACTGTGACTGCTTTGACCAAAAGAAAATGGTGGAAGTGACATTATTCCAGTCTTTAATGGTTAAGAGATGGTTAAGAGAACCTGCAGCTTCTTCCAGTCTCTTAGGGGATTTCACACTGGGGAAGCCAATCACCATGTAAAAAGACCACATACCCTGAGAACACCACACTATTAGGAGGCCCAAGCTAGCAATGCAGTGAGACAAATGCCCAACGAGAGACTATTCACCAAACACTCCAGCCCAGATACCAGACTTGTGAGTAAAGAATCATTCAGGTGACTACAATGGCAGCTGTCACCTGATTACAATGCCTAAAAGATCCCAAATGAGAATCGTCCACCTGAGACATAGGAATACCAGAGAACAGTGAGAGATGATAATAAAATTATTGTTATTTGATAAGCCACTAAGTTTTGGTAAGAGATAACTAGAACATAATCTGCCAACATTTCATACCCTCCTTCTCTGCTTCATTGTTCTTATTTTTAGTACTTATCACTTTCTAGTATAATGTATATTTTTCTTATTTATCTTGCTTTGTTACCAGTCTATTCCAACAGACTATCAACTGCATAACTTATTATTATTATTATTATTATTATTTGTTTATTGCATTTCCAGAGCCCAAAGCAGTGCTGGCACACTGTAAGTTATCAAGAGACATGGGTTACTGGATTAAGAAATCATTACATAGAAAAGAAACCATGAAACAGGCGAGAACAAGTTAACATTTTACTACCAATTTAGTAAACATTAAAATGTAGAATTCCTTACTAAAAATGAATGTTAATGGTAATTATATTTTTACTGCTTAAATAAAACAAAAGCAATTTCTTCTCAAAGCATACTCAGTCAAGATGTAATAAAGTCTATCTTCATCATTTGCAGATTCTCTTATCTGAAAATTGGCCATCTTGCTAAAGTTTACTTGTAACTCCGAAAATACTTGTGACCATTCATGTGTAAGTGGACAACAAAAAAAATCTGTACATTCCAAGCTTTGGTAAAACAAAGCAACACTTTGCTTTCTTATTTCATCTTTCATACTGCAAGCAAGTAAGTATTCTTTCATGGCCTTTTTGGTGCCCAACATTTTTGTACCCAAATTTGCGCTTTCTGTTGGTGATTTTACTATTTAAAAATACCCCCAAGAATAGTGAAGTGTCGCATAGTCGTCCTATGTGAAAAAAAGTCTGTTATGTGCCTCAGAGAAAATACCTGTGTTAGATAAGCTTCACCCAGGCACGAGCGCTACGGATTTTGGCTAAGAGTACAATGTTAATGAATCAACAATCTACATTAAACAAAGTGTTTTAAGACAGGAACCCATATAAAACAAGGTTATATGTGTATCAGCCGAAGAAAATGTTGTGACCAGGGGCTG
Source organism: Hyaena hyaena (assembly GCF_003009895.1). Lineage (NCBI taxonomy): Eukaryota > Metazoa > Chordata > Mammalia > Carnivora > Hyaenidae > Hyaena > Hyaena hyaena. Next base: position 1,342,013 of record NW_024080734.1, on the reverse strand, counting down.
CAGGAATCTAACCCCGTATCTACCCTAGAAAGAATGGTTTAATATTTGCTAATCCAGTGTTCACAGCAACTTTACAGATCATAAATTCTGAATAAGGAGATTTGACTGTATTTCTCAGAATCTTACCGAGGTCATTATTAATAGATTATGCTGCAACTGTGCACGAGACATATGCATTTTGAGTAATGGATGTGAATCTGAAACACTGCAAGCATAATTTTCGGCGAATGCAGTGTAATAATTTACCTACCCAATGGGAGTCATTATTTAAAAAATATCATGCTACAAATTTTTTTCAAAATGAAAAATATTATTTAAGTATACATAATAATCTTCTTTATGTGTTTTATCAATTTAGGTTCTCAGAGACTGGTTTTTCATTTATTTGTTCATTTTTATTTATTTGATTTTTATTTAAGACAGAGAACACAAACAGGAGAGAAGCAGAGTGGGGCAGAGAGAGAGAATCTTATGCAGGCTCCACAGTGCCCAGCCTGACATAGGGCTCAATCTCACAACGTGGATCATGACCTGAGCTGAAATCAAGAGTCAGACACTCAACCAACTGAGCTACCCAGGCCACAGATACTTGTTTTACTTTTTTCTTTACGTTTATTCACTTTCTGAGAGAGAGAGAGAGAGAGAGAGAGACAGAAAGAGCCAGAGCATGAGTGGGGGTAGGGCAGAGAGAGAGGGAGACACAATCTGAAGCAGGCTCCAGGCTCTGAGCTGTCAGCACAGAGCCCAAGGCGAGGCTCAAACCCATAAACCACAAGATCATGACCTGAGCCGAAATCAGAGGCTCAACCAACTGAGCAACCCAGGTGTCCCTAGATACTGGTTTTTCTTAAAGCAAGCTTGACTATTACTAAAAATAAAGCAAACATTTATATGGTATTTTCCATGCACTAGGCAATGTTCTAAACATTATCTATTACCTATATTTATATTTATTTATCATCACAAATATTCCTATTAAGTACTGCAAAGTTATGGTTCCAATACGGAAAACGGGGTTCTAAGAGTTCATTCTCATACCATTAGGAGATACTACTTCCTCTCAAGACTGATGACAGGGAATACTCAAACACCACAGCTGACAATTAGCTGGACCATGATGATCCAACAATATCTTACGATCCAAGAATCTCTCGAGTTTTTATTTAACACATTTTAATTCCTACTCCCGAATTTTTTCTATCTCCAAATTTTAATCACAGATGAGATTGCATCTGCCTTTGGGATCATGTCTAGGGTCCTTCATGCTTCCTTTGATTCCCAAACTGCCCACAATAAAACCAAGTATATGTGACACATGAAATTGTATGGGTTGAACAGGTGAACTTAAAATAAGCAAACTTATTTTGGGAGTTTATCACTAATGTAAATTCAGAAACATTTGCCTACTAGCTCTTGATAAAAACAAGCCTACTTGAAAATAGTCAAAGAATTCCTCATGCATGTAGTTTTTATCTCTCTCTGTTGAAATACCAATATTAAAAGATGAGGGCAGTACATTTTAGCTACCAAGACCATAGGCTGGGTTCAAATCCTGCTTCTACTATTTATAATGCTAGCTACTTAATTTCTTTTGGATTTAATCCCTTCATCTATAATTATGAGGGTGATACTTACACTTGGCTCTCAGGCTTGTGACAAACACTAAATAATATTGTGCATATAAAGTGCTCATAATAATGCTCGCTATAAGTGCTCAGTACATGTTGGCTATTATTACTATATTATTATTATGATTATAAAATAGCCTTCCCATTTTAGAAAATTTTCTACATCAAACCTACAAAACCCAAAACATACCAATGCTACACGTATATATTCATTCTGAGTTTTACTTTAGAAGCTGCTCAAGAAAATTAAGTCATACAATATATAAGAATTTTTAAGATCTTTTCCTCTCTGCCAAAGAGGCTTGTGCCAATTAAAGCTAGTTACCATTAGTCACATATACTTTCTTAATGCCGTTTGTGAAACAAACAAGCAAAAAACTGTAAAGTGAAAAAATAATTTCCAAGTAAAACACATTCATGTACTTCTCTATGTGGCATGTTCTGCCATAGGGATATAACTAAATAGGTGTGTGTCCGGGGAAGAGTGGGAAGGGAGAGAATCCATGCCTAAAGGATTGAACCGAGAGACCGATAAAGGGAAAAAATGATTTCTTCTTGATGGATGTGGGGGGGAGGGGAAGGGGGATGGGCATGGAGGAGGGCACTTGTGGGGATGAGCACTGGGTGTTATATGGAATCCGACTTGACAATAAACTATTAAAAAAAATTTTTAAATGATTTCTTCAATGCAGTTGATGAGTAGCACTGTCCAATAAAAGAAAGATAAAAGATACTAAATACAGGACATGGATTTCTCAAATTTAAATTCTTTATTGTTTAATTCCTTTTATTCTGTGACTGAAAAAATTAAGGCTTGTATATCAAAAAATTCTATGCAAAAAATAGCATGAGATCAATTGTGAGCATTTTTTTTTTCTGAAATTATAGTAAATCCTGAATGGAAGTTTGTTTATTCAGAGGAAAAATAGAATGTTACTTTACTCTCCTTATTTTAGGAAACAGTGACTTCTATTATACAACAAACAACTAAGCAGGCATTTCTTAACCCTTAGACTTAACGACCACTGCCTGAATAAATTAGGATTAGTGTTAGAAATCAACAATGAAATATAAGGGCATTATTATTAAGCTATCAAAGATAATTTTCATATTTGACTGAATGAGAAGTGGTATTTCTCATACACATCCTTACCCTAAACCTCAACAATTTTAGGCTGACAAAATTCAAAATAATAAATGTTACTTTGGCTACAGAATTCTGTCCACAAAGTTTAAAGAACCATGTAAATCCATAAATCGAAATTACATTCAGAAATTTAAATATCCAATACACGAGTTTCATATCTATAAATTTGTTCTGAATCTCATCTTTATAATGAGACTAAATTTCCATTATAATTTTCCATTTTTCTATTTATTCTGAAATGTTCAGGGCACTTGTTTTAGCAGCTGTTCAAGCACAGAACATTTTTTCCTTTAACAAAATAATTATTGCTGTAATAATCTGTAATTATGGTTTATAACTGCAATAATCCCAAAGAAATCAGTCATTACCATAGATCACAAGTAATCGTTAACTACTGTTAATGACCTATTTCTTAGGGATTATTGTTTTCGTAAACCAAGACCATATCATCACAAATATGGAAGAGCAAGACAATATAATACAAATGAGATCATAATATAATAATAAACTTATTTTGTAACATTAAAAGCCATTAAGCATCTAAATTAAAGCACACATAACGAGAGCATATAATTTTCTTTGTTCAACACTAACTGAAGTGTTTAGTCTGCACAAAAGAAATTGAATACTGCTACATACAATGGTATAAACTAGAGGCACATTAGGCATTTTTTGTAATATAAAACAATAATTTTTTGAAATGTTTTATTTATTTCTGAGAGAGAGAGAGACAGCATGGGCAGGGGAAGGTCAGAGAGAGAGGGAGACAAGAATCTGAAGCAGGCTCCAGGCTCTGAGCTAGCTGTCAGCACACAGCCCGACGCGGGGCTCGCACCCACGAACCGTGAGATCATGACCTGAGCCGAAGTCGGATGCCCAACCGACTGAGCCACCCAGGTGCCCCTAAAACAATCATTTTTAAGTAGACCAGAGATATCTTTAAAAGCAGATTCCTTCCCACTGACTTTTTGATCAAGAAAACAAAAGAAAGCAAGGAAACAAATGTTAAAAATTTTCTATGTACTGAGCATTAGACTCTGAAATATTATTAAAAATACATAGTATATCCTATGATAAAAACTCCTTGAATTTATATTATATTAATCAAGAATTAGTCAAGGCCTGACTTCATTCGAGATACATCTATTTAATATCAATAAATTATTACACTGACGTTAATTCCATTCCTGTATCTCAGAACAGTTATACTTTCATTGGGTACCCTTTTGTAAGCAAACAGGTATTTGATTTTATATCTAAATCTTTTTACATTGTAATATATTTGATATATATGAAGCTATATGTAATGGATATGAAGTATAATGAAACAAACACCAGTGAACTCCCTATCCAACTTAAGAACCAAAGCTTCACCAATACTGTCACACCTACCCCATACCCCTCCCCTAGCCTATCCTCTTACCTGCCGCCCTAGAGGGAACCAGCATCCTGTATTTGATGCTTATTATTCTCTTGACTTTTCTTTCTTATTTTACTACTTACGCATATATTCCTAAACAATATATTTTTAGTCTCTCTTGTTTGGGGCTTTCTTAAGTGTTTCATACTATACACAGTTTCTTGAGAATTGCTTAATTTCACTAGCTATCCTATCTCTGACATTCATCATAAGTATACCTGTACTTCATTTAGTTTTATTGTTATATAATACTGTATTGTATAACCATTATGATCTGTTTGTTTTCATGTTTATGAGTATTTGAGCTGTTTCCACTTTGTGTCTTTAGGAACAATTAGAGCATGAATATTTTCACCCATGTCCTCGTGTGTAGAAGAGATTTTCTAGAGGACATACCTAAGAGTGGAAGGGCCCGGTCAGCAGGGAGTCAAAATATTCCACTCTGCAAAATACAACCAAATTGATTTCCAACCCATTTCCAGTTGATTTACTTTATACTCCTCCTATAAGTATATAAGAATTCCTTTGATCTACATTCTCCTGTACGATTTGCTACTTTTGCCAGTTTACTGGGAGTAAAATGGTATCCTGCCTGCCTTAGAAGTATACCCAAGTGTATGGAGTTTGTTTATTATTTATTATTTTTGCCATTTAGTTTTAATTGCAAGTTAATAACAATGTGGACTCTCTGATGTTATCTGATTGAAATTTGTTGAGACTTGCTTTATATACAAATAACTTGCTCAGCTTTTTAAAACTGAGATACAATTGACATTAGCTGTAAGTGTAAACGATAATGATTTGATATTTGTATATATTAGGAAACAATTACTACAATAGGTCTAGTTAACATCCATCACCTCACACAGTCACCAACTTTTTGTATGGTGAGGACTTTTAAGATCTACTGTCTCAAAAACTTTCAAATATACAATACAGTACTACTACTAACTATGGTCACCATGCTGTCCATTACATCCCCATGACTTATTTATTTTTTAACTATAAGTTTGTATCTTTTGACCACCTTTACCCATTTTGCCCACTCTCCACTCCCCTGTTCTAGCAATCACCAATCTGTTCTCAGTATCTATAAGTCCTGATTTTTGTTGTTTTACTTTCAGATTCTATATATAAGTGAGATCATATGGTTATTCATCTTTCTCTGACTTATTTCACTTAGCATAATGTCCTCAAGATCCATCTTTACTGTCACAAATGGCAAGATTTTGTTCTTTTTTATGGTTGAATAACATTTCATTTTATACACACGCACATGCACGCACACACGCATACGCACACACCACATTTTTCCTCCACTCATCCATCAATGGACATTTAGATTGCTTCTATGTCTTGGCGACCATAAACAAAGCTGCAATAAATACGGGGTTGTAGATTATCTTTTCAAGTTAGTGTTTTTGTTTTCTTTGAGTAAATATACAGAAGTAGAACTGCTGGATCATATCATAGCTTGATCTTTAATTTTTTGAGAACTACCATCTGTTTTCCATAGTGGCTGTACCAATTTACATTCCTAACGGTGGTGTACAATGGTTGCCTTTTCTTTACATCTTTGTCAACACTTGTTTTCTCTGGTCTTTTAGGTAAAAGCCATTCTAACAGGTGTGAGGTGGTCTCTCATTGTGGTTTTGATTTGCTTTCCCCTGGTGTTTAGTGATGCTGACCACCTTTTGACGTACCTGTTGTTGCTGAGTGTTATTTTGGATATTAACCTTTCATCAGATGTATGTTTGCAAATATCTTCTCTCCTTGCAAATATCTTCTCTCCTTGGGTAGGTTACTTTTTCATTTTGTTGATGAAAACTTTTAATGAAGAACTTCAGCAAAGATTTACTGGTAGAAACCATTCCTGGTTTTCTGTGGGTAGAAAATCTTTTGTTCATCCTTGTTCTTGAAAGATACTTTAGCTAACGTAATTACAGGATTGTTGTTATTTTGCCACAATTCTTAAAAAATAAAATTCTACCATCTTCTGGCTTACATTTTTACTGTTGAAAAGTGAGTTCACCAGTCTATTTCACACTTCTCAAGCTGCTTTTGAGATTTTCTGTCTTTGAGACTATGTAGTTGGACTTAAAATGCTGTTTTTCTGTTTTGGGCTGGTAAGTGTTGGGCTTGCTCTACCGATGGATTCATGTCTTCATCCAGAAAAACTCTGACTAGAGAATCTTCGGTTACTGTCTCTGATCCATTTTCTCTTCTCTGTTTTTCTGGGACTGACTTTGAAATCATGGAATTCTATCCCATCCTTTAATTTCACTTTTAGTTTTCTCACTTTCCTTGTTTCCCCACATTCTTGAAAATTTCTTCAAACCCAACTGCCAGTTTGTGAATTCTTTTCTCAGCTAGATCTAACTTACTGTTTAATGCATCCATTAAATTTCAGATCACAAAAATTTTTCTTCAGTAATAAAGATTTTACTTGTCTTCTTCAGTCTGCCTGGTCATTTTTCATCATCATTTTTGCTCATCTGTGATTCTATTTTTTTATTTCTTTACACATTTCATACAGAATTATTTTATATTCCTATCCAATTCTAATATCTTAAGTCCTCAGGTAGGTCCAAATCAAATATATAATTTATTGTTTCTAACATTTAGTGCTCATTCATGATGTCCTGTTTCATTATTTGTGTGCTCATTATTTTTTAAATTAGGAACACTCATTTGGTTGATCTTAATCTGTAGGATTCTCAAGGCCCTAAATTATAGTTGCTATTTGTCAGAGAAGATTTTAACTTATTATTTTGCTGGACACCAAGGGACTCTAACAATTTGGGACCACGTTATCCCCTCTCAAGGGTCCAACTTAATAGAAGAACCTTAAGTTCAGTACACCTGCTTTGTCACTGGCCTAAGGCTTTGCCACCAATTTAATCATTGCTGTTGATGATTTCCCTTTGAAAGTAATACTGCCTTTTGCTCTTGTTTGCTGTTGACTAGTCCCATTCTGGTTAAAGTTCATTGCTTTTTTAGAGAAAGAGAGAAATAATGAGAAGAGGTGGGGGGACAGAGGAGTGCAGAGCAGCAGAGGGGAGGAGAAGGAACCTCAAAAACTTCATGTACTTATTTCCAGCCCAGAAATGCATTAAAAAATTTCTCCAGGAGCGGACTGTTTTGTAGCTGAAAAGCCTTTCAGAGCATCAAGGTGACCACAATGAAGTGAAAACTACTAATTCTTTACTATTAAAGAAGCAAACACTATTGGAGATATAAACTAAAAAGAAAAATAGGATTTAATAGGTAGCTGGCCAAATATAAACCAAACTATAACACAGCATAATCTGAATTAATGGAGAAAACAAATCTGAAAAGGTACTATATGGGATGCCATTGAGACATTAGACAAAAACAAACTTTAAAAATACCACGACACAGGCTTAAAGGGCAACCACAGCTACACAAAGACACTTAAAGACACTTGTCTACACAAAGACACTTGTCTAAAAAGACAAGGAGGGATGAAAATCCAGCCTGTGCACTTTATGTTACATCGGCACCTGTCCAATTTGTCAAAAGGCACCAAATGTACTTCTGAGCTGATAAAGTAAAATAAATCCTCAAAGGCCAAAAATGTGAGAGCTAAAATTTAGAGACATAAGCATGGAAACAACTAGAGAACTTGAGTTTCTCCCTGAGGGCTAATGGAAAGCCTAGGGCATGCCCAGTGTGAGGAGTCCAACAAGAAACTCATTCTTTGTGAAAAAAACAAACTGGAGGGGGAAAACCTGCCCTTCCCAGACAAAGACAACAGAGAAACCTGTCTGACTTGACTTTAACAGTAGGCAGAGAGGAGGAAACAACTTTCAAGTCAGACCTCACACGCTCTGCAGCCTTACTACAGACTAGCAGTATGATATAAAGAACCTCATTCTATGGAAATAGTTCACATGGTATTGAGTTCGCAGTCCTCCTCCACCCCATTTAGTTAACGGACTAAACATTCCAGTTACAAGACAGGATGGTCAGAATAGGTTTTTTAAAAAGGAAGAACGATATGCTGTCTAAGAGAGATGTCCTGTAAATATGAAGACACAGACAGATTGGAAGTAAATGGATGGAGAAGGATACACTGTGTAAATGGAAAGCATAAGAAGGCACTGGCTATGGTAGTATCTGATAAGATGCATTTCAAGATTAAAGAGTCAATTAGTAGGGAAGACAGAACAATTATAGATGTCTATACTTATAAATGTCTTACTTCTATAGAAGCAAAAATTGACGATTAAAAGTAGTATAGCCAATTCCACAATCATATCTGGAGATTATAATACCTCTCTCTATAAATAATTGAAACACATCAAAACAAAACAAAAAATCAGTAAAGACAAAGAATACCTGAAAAACACTAGTAACCATCTTGACTTAATTTCTATTTACAAGTTGCTATTCCCAAATGGTAAAGTACATATTATTTTCAACTGGCCATGGTATGTATGCCAGGACACACTACAGGCTAGGTCATAAAACAAGTCTCAATAAATTTAAAAAGTTTGAAATCCTACAAAATAATATTTGACCAAGGTAGAATTAAATTAGAAATCAGTAACAATAAGACAACTAAGAAAATCCCAAATATTTGAAATAAAAAGCATACACTTGTCAAATAATCCAGGAATTAACAAAGAAATGCAGATAGAAAATATTTTTAACTAAATGATTATAAAAATAAAGCATCAAAATTCATGAGATGCAGCTAAAACAATGCGTAACAATAAAATTTATAGCTTTGTTTTTATTAAAAAATACAAAAATCTAAAACTCAAAGATATGAAATCTCTATCTAAAAATGGGCAGGGAGGTGGAGAGACCAAATGAAATAAACTGTATAGGGCAGAAAATAACAAAGCTAAAATAACTTATGAAATAAAAAAGTGAACCAAGAAAATCAATGAAACTTAAAGTTGGTTATTTGAAAAGACTAACAAAATTGATAAATATCTAATTGGGTCATTTAGGGGAAAAGAAAAAAAAGGCAACAACTGTCAATATCAAGAATCAGAGATGGATGGGTAAAATGGGTGAATGTGGTCAAAAGTTACAAAATTCCAGTTATAAACTAAGTCATAGGGATGCAATGTACATGTTGACTATAGTTAATACTGTATTGCATATCTGGAAGCTGCTAAGAGCCAGATCTTTAAAGTTTTCATCACAAGAAGAAAATACTTTTGTAACTATGTATGATGACAGATGTTAGCTAGACTTACTATGATGATCATGTCACATTATATACAAATACCAAATCATTATGTTGTACACCTGAAACTAATAACATTGCATGTTAAGTATACTTCAATTAAAAGAGAAAGAATGAAGGGAAAATCATTTCAGATCCTACAGACACTAAAAGAATAATAACAGGGTGCCTTGGGGGCTCAGTAGGTTAAGCAACCTACTCTTGATTTTGCCCAGGTCATAATCTCATGGTTTGTGAGATCAAGCCCCACATTGGGCTCCAGTGACAGCACGGAGCCTGCCTGAGATTCTCTCCCCCGCACCCCACCTTCCTGCCAGTTCCCCACTCATGTTCTCTCTCTCTCTCTCTCTCTCTCACTCACACTCATCTCTCTCTACTAAACTTTAAAAAAATAACAATATTAAAAAATAACCTTATTACAATAAATTTTAAAGTACGATAAAGTCCTTGAAAAACACAAACGACTAAATCAGGCACTTAAACAGATCATTTGAATAGTCCTATATCAATTAAAAAAATTGAATTTGTAATTCTAAACCCTCTAGGCCCACTGACTTTGCTGGTGAATTCCGTCAAACTCTGAATAAAGAAATAATATTAACAATACACAAACTCTTTTAGAAGATAAAGAAAGAAGAGGAAACACTCCCTGACTCATTTTATGAGTCCAGTATTACGCTGTTACCAAAACCAGGCAAGTCATCACAAGAAAATAAAACTACAGATAAATATCCCACATGAACATCAACGTAAAATAAGAAATATTTTACAAATAGAATCTAACATTATATAAAGGAACATTATACAATAACCAAATAGGATTTACCCTGGGAATGTAAAGCTGTTTAACACAGAAAAATCAGTCAATGTAATTCACTATATTAGTAAAAAAAATGAAAAAGAATGGGTCATTTGAATAGGTGGATAAAAAGCATTAAAAACAATCAAGGCACCATTCAGTATAAATAACTAGAGGAATAGAAGGGAAAGTCCTTAAAATTATGAATATCTTTTTTAAAACCTACAGATAACATCCTACTCAATGGTGAAAGGCTCAATGCTTTATATGTACAAACCGAAACAAGGCCAGACTACCCACTCTTACCACTTTTATTCAATATTGTACCAGAGGTCCTACCAGTGGAATAGGGCAAGAAAAAGAAATAAAAGGCCTGAAGACAAGACATAAAACTGTCTTTATTTGCAGATGACATGATCTTACATAACAATTCAAAAGAATCTACAAAAAAGCTATTAGAATAAGTAAATTTAGCCAAGTCATAGGACACAAAGACAAAAACCAATTCTGGTTGTATAGAGCAGCAGAGAATAATTATAAAATTTACGGTAGCATCAAAAATATATAGGAATAAATTTAATGAAACATTTTTTAATGTCTACGTGCCAAAAGCAATCAGACATTGCAAAGAAAATTAAGGGACACCTATCTAAGTGGAGCAATAGATCACATCCACAAACTGGAAGACTCAATATTATGAAGACGGCCCAAATCGATGCATAGATTGAGGCAATCCCAATCAAATTCTAGTGAGATTTTTTTAAAGAAATTAACAAGCTGATGCTAAAATTAATAAAGAAATGCAAAAGATCTAGGACAGACACAACTATTTGTGAGAAAGAAGAATGAGACACTTAGGTTGCCTGATTTCAAGACTTACAAAGTTACAGTAACCGAGACAGTATAACACTGACATAAGGATAGATGTATTGCTCAATGGTACAGAATAGAGTCCAGTAATAAACCCTAGCCTTTTATAATCAATGGATTTTTGACAAAAGTGTTACAGTAAACCAGTTGGAAAGAAGAAAGTTGTTTCAGCAAATGGTGCTAGAACAACTGTATAACTGTATGGGTTGGGGAAGGAGCCTTACCCTTAACTCACACTATTCACAAAAATTAACCCCAGGTGTTCACAGATTTAAACATAATAGCTAAAACTATTAAACTTCTGGAAGAAAGAATATCTCTGTGACTTGCATTGCACAGGATTTCTTAAATACAAAAAGCAAAAGCCAGAAAGAAAAAGTTGAAAAGGTAGGTCGTCAACATTTAAAACTTCTGCTCTTTGAAGAACAGTTAAAGACACATGACAGAGAAAAAATACTTACAAACATATACGTGAAAAAGAAATTATATACAGAATATATAAGTCATACAATTCCAATAAGAATACATATAAGAGAACAATCTAATTTAAAAATAGGCAAGAAATACGAATAAATATTTCATAAGAGAAAATATATGAATGGCCAAAAAGCATAGCACTGTAAAATATGAGGAAAGTGCAAATTATAACCACAACGATACATTATTAGATACCCTGTAGAGTGGCTAAGGTTAAGAAGACAATACCAAATCAAGATGCAAATGTGGAGCAAATGAAATTCATACATTGTTAATGAAAATGGAAAATGGTACACTTTGTAAAACAATACAGTAGTATCCTGTAATATTAAATGTACATTTCTCACATGACCCACCAATATGTCTTAGGTATTCACCCAAGAGAAATAAAAACTTTAAGTACATACAAAGACTTGTCTGCAAATGTTCATACCACCATTATTCATAAGAGCCTCCAAAATTGAAAGTGGAACTCAAATGCCTATCACACAGTGGATAGACAAACTATGGTAAAACCATACTATGGAATACTATGCAGCAATAAAAAGGGACAAAATATTAATATACAAATATATTTGAATGTCAAAAACTTGCTATGCAAAGTCAAACACAAAAGACTACTAATTGCTAGATTCCATTTATACAAAAATCTAAAAGAGACAAACCACAGTTTACAGAAACCAGTGGTTCCTTCATCGAGAGTCAGGGAATGGTATCTAAAGGCACGAGGAAATTTTTTGGAGTGAAGGAAACGCTCTCTGTCTTGAATGTGGTGATAGTTCATAGTTCATGGCTATGAATAACTGTTCAATTCATCAAACCGTACACTTAAAAAAAAAAAGAAAGAAAGAAAGAAAAGAAAAAGGTATTTGCAACTCTTATCACAGACAAGGAGCTCATTTTTCTAAAATATCAAGAGCTCTTAAAAAAATTAGGGAGAAAAGTAAGGACTAACAACCCAATAAGAAAAAACAGCAAAGAAGTCAATAGGTGATTACAGAAAAAGAAGACTAAACAGTCTTAAATAAATTTAAATAATGCCTAACTGCACTGATATGAGAATGTTAAATTATACTGAGCAACCATTTTTCACCTACAGAATAGCTAAGAATTTCAAAGGCCCGGTAAAATTATCCTGTGAAGGCAATATGGAAACACCCCCATAGATAGCCAGCTGGTGGTCAAGTAAATTGACATAACCTTTCCAAGAGTAATTTGGGAATAACTACAAAAGTTATAAATATTTACCCTTTTATCCAACAGGGCAAATTATATAAAATTATATAAAATTTATCTTTTATATAAACCTGCATACATGCAAAATGATATATATACCTGGTTAATCTATATGGCATTAATTTGAATAGCTGAAGATGAAAAATAACTCCAATGGCTTTCAATGGTAGAGGGAATGATTAAATAATGATACAGTAAAAAAATAAAATATTATGCATCTATAAGAAATTAAGTATTTTCTACATTTGAAAATAGCCATAAAGTACACTGTTAAATGAAAGAAAAATCAAGAGTAGAATATTAAGGGTGTATACCACATCCTGAGAAAACAAAGAGGAATAAGAATTTATAAATTCATAGTTGTGTATACATAGAGAAACTTTGAAAATAAATAAGAGAATAGCCACATTAAAGTGATGTGTAAAGGCAGATCACAAACTTAGGGACAATATTCACAATTCAAATAACTAAAGGGTTAGCATCAAAAACACACAAAGAGTTCAAGCAGTAAAAGAAAAACTAATAATCCAAATGGTGAGGAGAAAAATAAACAAAAACTGTAAATATATACATCATTGATAATGACACAAATAACAGTCAACAAGCATAAAACAATACTAAACTTCTCATGAGGTATATTACCTAAACTAGTCTGGTAAAAATTTAAGTCTAACATAATGAGGTGTTGGCAAAGATCTAGCTCAGGGTGGGTGGGAAGGAAAGTAGGAAATCACACTGTAAACTAGTTTGGCATCATTCTACTGAAATTATGTAATGGATATACATAACAATCTTTACAGCAGCACTCTGTATTAGCAAAAAACAAAAAATACAAATATCTACTGACAAGAAAATGCATAAATAAATTTGGTATATTCAAACAAAAGAATAGTGGCAGTGCAGATGAAGAAACTATAGTCATAGCATCAACACAAGCCCTCATAAATGCAATACTAAGAAAGAAAAATAGAGTGAGTTGTAGAATACAGTTTCATTCCAGTTGTATAAGGTTCAGAAATTTGCAAAACCATGAATTATTTTCAGAATATATATATGTATACACACACATGCAGTAATACTATGAATAATAAAAGGCACTAATTGATAAACAAAATTCAAGATTCCAAGTATTTCCTGCTGGCAGAAAGGATAGATTTGGACAGAGAAACAACGGGAAAACAAAGATACAGATACTGACCTACTCTTTAAGCTGTGTGATGGTGTTTGTTACTGCTAGTCACTATGTCTCAACATACACACATAACCTTTTGTATGTATTTAATATTTAATAATTTGGAAGACTCTGAAGGAAGAAATCAATCATGAAGACTAAAATGCTGCAAAAATATTGCTACTCAATTTAATTTATAAATAATGAGATCTTAAGAGATTATTTGAAGTAGAGTTAACTACTCCACTATGTAGTCCGTCAGCAATTTTTTAATGTGTGACCCAAAAACCAAAACCAAACACTGGTAATAAAAGGAATTTTAAGAAGATATTATGTAAATGTAAAAGATAATCTTTTAAACAATTTTTTAAAAAGAATTTAGATAGGAAATCACTGAAAGTGAGTTTGACTATTATCCCTTACTACTCACTTTCCAAAACAATAAAAGGAACAAGCATAAAAAAAAAAAAAAAAAAATTCTGGAACCATAATTAAAGTGTCTTCTTTTAGAAATGTATAAAGTCAGTTCCAGTCCCATATTCATTTCATTTTTTTTAAATGTGAAAAATATATTTACTTAATTTTATTCCCTGCTATGTTCCTGAAAGGATTTAAAGGGACAGTCAGAAATAAATAAATCGTCCTTCAATAAAGGATTAAAGAAAAATAATGAGGGAAGTGAGGAATTCCAAATGTAATAGTAAACTAAAGCCATGGTGAAGGCTAATACACAAATGCAAAACCATAATGAGGTCTTATATAATTTTTTAATGAAATTGGGCTCTGAATTTGCAGTCAACTATAGCAAAGAAGAAAACATGATTAGTTAAAAGATTGTTACAACTTAATGAAGTCTACTCAAATACCATGATCAGTTTTCCTTCCTTGATACTGATTCCAGAGAAATACTTCCCATGTATCTTATAAATGAGAACTGAAAATTAACCACTAAGCAACCAAAATACCCAGTGTAACAGAATTAATGGCTTATTAGAGGACTAGGAATTGGGGGAAATACATAAAAATAATTTGCAGTAAAATTATCAAGGTGATTAATGAAGCTACTTGAAATTCAACATGACAACATAGATAGTCATACAAAGTTTACTGACCTTCCTGAATTGCCATGTCCACAGTTATCACAGAAGCTGAATGAAGAAGCTTTTGGTAATTCTGCGCATTTTGGTCAAACAACTGTACAAGAAGAGTGCACGTCTTTTCATATTCACATCTGCTGACAGTGCACAACTGCTCCAGCTGCTGAAACACAGTAGCGGTGTCATCCAGTGGATCATCTAAATGATCTCTGCAAATACATAAGAACAAGTTCGTGGCCAACATTAGAATGTGATATATCTTCTTTAAGTGTGATATGTTTCTATTCACTACAAATAAACTTTATGTTAAATAAAAATTCCATCATGGATAAAGAAAAAGAAGACGAACAGATTGGACAGTAAGAAATAAAATATCTATATTTGAAGACAACATGATTATACACATGAAAAATCCCAAAGAAACCATAAACAGAAGTTACGATTTCTTACAGAGGAGTTTCCCAAGGCTCTAGCATACAGGGTCAATATAAAAAACTCAACTGCATTACTAACAATGAACAATTGGAAATTGACATTTAAAAAACTGCACCTTGCAAAGGAACCAGAAAAAATCTAATTAATTAAACCTAATTAAACACAGATAAAATCTGAAGGCTTAATACCACACAACACTGAGCAAAGAAATCACAAAAGAACTAAATTAATCAAAAGATAAACATGATTATTGACTGAAAGACCTGATACTGCTGAGGTATCAATTCTTCCCCTAGATAAATGTACAAATTTAAAGCAATCCAAATCAAAATGTCAGCAGGATTTTTTTTTTTTTTTGGTAGATACTGACAAGATGATTCTAAAGTTTACATGGGAAAGCAAAGGCTCTTTCAGCCAAAAACAGTTGTGAAACGGGAAAACCAAGGTAAAAGACTCACACTACCTGATTTCAAAGCTTATAGGGCTACAGTATTCAAGACAGGATATTGAGAGAAGGAAAAATACATAGATTCATGAGAACAGAGTCCAGAAAACACACATATGTGGTCAATTAATTTTTGAAAACAGTATAAAGGCAATACAATGAAGAAGAAATAGTCTTTTCTCCACACATGATGTTGGGATAATTGGTCATCCATAAAAAACAAACAAAAAACAAAAACTAACTTCAAGCTATCTCGTATCATATATAAAAATTAACTCGAAATGGCTCATAGAAGTAAATGTAAATTCTAAAACTATAAAACTTGTAGAAGAAAAAATAAAGGATGAATTGAACTTCATTTAACTCTAAAACGTCTGCTCTTTGCAAGACTCTGAAGGAAATGAAAAGGCAAGCTATGGACTGGAAATTAATATATAAAACACATACAATAAAAAGATGTGTGACCTTATATGTAGACCTCTCATATCTCAATATAATAAACAACCCAATTTAAAAAAGGGGCAACAAATTTTAACAGCTGCTTTATAAAACAATATATACAAATGGTAAATAATATTGGTCATTAAGAGAATGTAAGCTAAACCCAAAAGGAGGTACCACTACACACCTATTAGAATGACTATAATTTAAAAAAGCTGACAATATCAAGTGCTGATGAGAACAAAAAGCAATTACATCTCATACATTGCTGGTGGGAATGACACTTTGAAAAACAGTTTGGCAGTTTCTTATAAAGTAAAAGATATACTTACCATGCAACCCAGAAATCTCCTACCTCCATATTTACCCAAGAGAAATAAAAACATATGTTCACACAAAAAACTGCACAGGAATGTTTACAGCTGTTTTATTCATAATTGACAAAAATGGGAACAACCCAATCAATGGGTGAATGGATAAACAAACTGTGATATATCCAGGAAATGAAACACTATTCAGCAATAAATTTTAAGAACTCCTGACGTAACACTGGAGGAATCTCAAATGCACAGTGTCACGATAAAGAAGCTGATCTAAAAGGACACATACTATGTGATTTAATTTATAGGACATTCTAAAAAGGCAAAACCTACAGGAAAATAGAACAAATATGTAACTGCCAGAGGCTGAGGGTGGAGAAAGGGCTGACTACAAAAGGGACACAAAAGAACGTTCTGGGTTGATGAAACTATTCTCTATCTTGACTATAATGGTAGTTACACAACTGTATACACTTGTCAGAAGTCATAAATCTATTCACTAAAAAGGGTGATTTCACACTAGGTAAATTATACCTCAAATTTTTAAAATTCCAAGATGCAAAAGATAAAAATACAACAGAAACATTTAGTTTTCAATACCTCACAACTATGGCAACAGATTCCAACCGAGAAGTGATAAAGGCCTTCGTGATTTCTGGTGCATAAGTGTCTAATAAGTGGGGCTCAGTTGATTTCACAAAAGGAACTGATGCTACCATCCTTTGCCACAGAGTTAATAAATAATGAACACTGTTGGGAGCAAATTCCCAATGCTACAAAGAAATAAAGCAAATGTTATTTAAAATGACATATCTTCCTAAAATTAAGAATTACAAAGACAGAATTATTAAACACAGATTTTTTAAAAAAATTACTAAACACAGACTTTAAGATTAACTTTTATTCTGATCATATAACCAATGAACATTTAACATAGTATATTCTGTAAATTCAAAAGAGCATAAAGAAGAAACCAATAATCTCTCATTATTCTACCAATCCAATAGATGATCACTATTAAAATGTTGGTGTACTTCCTCCTAATTTTCTTTCCATGATATTTTTCAGAGTTCATATCACGAGGAAAATGTGGTTTTAAAGATCCCCCCCAACATATAAAAAGAATTTTTCCAAAAAAAATCTTTAAAATGTCTTTTATTTCTTCACATAAATTTTACTACAGCTTATAAAGTCATTCTTCAATTATTACATATTCAGATAGCCTCTAAATGTTTATTATAAAATATGTTACAATGAACCGTTACCTAAAACCCTAGAATAACTATTTTTAGTAAAGTACTCTAACAAATGTTAAAAATCCCCACCAAATCTTACCAAGAAATTGTTCTAAAAAGTATCTACCATTTAATATCAATTATATATTTTTATTTACCTGTAGGCTAGTAATGGTAAAGTTAGCAATCAATCTGATAACTTCAGGATATTCCTTCACCATAACTAATTCTCCCAGCTGATAATTTGTCTTTAAACGAGCCAAAAATCGGCAAAATTCATGGTAATTACCTGGATCAGACAAACCCTAAATTATGAGACAAAAAGAAAGGCTTTTTAAAATACTTAAAAACAAACCAAGCTAATGACTTATCAATAAAATTCCAAGAGTATTTTATTAAGTTTTCCAGTTTTCATGGGTACTTATGGTACTTTGTGTCACCTGGGTAGATTATTAATGAAAGAAAATAAAGGATTCCTGCTGGATTTAAGGTTGGCATCAATGATCCAAAATAAAGAATCCAAAGTAAAGGATTTGGAAAAAGCTTTGTTCTGTGATGATTAAATTATGTTTAGGAACCCAGCATATTACAGAAAAAATTTGTGTGTGTGTGTGTGTGTGTGTGTGTGTGTGTACACTATGGCTCAAACACAAGTCAGTAGAAGATTTGAAAAATATTTAAAAGGAAATTTAAGAATGAGTTCTTGAAACCCTGAAAAAGAGCAATGCCAACTGAACTTAAATAGTATTTGTGCACACACAAATAACAGAATTTTTTTTTTAATAAATATTTATTGAGTACCTACAGGCATTGTGTTCTCAGGCAACTCCTTTTCCCTAAGTAGAGTCATTCAAAAAAAGTTTTGGAATGTAGGACAGAAAGTCTAACAGAAGTACTATAGACACAGAGATAACCTTACGGAAGGAAAGGTTAAAAAGAAAGACCAAGGAAGAAGCCCTCAGTTGTCTGTGAGAGTTCCTTGAAGATAAGACACAAGTGTTACCTTTATAAGAGTTTGAACACTGTTTGCATTGTAACTGGCATGACAAAAGACTTCAAAAGAGTTTAATACTCAAAGAGTTTCTAAGAAATTTCATTCGTATGAGCTCCGTGAAAATATAAAACAGTATCTAATTATGAAGGACAAATTACAGAAAGATACTCCAAACTGATAGGTCTTTTAATACATGATTGTAATTCTAAAATAATATAATATTCAAACTAACTTTTACAGACATGAAACATGAACATGAGGCTAGAAAAACAATTAAAACAATTATTTGATATTACCATTATTACTTTTCATATACTAATTGATGACAGTAAGTTAAACATATAAAAATTTTAAAGTATGTTAGTAAAACCCTATTTATCAACAAAACATGTAAATTTCTTACTTGTGCTTTCATTGAAAAAATAAAATAAAAGCACAACACATAAGATACTAAAACACTCCTGAGAATGATGTCCAAAATCAATTGCTCCTTACCAAACAAGCACGTTTTCTTTATGTACAGATACTATATGTCCTCTCAAAAGTTATTAATAACTAAGAGACAGATAAATCTCCTTAAATCATTTAACATTTTAAAATCCATATGTTAAACCAAAGACAAAATAAAAAGTAAAACAAAAAATGTTATCTAGGCAGCCAAAATCACTAATTAATAATGGCTTTGCAATTCTCGGAAATGAACATTGCTACTGAAGCTTTGCAGTTAATGTGTAGATTTTTAAATCTACAAACTCTTATTTGTCCACAAGAGGGCAAAAAGACATTATCTCAAAATTTAAAGCCACTTAACTCCAATATTAACATTCTGATTTCTATTAAGCCTCCAGAAGGTAGATATAATTCCAAAATAATTACTTTACTAATTTAATAAGTATAAGCAAAGAAATGCAGTACAATGGCGTAAAGCAGAAGCATAAGATATAAACCTTCTATTCTTATTTACCTAAAAAAATGAAAAAAGAAATTAAAAAGGGAGAACATAGAGGTCTGTCAGGAAAGATCCATTTTTAGTAACTGTCCATTTCTACTATCAGTGAGATCTAGGGAGAATGGATATGACAGTTCATGTTTCTTCCAGAATCATAATCAAATCATGAGTTTATTACACACCTTTCAGCAGAAAAACTGTATTTCTATATACTAAGTATTAATTAAATTACTTCATAAATACCTGAGGGTTTTCAAGTATCCTTTTTACTCCCTTAATTAAATTACCAAGGTACTTGGCACGTTCAGGACTGCTAAATAAGGACCTTCTTGTAGAAGCAAACTGAACTAAACATGAAAGTGCCTAAAAATAGGAACAACAAAATTCATTTTAATTTTAAAAGTAACTATGGCCACATGTAAGGAACACGAGTCTTTACATAAAAAAATATTTTTTAATTTTAGTGACAGAAAAGCATTACAGAATCCAGGAATACTGAAAGCTACACATCATCAATCACATCACTACCCACAACCCTTTAACTCCAGCACTAAAGTTTCTATTTGTGTGTATTCTCTTTTAATATAGTTTCACGTATCATATACGCCAGAGCAACCTGGACATACTCAAAAGGCTCCCAATCGCTTCTGATGCCCACCTCTGTTCATGAGCCAACAAAACAGGCGTTCTACCAAAATTAAAATATGATTTTGTGGTAGAATATGTTTGAGAAGCAGTGTACATTGTGCACTGTGGTATCCTGTAAGTGAGGGAAACTTACTTCAGTGTCACTTGGTATAACTTTATTTAATCGAGCATATCCCAAATTTATCTGGTGACAGTACATCCTACCCGTACCTTCCATTAATATCTTGAGGCACAACTTGGAGAATGCTGCTGGAAACATTAGATATTCTACAAAAATTCCAAAAGATATCAACAGTCTAGTCATCTTCCGAAAGTTAATACCTTACTTGGGTTCTTAATTCTACTGCTGAAAACCACTGAAGTCTATTTGATCATTAAGTGGGAGGCTCAAAATAGGCCATTTTTCAGGCCAAACTGGCCCTCACAAGTTTTGCTTTGGTCCACATATGTTTGTTTGCCCACTTTGTAAGTTAGAATTAGCTATCAAATATTTAAATGTTTCAATTAAGAGATTTTGCATAATGTCTGGCTCTCTTAGCAAAGGTGAGAACAGGGACAAGAAACAGAGGATGGCCTTTTTAGATGTTCTCTAGTTTGCCACAGTCCTTACTGTTAAAAACAAATAAAAAACCAAAAACTCCTCAGACAATTCTGATGTGTAGAAGGTTTGGGAACCACTAACGTATCAAAAATATCCAGGATGGGGCTCCTGGGTTGTTAGTCACTTGAGCGTCCTACTCTTGATGTCGGCTTAGGTCATGATCTCACAGTCGTGGGATCAAGCTCTGTGTCGGGCTCCAAGCTGGGCATGGAGCCTACTTGAGATTCTCTCCCTCCCTCTCCCTCTGCCTCTCTCTCTCTCTCTCTCTCAAAACAAAACAAAAAAATATCCAGGGTTTGGTCAAACACCCAGGTCTGAATCTCAGCTTCATTATTTAGTTTGCTGCCTTACAGAAATTTCTTTAAGCCAGTATGGGTCTGTTTCCTTGTCAACATAGTGAAGAGAGTAACACTTACCTTGCAGGGCTGCTCTGCGGTAAGCACCATATAATAGGGCATGCCCAATAAATGCTAGTTACTTTCTCTTAAAGCAGTTATCTCCCACTTAATTGTTTAAGCACCAGTAGCTTGTTTGTTTTATCCCCAAACCTAACTGTACATGAAACCATGGTTTTCAAACGAGTGAAAACAAAACTATTCTGGGAAAAAGACAGAAGACTGAAACTCTGTGGCACCATCTGAAAACATGACTGTCCTGTGGAACCCAGTTTAAAAACCACCACCTTTAAACTCTAGATGGGAGAGCAGACATTTAAAAAAAAAAAAAAAATAGAGGGAGAGAAGAGTATTTTTGTAAATCTATTCCTCCTTTCTTAGGTGAGATTTAAACAAATACACCACTGATATGTACTTTAAATCTGTGATATGTTTTTTCAGGCAATGGCAATATCAGAATTCCCAAACTTTACTTCTATAAGCTTTGATGTTACACTGACAACGTTTTCCACTTTTTTTTTTTTTTCAGTCTTGCCTGGTCTCTGTTTAGATTCCACAAAGATGGGTTCACAGTCTCAAAATTACTATATAACCAAAGAGTTTTAAGAGTTTTAAAGTACATAATAGAATTTGATTCAAAAAATAAATGAACAACTGGAGTGATGGACACATGAGCAGAACCCCTTTGTTTCTCACTCAGAGATAAGTGATGGGGGCTGCCTGGCAAGCCTAGGGTATGGATGGGTGAGGAAGAGTTAGAGAGAGGGGAGGTATAGGGAAGGTAACAGATGGTATGGCCAACTACTGGGCTGAGGCCCAGAAGAAGGGATGGGGACTGGGTAGAAAGTAAGGTACAGGTTTCCTCGGCTCTGGGCAGGCGCTAAATCAAGAGTTAGAGGGTCTGGATTCACTGATCAAATGGAATGCGCTGGTGACTATGAATAGAATCGAACAAATAGCTTAAGTAATATAAATCCCAGGAGACGTAAGAATTTCTTATGAGAGGTAAATCCAATTGAGGATGTAAATTTTTACAATACATACCACCCTTAAAGATCACAGATACTTTTTAATGAGATAATGAATGAGTTTTACTTACTAACTGAGATAGTAGTGGTGGAAGTGAATGATACAAATTGAAGAAAAGATCCAATGTTTCTGGTTCCAGGAAAACTGAAAAAAAATTTTCTAATAGCATTACTTCAATTCTTAATGTAATCGGCAAGACTTTATCACACAAATAAGATCTCTAAGACCTCTGCATGTGGTCACTCTTTCCAGTTAGGCTTAATTCCTTTTTAATTCCTTTCAATTCCTTGCTATTTTCCTTTGAAAGTTGAAATAATACAGAGAGAAACTAATTAGCTAAATGTTCCTTATTTCTATGATGCAGCTATAGTTCTTACTAGGAGAATCTTCTTACTATTTTCTTTTGTATTAAAGTAATACAAATGTTTAAAAATTCAAACAGTATCAAAAAAGGTATTAAAAAGTATATAATAAAAACCAGTTGTAGCTTACCCCATTCCAAGTACCTTTCAACTCTTATCTACAGTTACATACATATTTCCAAATAGCACACTATATGAATATATCTTTGTTTTGCCTTAAACATCAAATGAATTCCTGTTACAATTGATGAGGCTTTAGCCCACACCACAATCTGTCCTCTCGCAACATCCATCCACTGTTAGAACAATTTGGGATTAAATCGATTCTAAGTGTTTACATTTATTAGGGCTAAATAAAAAATGCCAACAATGGAGCCAAGGAGAACACTATGACTATATTACATTTCTAACACTCTCTGGATTTAATCATAGCATCTTTTCTATGCTTAGTTGTAGCTCTATCTGTCACTAATTCCTTCCAAATGCTCTTGACAGATTTGTAAAATGTTCTGTATGCTATTTTCCACATGATCAATAGCATCAAATAACCTACAATTTCCATCCCCAACCCTACCCCACCTCCTATAGCCTTCAGCCTGAAACTGGTTGTTTCTAAATTTGTTAACCAATTATCTTCTTTTTATATCTGTTCATTATCATCTTGTGTTGAAGCTCCCTTTTCACAAACCCCTGATCTTCCGCATTCTTGGTTTGTCTATCAAGTACCTTTCTCAGAGCAAATACATAAGGGATAAATTCCAGGAGGATGTGCATGTTTGAAAATGTCTTAATTCTACTTCACACTTGGTAATTTCAGCCTAGTTTGAAAATTATTTCCCTTCAGAAGTCTGGGGAGATTACTCCATTGTCTTCTAGCTTCCAGTGCTAACAGTAAGAAGTCTAACACCATTCTTAACCCCAGTCCTTTGTAGGTAACTTACTTTTCAACTCTGTTAGAGTTTAGGATCTTCTTTTTATCATCGTTATTCTCAAATGATTATAATTATGAAGCTTAGTGTTTATTTTTTCATTCATTATGACAGGTACATGATGGGACCTTTCAATCTGAAAATTTATGTTTCAGTGCTGAGAACTGTTTTTGGTATTATTTGTCTTCTTTCTTAAACTCCTAATAGATGCCAGATCTCCCAGATTCATATTCTAATATTCTTGGTTTTTTTTTTTTTCATATCAAATCTGTTTTCTTTTTTGTTCTACTTTCTGCGATATTTCCTTAAATTTACCTTTCAACTCTTTTAATAAATGTTTTATTTTGGCAACTGTCTTTTATACTTGGAACAGTCTCTGAACTTTCCTTTTTAAAACAATATCCTAGTTTTGTTTCAGGGATGTGTTGCCTTTTCTTATCTTCCTGGGAATGTTAACTATACTTTTCTGAAGTTCACTTCTACTCTTTGTCTCCGTTTCTACTGAACTCTCCCTTAAAAAAAAAAAAAAAACTTTGAGGGGTAAGTGTAGATGCATCTGCATTTGCAAGAAATAATACAGAGAAACCCCAGGAACCCTTTACTCAGCTTCTTCCAATGGTAAGCTCTTGAAAAGCTAGAGCACAAACTTACAATCAGGAAATCACATTGATACAATTCATCAATGTTATTAATATTTCCCATTTTTACATGTACTCATGGGTATGTATGGGTGTGTGTGTGTATGTGTATGCGTGTATATAGTCTCTGCAATTTTTACTACATTTGTTAGTTCATGTATTCGCCATGATACTAAGGCTACTATGTCCCTTTTAAGTGTTTGTTTTGATTTCTGATTTCCATATTATAAGTTTTCACAAAATTTGTGGTGTTTCTCTTCTCTACTGTATCTGATATCCCTGAATATCCAGTTTAATTTCTCGAGGAAAAAAAGGTCTGGTCTTGGGAAATAAGAGGGAAGCGCACACAGGGAAGAAAAGGGAAAAGGCAGCCAGCTCACTGCACAGGTGGTAGAGAAGCCCCTGGGGACTTCGTGCAGAACACCAAGCCCTTACAGCCCTATTCCTTACTTCTGGCTTCAGGAACCCCTAATGCCATCATCTTTCTAAGATGTGTGAGAGCAGATCTCCTTGCTCTTTCCTGGAGTCCTTCTCTGTGAGAAAGTAAGTTGTAATTCTGTTCTGCCAAGTCAGTGACTCTAATTACATTCTGTTTCTAACACTGAAAACTATGTTTTCTCTTGCCAAACGTCATAGCCTCTCCCCCTCTGTTTATCTGAACTTCTCAAAGCGGAGCTCTTCATTTTCCCTCCCAAACCTGTTTCCCCCAAACTCTAGAACTATCTTTCCTATTTCCCAATATCAAAATATGGAAATTCCTTTAGCATGAATTAAGGAAAACAGATTTCAATACTAGGTATCAGCAGCTACCTTGTGTTCCAGATCTTTCTGAATATTTTGAGCCTAACAAAAACTAGAGATAACTGTATATACAGCAACTATGCTGCCTATTCTGTGCCTTCTACTCTGACCGTGCCTCACGCTAGACTTTCTTCTTACTTGTTCTCCAGGTTGTTGGAATCTGCACTGTGCAAAGGTCATCTGCAGATTCGTCTGCTGAACTGCCAATGAAGTCAAAGTTAAGACAGTTGAGTACCAGTTTCAAGACCTGCATTACTAGATTTTGTTGACCTTGATCCTGAAGATTTAAAGGTTTGGCCAACACCTGAAAAAAGTTGAAAGTCAAGTAAAACATTAGGAAACATGTCAATAAACAAATTCTCAGTTCACTAATGTAAATAATTCTTCAATGCCAAATTAGGAAAAATTTACAAGGTTATGTTGTTGAATATATTAAAAAAAGCTGTAAAATCACTATCAACAAAAATCTACAATAGACTATTTTCAGATTTGATTTTCTAAAATGAGAAGACAACCTTTTACACTTAACTGCAAATTGTAGGTCATCTTCTAAAGTTATAAAAGGTAACTTTAGGACAAATACTTTATACAAATACTTTAGCACAAATGTATAAATCTATGGGAATTATTAGCTCAAAGGTTGCTTAGAACAGCTGAAAATATACTATTCTTCATGTGGGGGAACTTCATGTATAAAGGATCCACATTCGGCTAACAAAGGTTGTCAAGCTGTCTGAATGAAGGATGATACTCACAAACTTCTGGAGAACAATCTTGACCACCCCCGCCCCCTGAAGCCTTGACCACAAATGTCCATTCTGACATAACCAGAGTAGACATATCTTCTAAAGACATACTGTGAAATATTTGTGGAAGAAATGATATGAAGGTTGGGATTTGGCTTAAAAAATAACACAAGAAGAAGGAAAGTTGTTAGAAAATTACAGAGCTGAAACGAGACTAGTCATGAGTTGTTACTGCTTATGTGGTTGATTGGTCCAAGGGAGTTCATTATACTCTTTCACTTTCTTTTGCATATATTAAAGTTTTCCATACAAAAAGAAAGTTTTAAAAATAATAGAGGGCTGGGGAGCCTGGGCGGCTCAGTTAGTTGAGACTTCAGCTCAGGTCAAGATCTCGCAGTTTGTGAGTTCGAGCCCCCATCAGCTTGCAGCTGTCAGCACAGAGCCCAATCAGTTCCTCTGTCCCCCTCTTTCTCTACCCCTCCTTTGCTCGTGCTTTCTCTCTCAAAAATAAATAAACAATTAAAAATTTTTAATTAAGAAAATAATAGAGGGTCTTTCGGTCTGGCTTACTGCAGCAGTTACCATGTTACTCTACCACAGAACTGAAATAATTAGCAACTGCTGCTTAGTGGAACATACTTTGGGAAATGGTATCCTACACCAATTAAAAAGCTTGAACAGCATGATGGAATCCCTACATTACAAGCAAACACAATATAATTATGAATTGTACTATCCCTAGTGTTCAACAGGGCACTAAGTAGCAAATGGGAAAAATATTATTTCCCAAAGAAATTATTAAAGTTAACGGTCTTGGTTCACCTATGAATAAATATCAATAGTTGATGAATTAGGAAAACTTACTCCCATTTCATTGTTCATCTGCATCCAATCAAAACACAAGCAACTAAAATAAACTAAGTCTCAATTAGCTTCTGCAATAAACAATGTTAGTAGGAGGACAATGAAACTATTACCTAAAGGTGAGTTACTAAACTCCCTTTGGATTTTGTTTTATTATATCCTTACTAAATAAAAGTGAATTTTTTGGAACTCTTACAAATTTGTAGAAATCAACTGTACTGAAATGAAGATTGTTCACAGTAAACTCTTCAAAGACAAAATGGGGGTTGGGGAAGGGGGATTCATTTGAAACTCTTTTGAAACTTAAACTCCCCTAAATACTCTACGTAGGATGCTGATTATTAAATAACTTACCTCTTTTAGAAGAGAGCATGCTAGCACTAAAATGTCTTTGAGAGAAGTGTCACGAAATGAGGTAGCTATTTTCCTGTGTTTTGCTGAAGGTCTAGAATAATCAACCTAAAAAGATCAAGATGATTTAATCAGACCTATCAACTACCAAAGCAAACCTTAGTAAGAAAAGGAATGGAAATAAGGATTAAAAAAGCATATACAGTTAAAAGAGCTTTTAAGAATCTACTGGGGTAATTGCCTTGTTTAATGTTACTCAAAGAGTTCGTGGCAGACTCACAGTTAGAACCCATGTTCTGGATTATTTCAATTCAGTGCTCTTTCTTTAAACCCTACCAATCCCCAAACTAAAAACCAGAACTGATCATACTTTCAGAGGCAATATGAACACAGATTATAAAAACATAGACAGCAGGGCATCTGGGTGGCTCAGTCAGTTGAGCGGCTGACTTTGGCTCAGGTCATGATCTCCCAGTTCATGAGTTTGAGCCCCTTGTCAGACTCTGTGCTGAAAGCTCGGGCCTGGAGCCCGCTTTGGATTCTGTGTCTCCCTCTCTCTCTCTCTCTGCCCCTCCCCCGCTCACTCCCTAGCTCTCTCTCAAAAATAAATAAAACATTTTTTAAAAATGTTTAAATAAAATAATGGATACTAAAACTACCACCTCCTGAACCATGTACCATTTCACAAGAGGCAAGTAACAACTTCTCTATTCCTCAGATTCCACATGTAAAATAAGAAATCTCTAAAATAATCTTCAAATTCTAACTTTCTGTGAATCAGTTAATAATCAATTATAGAAAAATTCTTCATAAGAAAATAACATTCCTCTTATACACTAGAAACACTATTGGTTCATATATCCTTGGTGTTTTATAAAGAAACCAAGATGGGGCACCTGGGTGGCTCAGTTGGTTAAGCATCTGACTTCCACTCAAGTCATGATCTCGCAGTTCGTAAGTTTGAGCCCCCTGTCAGGCTCAAGTGCTGACGGCTCAGAGCCTGGAGCCTGCTTCAGATTCTGGGATTCTGTGTCTCCTTCTCTCTCTACCCCTACCCTGCTCACACTTTGTCTCCCTCAAAAATAAATAAACATTAAAAAAATTTTTTTTAATGCTTTAAGAAACCAAGGCAGAAATTATAAACAATCACAAATATTATATAAGCAATAGTACATTCCCTCTATTTATTAGTTAATTATAAATGATTTTTAAGAATAAATTTACTAAGAGTAATTCTTGAGTCTCTAATCTCAAATATGATATGGTCAGGGGTCCCTGGATGGCTCAGTAGGTCAAGTGACTTTAGCTCAGGTCATGATCTCACGGCTTTGCTCAGCTCGTGGAGTCAGAGCCCCGCATCAAGCTCTGTGCTGACAGCTCAGAGCCTGGAGCTTGCTTCGGATTCTGTCTCTCCCTCTCCCTGTGCCCCTGACCTGCTCACACTCTGTATGTCTCTCCTTCAAAAATAAATAAACATTAAAAAATTTTTATTAAAAAATAGTATCGTCAAAACTATACTTTTAATGCCATTAAATCTTCCACTTATCAACAGCAAACAGCAAACAAAGTTGAAGTCTGATACCCACATGATTATTAACACCATGGGCTACAGTCACTATAGCATTCCTTTTGCCATTTGAAAGAAGAAAATAAACCATTTTCTTTTACTAATGCTTATGGATTAAATAAAAAAAAAAAAAGCAGTGAGCTCAAAATCAATTATCTGATCCTTCCTAAGCTCCATCATACAATTTAGGCTATGCTTAAATGCCGCATTTACTTAGGGAAACATGAAACAACAGAAGTCCAAAGTGATTACAGAAAGTAGTTACTGGAGTCGGTAACCAATATGTAAGACTTAAACTGGCATTTCCAGCATTACTCCCCTCTTTTAAATCAAATTTCAGTCAGTCTGTCTCTCCTAAAATACTTCCCTCAATATTAAAAAAAAAACTTTCATTAATACAAATTAATAGTAGCATACTACATTGTAATTTGTGAGGTATTCTTCACATATTATTTCACTTAATTCTCAAAATAACCTGTGAGATATATATTATCCTCTGTTTTCACATGAAAATTACAGTGTATAGGCACATTGTCTTAGACCGACCTCTCATTACCACCGTATCTGTAACATGAACAGAACGAACTTGGGTTTGTGGAGCACTTGTATTTACCAGGCGGTGAGCTAGGAGTTATCTAGTCTTAATGAGATCCATGGAAGGTGTCATTCTCACTTTCCAGATAGTGATATGTTCAAAGATGTTCAGAAATTTGTCCAAAGTAGTAAGCAACAGAAATCCAGGTCTTCTTTCAGTTATCTTCAAGGCCTACATGCTTACTTTATTTGGATGAATCATTTAGATATCCATTGCTTTGAGAAGAGGGATTGTATATCTATTTTCTACCATATACCTATGCCTCTACAACGTAGGCAAACAATATTTTACTTCTGGTTGAATAACTTCCAGAAACAGTAGGAACAGCAGACTGACTTCTAAGAAAACAAGATAGTATATAATCCTTTTAGGAAACCTCAAGTTTAGATGCTTTTCTTTAAAAAATATAACTTGTTATTGACACTATGAATTTACCCTGCTCACATTTAACAATGATGGCATTTGACTTTCATCATGCATTGTAGATCTCCCTGCTGCCTGGTTCAGAAGCACAGTACCTACAAAATGCTTGCTGAAACCATAAATGCCATAAAATTAGGCTAAGTAAAATGTGTCCACAAAAGCCATATAGCTTTTACTATACAAAAGCAAACACACCTCAGACCTTGAAGCTTTTTTCAAAAGGCACTTGGTTCTATACAAGGTAAGTCCGGAACATGTGCCAGAAAGTAAGAAAATATTCAAAGAATGGTGAGTAAATGTCATTGGACAGGGAAGCTAGCTTGAAAGGGTTCCTCCTGACTAAATCTGACAAATTTTGAGCATCAAACTATAATGTTAGTAACAAATTATAACCTATTATATAAGAAGCTACAAATCCATACTGACATAAATAAGTGAATAATTTGAAAGTCTGATGAGGAATGGGTATTTTCAGAGTCTTAAATACCTATTATTTACAAAGAAGAAAAAAAATAAATCCACATTTGGAAAAGCCTGGTAGTGACCATTCTTAATCACGTAACCAAAGTAAACATCATTAGTAATGTAACAAATCGAATCATGTGCTTCCTGACTGAAGACAATGAGAAGATCACACTATCATTTCTGTCATATTCCTGACCATTATGCATAATCTGAATCTAATAACATAGAAACATCAGGCAATCCCAAATTGAAAGACATTTCACGAAACAACTGGCCTGTAATTTTCACAAGTGTCAAGGTCATGACAGTGAGGGAAAAAGTGAATAATTTTTCCAGATTGATGGGGACTAATAAAACACGTCAAACAAGTAAGACACACGATCCCAAACTGGTTCCGTTCTCGGACAAACGGTGAAACTTGAACAGAATATGAGGATGACAGTAATCATTTAGTGTTAGCATTCTGTTTTCATGGTTGTATTACAGTTACACAGGAGAATGTCCCTGTATTTGAGGAATACATTCAAATATTCACGTTTCATGTTGGAAACTTAGTATCAAATGGGTGAGAAAAAAAAATTTCTCTGTATTATACTCACAACTCTTCTGTAAATTTGAGATAGTTAATTTAAAAAGAAAAACACTTGGTTGCTCTTTGAATCACACTTTTATTAGAATTCCATATTACCCAGCCTTGTCTCAGTAACCATCTAAGTTCAGTAAATAAACCCTCATTACGAGAGCAGTCTGCAGCCCTGTCGTGCTACGAAGTCGGAAATGAAAAAAACAATGCTGGTTTAAAGATCAGCAAAAAGTTAGTTGTTGTGTAAGCTACATGATACATACATGGGGTTGTTGTACTATTCTCTCCATTCTCATCGGGTAAGATATTCGTACTAAAATTATTTTTAAGTGTACTTTTAAAAAAGAAAGCTATAGTTCTTTAGGCACATTTATAGAGCCTAATAGGATTAGCCAAAATCCTTGTCATAACATCCCTGTTAACACAATAACCCTGTCCCAGGTGCCACTGCTACTTGCTTTGGACATACATACATGACTACTGGCACACATCCATAAGGCAAGAAATCTTTACATACACTAGGGCGGAGGAGGCAGGGAGGAAGGTCTGTGATAAACTAAGAGAGCACTTTAAACTTAAGATATCCATCCGATAAAACTAGAAAAATGTTCTAATTCCTGATTGACATTGAAAATAGTTATTTTGGGTGATTTTTTTATGCGCAGAAGTATACTGACACTCCGAAGGGAGTTGGCAAGTGGTCCTGGACATGCGAGCTTTTCATATTTATACACACACACACACACACACACACACACACTGTTCAACATGACGACAGCTTTAAAACACAGACACTATCTTTATTCCCCTTTTTGTTCTGTTTAGAACTGAGTTAAGTACAAAAGTGAACAGAAACAGGTGACGATGCGCTCAGCTGCTGAGCTCATAAAGGCACTGCTGGGGGGAGGCATAGCTTCTGCAAACTATCCTTGCACAGGGTGAAAATCCATGCCAGAGTGAAAATCCATGCCAGCAAGCGGCGAAGTGCCAAGTGGCCTATTCTGTCATGAGTCCTGCTGTGTACCCATTGTAGAGAATCAATGGCCTTTTATAAGTAAGCAAATAAAGGTCTGTTTCTCTTTATATAATTTATTTCTTATGGTTAGCATCCTACTACATACAGAGGATACAAGGACAATTCACCAACTGCCATGTTGCACGGACCATGTCTAATTCCCTTTTCTTTGTACTACTTTACACTATGGCTGTTATTTTCAATAATAAAAGTGTCCCAATGCCCAATTACCCCACCAATAATATAGATAAAAGACAGGCAATTATTCAGAGTTTTATGCCACACAAACAGTTTATACGAAAGCACCAGCATTACTTAGTAAACTTCATGTCACTATTAGATGGAAGGCTTACCAGGTTCATTTCCTGAGTCAGCTCTGAAAGGATTATTACTCCTATTATGCAGTGCTCCACAGTGCCCTATGGAGAAAATAACCAAGTGGACCCTAAGTAACTGTAAACAAATAATTACATACTGAAATATCATTCTTCTTAGTAATATAACTATTAAAAATATGTAGAAAAGTTACTATGAGGTCCACAAAAATAATTTCAAGTTCATTTCTTCAAGGCTAAATTTAGGTACACAGAGTTGATTGGGGAGGAAAGCTCACCCACCTTAGAACTGCATTATCCTCCACAAAATGTTTTTAGCAGCTAGGACTTATATTAAACTAAACCTTAAAATGCAAGACTTTAGTTTAATACTTTCCATAACACTATGAATAAGAATGAACAAAAAAAGTTTTTTAGTTCTATAAATTTACTTAAAGGCTACTGAGATAGCTGCACTTAATATATAATTAATAAATAGCTTAGGAACTAATTTAAATCCTTCAATCGAATATCACATAAGATCACTTAGGCCCTTTTAATATTATTTAATAGTGCATGCATATGCATTTATTATGATATCTATAATGAAGGCATCTAAAGTGCCCAATGCACTGGGGTAAATACATGACTATCAATATGGAATACAGTTTCATAGCCTCTATAAAGGTTTTAATTTAATCAGCTTCCATTTTAGGCTCAAAAACTTCCTTCAAATCAAAATTCAGATTTTACATGCCCATTACTAACAAATTACCCTATTGCAAAATCACACTAGAAGTATAAAAATAAAAAATTTAACATCTAATTATAGGGTAATCATAAAAAACCATTAACACAGACAACAAATTTTTCAAGTCTTAACTTTATAGTTGGTCATTCCTTGTTATTTATTAGCTCAGAATAAAAAAATAAACAAAAGAAACATCCCATAACTGTTGCATTTTCATTCTTTATGGCCCTTCACAACAATCTGAACTGTCTGAACGGAACTACAGCTTTCCTGTTGCCGAACTGTCCGTCCTCTGTGCACACCAGGCCAACGCTCCTCAAAGTGCTGTTCCCTGACCACCAGCTGGTCGTCTGCAAACTCATTTCTAATCCGAGAATGGCTGGGTACCGGTTCATGACCAGATAAAAGAGTTTGCACAAAAATACAAAACAGCTAAGTACCTACTAGGTACACTGCTTAGCTCAGCTGGCATATTTTTCATAGCAAGTCTTTCCCAGTGAAGGAGGCACCATGTTGATTTCCATTCTGCTCCTTATCCTGTTGTGAATCAGCAGTGTGAATAGGACTGTCCCAGAAGACAGTAGGCTCTCGTGGGTATGTATGTAGAAAGGAAGACCATAAATGTTTGCACTGTGGCAGCAATAAGGCTGCAATCACAGAGAAAAGATGTACAAAACTTCAGGCCATTAAAGATTTAGCAAATTTAAAATAACTTTTA
This sequence comes from Hyaena hyaena, assembly GCF_003009895.1. Taxonomy (NCBI): domain Eukaryota; kingdom Metazoa; phylum Chordata; class Mammalia; order Carnivora; family Hyaenidae; genus Hyaena; species Hyaena hyaena. The sequence continues at coordinate 1,308,330 of NW_024080734.1, read as the reverse complement.
CTACAAAATTCACAGAAGCTGCTAATACCCAAAGGAACCATGTGGTCCTATATTTGAGTACTTAAACATAAAAGTCAATTGTTTTTCTCATGACTCAAAGTTAGGTTAAGTCATACCCAGAAAGCAAGTGTTTTTGTGTGTTTGTGTGTGATACTTTAATAAACTTGGAAGACAAAACATTTTGTTTCATCTGGTTTTCCAAAACTGACAAAAGCACATTAAAGCTCAACTTAAGTTCAGGTTAGCAGCCACTGGAAAGAGGGCTCGAGAAATGTTAGCCAACAAGAATGACTTCATTCTATTCAGTTTTCAGCCTTAATTTTATATATTAAAAAAAACCAAAAACTCAGAAGTCTGTTCTTGTCTATGCCAATGATTCCTGACAGCTGTGTGTGATCTTAGTAGATGTCAAGAGAGGGCTGCTATTTTGTTAGCCAAAATTACGAGCACAACTCAACACTGAGAAACTCATTTGTCCCTGAATAAACTAGCTCTCTGCCCAGGGCTGCTCTCCGCAGAGCTAAAAGTACATTTATTTCTCTGAAGGCTTAGATGATCAAATATTTGTTAGCCAGGGTTTTTAAACAACACGAATGAAAGAGAAGCCGCAGAGTCTAGTGGTTCATAGTCTGAGGTTTCTAGGATTACACTGAATGGTAGAGTTACATCTTACACGGGGATATACTGCATACAAAGTAAAATCTCAAAAGTCCAAATTGCCCCTAATTGCCAATAAACCAATACTGAAGCCTGTCTCAATCCAAACCGCCAGTTTTTCCTCAAGAACTGTAACATCACTGCCTCTGCAGCAGAGCACCAGCTACAGTACATTTCTTGCAATTAGGGATCCTGTTCAGATGAAACATACGTATCTTTCAATATCTGAATCATCCTAGGCAAGGCAGGATGGTCATCCTAAGAGGCAGGCGGAGACTGGAAAGAGGAGATTTATGTTTCCCGTATCACACCTCAGGACATATGATACTCTGGGATGCCTAGTGGAATCACCAGCACAATTTATGTTAGCCTCTTCTGGCTTTTTCTTTTTCCTATTTTTTGCAATCCAAGTATCCGAATTCACATAAGTTAAATGTCCATGTAATTTGAATCATTTGAGTTAAAAATATTCTTGAGAAACTAAGATAGCCAACATGGTATAATGTAAAAGTTAAAAATATCTCAAGTTAGAAGACTTGTGAAAGCACTAGCTCTATGCTTTACTAGGTCACTGTGTAACCTCATGCAATTTATTTAACTTTCCTAAGCTTCAGTTTTCTCATCTGCAAATGAAGTCCACCTCACAGAGATGTGATGAGCATTACATTACATCATATATAAAAAATACTATGTTTTGTGGTGTATATAGCACACAGACTTGCATGTTAGAAATGACCAAACATGTATTTTTGAAATTTTCTAACTTCTGTATATTTTTCTAATTTTCTGATGTTTCCTAATATACTTTGCATTCTTCTGGTTTGGAAATTGTATAATGGCATGATCCGCATTTACTGGCAATAAAAAAATAAAGGGCCCAGAGGATAAGCAATAAATCATAATTAATATGGTGCTGGTAGCCACAGAACAAACCACACGGCTTTAAGAAAAGAAGTTTTCTAAACCAAAAAAAGCAACCTGTGATGTTAGAATAATGTAATAATGTCTTCTTACCTGAAGGAACTTCTTCACATCAGCAATAATTTCTCTGAAGACAAACTGGTCTTTTTGAACCTCAAACCATCCCAGTTTGGTGATTTTAGCAATGACTTGAATTAGAGCTTGGATAACAAAGGGCACCAGCTTGGGCTGTGATGCCACATAATTAAGAATGTAGTTTCCTGTAAGAAAATATTCTGTGATCATTTGGACTTTTCAGTAACATGATGTGAATCATGTGAAGAAAAACAGCTGGTGATGACACATTCTTTGACAAAAAGCTAATCCCTTTCTCCAAGCTACATACTTATTTACACAGTCATTTCTGCTATAAGGCCTACTGTGAAAAAGGAAATTTGCTCCAGTTCAATTTATATATTAGGGGATAATTTGAGTATAACGAGAATGTCACTTTTGCTTTTACATGCTTTCATGTAGAAAAAACTGCCAGGTGAATATGAAAACGCTAAGCAGGCCTAATGAAGCAAATCATACACAAACTGCACGCACCTCAAACATCTAGAAGCTAGCTCAGCTCACCTCCTGGGTTATCAGCCTCACACATTCTCATCTGCTCTGATACTTCTCCATCCTATTTCAGATCACCTTCCTTCCTCCACTTCCCTCTGGTTCATAAACTGCAACCCTTCCCAGGTCCACATCCACAAATAAGATTCAGGTCTTTTAGATAAAATCTTATTTATTCTACTATTTCAGTATTTCTTAACTATTTAACATATGTAAAACTCTACTAAACCTTTTATTAGATTTCTCTTTGTTAACATGTCACTGACAAAGTGTTTGAGTTTTATTTCCATATCCAATTTCTCTCATGAGCCCTCTGGATTTATTGTGTGACAATGCACAGTCACTTCTAAGAAAGCATATGTCTTGTTATAGCAAAACTGACTACACTATCCTGTTTCCTGGGCGTAGAAAAATGCAAACAGTATGATAAAATAAGTATATAAGTTAAGGGAAGTAAGAATAGAATAGTAAATTAATGTTTGGAACAAAGTGAATATACCAAAAGCATTAGAAATGCGTAGCAAAGTCAGCTATGGGCTTCCTAATGGATTGAGTAATTGAACTCAAGTAACAAATATACTAAAAGTCTAACAGAAAAGCACAAGAAAAAATTTTTTTCAAAGGAAAAGATTCCATTTCTGCTTTGGCCTCAAAGGCCAGCAGGCCCTGAGAGAAAAGAGTGAAGGAAAGGTAAATACCCCAATATTTCACTAAGAATAGCTTTAATGGAAACAACTTCAAAATCTAGGAACACTTTCAATAGTTGTTCTTGACAGCTGTAGTGAGATTCTTGACATTAAAAACAAAATTCTCATGACTACCATATTTCAACCTTAATTTTAATTAACATCAAGATGATATAATTATACAAATAAAAAAATTAGATTTTTTTTAAAAGAGCAGATTTTCCTAGAATTTTCAGAGGTTTTCCTTCGTTTTTTTGTTTTTGGGAGAGCACACATGTGTATGTGAGGTAGTGACGGACAGAGGGGAAGAGAGAATCTTTTTTTTTTTTTTTTTTTTTTTTTTTTTTTTTTTTTTTTTTTTTTTAGTATTTATTTTTTAGAGAGACAGAGTGTGAGCAGGGGAGGGGCAGAGAGAGAAAGAGAGACACAGAATCTGAAGCAGGCTCCAGGCTCTGAGCTGTCAGCACAGAGCCAAACGCAGGGCTCAAGCTCAGGAACCACAAGATCATGACCTGAGCTGAAGACGGACACTTAACTGATGGAGCCACCCATGTGCCCCCAGATTTTCCTAGAATTAAGATAAATTGGGAAAAGTTTCTTCCTATGGATTCAAGTAATATGGATATCCTAAGCTTCATTACTTGTAATGTTTTATTTCAATAATGAAGCTTAAGAAGATGCTGCTGCTTCCAGAATATTTAAAAAAAAATCTTGTTTATTTATTTCAATTATTTTTATTATCTTGAAAAATTTTAACCTGGAGGGGATGTGGGGGAATCCATATGTGGGTGACAGTAACCACTAGGAAGGTAATGTCAAAATAATGAAACCACCAAATGGGAGACAAACCAACTTCCACATTTCAGCTACGTGCCAACAAACATACCTTCCCAGAATGCCCAAGTAAAGGCACTGGCTAACTTGTTTATTATCTAAGACAGAAAAAAATGTAATAGACTACATTTTTGTTATTTGAGCTGAATGCTTTACATAAAACATCGCCATGCTTTTTACACAACCTTTAACAGTGCTCCAGTTTAGTAAGTGTCAATGATAACCATCAAGTAAAACACCAATCTCATCATCCAGCCCCAGATAACAGGGAAAAGCCATACCAAGAACATGAAATCTTCAAGAAGATACACAGGAGAATGAAATAAGACATGCAAAAAAAAAAAAAACCCTCCCAGACAAAAGTTGATAGAAAGTTGGAAAGCTATGCACTAGAGTCTCTTTGAAGGTCAAACACTGTGTAACAGCACCACTTAGCAACTTTGATGTACGTTAGAAGGGCTTTCCAGCAAACTCCTTACGTGCCTCTCAGCAATGTGAGGATACTGCTATTAATGCTATTATTACTATTATCTTGTTTCTTAGGTAAAAGATATGAAGGTTAAAGAGGTGAAATAACTTGTCACAGTGGCCAAACTGTCTGGGTTTAAGTTTTTGTTTGTTTGTTGCTTCCAAATACTGGCCAAACTATATATTTTAGTAGTAATGAGTAATTCATAACTCTAAGTCCAAACTTGCAAAGAGTCTTTGGAGTTTACTACCATTAGACTGATGTTTTTGGTATTACACAATATGGGAATTTAATATGAAATATTTTTTGACTGGCTAACTGAACTCAGGTAAAAAAGAAAATGACACAAAGTCTATCAAAAATATATGAAAAGATTATAAAAGAAAAGGGGAAAGATATGATCTCTCCTTTGGTCCCCACGGCTAGCACTGTATTTCAGAAAAAAGGAAAGAGAGGGTAAATACCTCAATATTTAACTAAAAAATTATTTGATGGAAAGAACTCCAAATTCTAAGGACACAAAAATCTGAGCTATAAGCTATGCTTAAAGAGGTAGCTAAGGAAATATTTAGAGAGAGAGAGAATACATGAGACAAAAAGAAACTACCATAAAAAGACCAAAATAAAACTTATGAGGTGAAGATGGGGAGAAACTGGAGACTTCAACACCCTGCTGGTGAGAAATGCAAAAGTTAAGCATGCGGCGCCTAGGTGGCTCAATTAGTTAAGCACATTACTCTTGATTTCGGCTCAGGTCATGATCTCAATTGTTTGTGGGTTTGAGCCCCATGTCGGGCTCTGTGCTGACAATGCAGAACCTGCTTGAGATTCTCTCTCCCTCTCTCTGGCCCACCCCCCCACTGGCATGTGTGCACCCACTTACTCTAAAAATAAATGAACTTTACAAAAAAAAAAAAAAAAAAGGTTAAACTTCACTGAGGCCCATGGGTGGCTCAGTAGGCTGAGCATCCAACTTCAGCTCAGGTCATGATCTCATGGTTCGTGGGCTGGAGCCCACCCGGCTCACTGGTATCAGCACAGAGCCAGCTCCGGATCTTCTGATCCACCCCCCCTTCCCCCCCACCATCCCTCTCCCACTCACACACTCTCTCTCTCTAAAATAAATAAACATTAAAAAAAGAAAGAAAGAAAAGTTAAGCATAAACTAGGGTGCCTGGGTGGCTCAATCAGTTGAGGGTCTGACTCCTGATTTTGGCTCAGGTCATAATCTCATAGTCAAGGGACTGAACCTTGCATCACGCTCCACACTGAGTGTGGAGTCTGCTTGAGATTCTCTCTCTCTCTCTCTCTCTCTCTCTCTCCCTCTGCCCCTCTTCCCTACTTGCACATGGGTTCTCTCTCTAAAAATAAAATCATTTTTTTAATTAAAAGAAAGTTAAGCATAAACTTACTTATGACCCAGCAATTCCACTCCTAAGTATCTACTCATAAGAAATGAAAACTTATGTCCATACAAAGACTTGTTACGTCAGTGTTTACAATAGCATTATTCATGGTGGCCAAAAGGCAGAAACATTTGGCCAAAAGGCCAAAATGTCCATCAAGTAGTGAATGGACAACAAGATTTCGTATACCTATACAACGGAATACTACCCTACAATAAATAAGGAAAAAAATATTGCTATATGTTACAACATGGATAGATCTCAAAAACATTTTGCTTAGTGAAAGAAGCCAGTATGGTATGATTTTATTTATATGAAATACTCACAAAAGGTGAATCTACAGAGGCAGAAATCATCTTAGTGGTAGAGGTTATAGGAGCAAGACTAACTGAGCATGAGGGATCTTCTGGGGATGACAGAAATGTTCCAATCCTGAACTGTGATAATTTTCATGTGACATTATAAATTTACTAAAAATCATTCATTGTACACTTAAAACAAGTGAACTTTATGGTATGTAAACTACAGCTCAGTAAAGCTGTTTGAAGGGAAGGAAAGAAAGAAGGAAGGAAGATAAGAGAACTATTTCATATAGGTAATGAAACTTAAGCTACATTTTCATTTGAATAGAAGATGAAAAGGATCACTTTCCAACTAACGAAACAACATAAGAAGGGTAGAAATAACACAGCATGAGGTGAAGATCTTCTAGCACAACTACTAGGCTAGTACCAATGAAGATACATGGCTACAAGAATGGTCCAGTATTAGAAGCTCATACGGGGACTTCAATACTAAGCTGTGGAAATGGTATTTAACTGATGAGCCATTGTTAATTATACTAATAAAGGCAGAAAATAGTGTGATGAGTACAGAGAACTGACAATAGAGTTAATGTTGGAAAATAATGAGATACATAGTCTGGGACCATATCATAAAAAACTGAAGACTTTTGAGATGATGTAAAGGCAATGTGACTGTTGAGGCAGTTCTTCACGTTTTCCACTTTAACTACATGCCAATTATTCTACTAACACATGTCAGGCATGTCATGACAAATATTCTAATCTAAATGCAGAAATAAGAGCAGCAAGTCAAACCAAAGGAATTCATAAAGGGAACACGTCATTTGTTGCTTGAAATTGTGTTGTAAGTTTCTACTTTTCTCTTTTTTTTTCCAAATTTCCTTTAATGAGTACTCCTCTTTTTATTTAAGTATTTATTTAAAAAATATAAGTCAAATAGAGAATCTGACAGGAGGCCTATATCTTTTAAGTAAATTGAATTAGTTAACTATTCTGCACCAGGCCCTGATGGGTTCATTGGTGGATTCTACCAAACATTTAAGGCAGAAATTGTATCAATTATCTTCAATCTCTTCCAGAAAACAGAAGCAAGAGAATTCCTCCTAACTCATTCTATGAGGCCAGCACTATCTTAAAAACAAAACCTGACAAAGATGTTATAAGAAAAGAAACTATAGACCAATGTCTCTCATCAACATAAAGAAAAATCCTCAATAAAATTATTAGTAAATCAAATCTAACAATGCATAAAAAGAATTATAAACCACAACCAAGTGGAATTTCTCCCAAGTTATGCAAGTCTGGCTCAACATTTGAAAATCAATTAATGTAATCAGGAGAGGAAAAAAGAAAAATCACATGATCATATTATTAGATGTAGAAAAACCATTTAACAAAACTTATAATAAAATAAATAATAAACACTCTTAGCAAACCAGGAACAACAGAGGGGAACTTTTCTCAACTTGAAAAAGAACATACAGGGGCGCCTGGGTGGCTTAGTCGGTTAAGCGTCCGACTTTCGCTTAGGTCATGATCTCACGGTTCGTGGGTCCGAGCCCCGCTTCGGGCTCTGTGCTGACTGCCAGCTCAGAGCCTGGAGCCTGTTTCAGAGTCTGTGTCTCCCTCTCTCTCTGACCCTCCCCTGCTCACGCTGTCTCTCTCTCTCCTAGAAATAAATAAAACATTAAAAAAATTAAAAAAAAAAAAGAAAAAGAACATACAAAAAAACCTAAAGCTGGCAGATGAAATCAAAGAAGAATAAATGGAGAGAGATTTCAGGTTCATGGGTAAGAAGACTCAATATTGTCAGGGGCGCCTAGGTGGCTTAGTCGGTTAAGCGTTTGACTTTCACTTAGGTCATGATCTCGCGGTTCGTGGGTTTGGGCCCCGCGTCAGGCTCTGTGCTGACTGCCAGCTCAGAGCCTGGAGCCTGTTTCAGTCTGTGACTCCCTCTCTCTCTGACCCTCCCCTGCTCACGCTGTCTCTCTCTCTCTCTCCTAGATATAATTAAAAAAAAACTTAAAAAAAAAAAATTAAAAAAAAAATAAAAAATAAATAAATAAATAAAAAAATATTGTCAAACTGTGAGTTCTTCCCCAACTGGTCTGTAGATGCAATGCAATCCAAATCAAAATCCCAACAAATGATTTTGTGGATGTTTATAAAACTGGTTTTAAGGTTTACACAGAGAGGCAAACGACCTACAATAGCCACCACGATATTGAAGGAGAACAAAGATGGAGGTCTGATAGTACCCAACTTCAAGATTTATTATAAAACTACAGCAGTCAAGACAGTGTGGTTCTGGTGATTAATGGAACAGAAAGAAGAGAAAGTCCAGAAACAGATACACATGAATACAGTCAATAAATCTTTGACAAAGGGACAAAGGCAAAAAAGAATTAATACAGTCTTTTCGACGAGTGGTGCCGAAACAACCGGGCATCCACATGCCAAAAAATGAATCTAGGCACACACCTTACACTCTTCACAAATACCAACTCAAATGGACCACAGCCCTAAATGTAAAGTGCAAAACTATAGGAAAAATTCCTTGGGGGCAACACAGGAAAAAAATCTAGACCATCTTGGGTTTGCAATGACTTTTTACACATAACAACAAAGGCACACTCCATGAAAGAAATAGTGATAAGCTGGACACAGTTAAAATTCAAAACTTCTGCTCTGCGAGAGACAACATGAAGACAATGAGAAGGAAAGCCACAGACTGAGAGAAAATCCTTGCAAAAGCCTTAGCTGATAAAGGACTGCTACCTAAATTTACAGAAACTCTTAAAACTCAACAAGAAGAAGACAAACAACTTGATTTCAAAACAAGCAAAAGACTTAGATACGTCATCAAACAATATACAGATGGTAAATAAAAATATGGAAAGATGTTCAATCATATGTCATCAGGGGACTGCAAATTAAAACACACCTACTAGAACGGCCCAAATCCAAAACACTGAAAACCTCAAATGTTGGCAAGAATGTGGAGCAACAGGAATTCTCATTCACTGCAGGTGAGAATGCAAAATGGTACAGCCACTTTGGAAGACAGTATGACGATTCTTTACAAAATTAAACATACTCCTCCCATACAATCTAACAACCAATCTCCTTAGTATTTACCCAAATGAGCTGAAAACCTATGTCCACACAAAAACCTGCTTTAGGATTTGTTCATAACTGTCAAAACTTAGAAACAAGCAAGGTGTTCGTCAGCAGGTGAATGAATAAACTGTAGTGCATCCAGACAATGCTGCATCATTTACAGCTAACAAGAAATGAGCTACTAAGGCATGAAAATGCATGGGACAATGTTAAATGCATATTACCAAGTAAAAGAAGCCAATCTGAAAAGGCTACACACTGTATGATTCCAACTATGTGACATTCTGTAAAAGACACTATGAAAACAGCAAAAAGATTAGCGGTGATCAGGGGTTAGAGGAAAGGGAGGAACACGGAGGATCTGGGGGGGGGGTAGTGAAGTGAAACTATGCTGTAGAATGCTATACGTGTCATTATACGTTTATGCAAACCCACAGAATGCACACCACCAGGAATGAACCCTGATGTGAACTACGGTCTTTCGGTAGTGATCCTGTGTCAATGCAGGTTCATCAATAAATAACTAATGCTCTTCTGGTGCAAGATGTTAAGACTTGGGGGGAGGCTACACATGTGTGGGGAACAGAGGATATGAGAACGCTACTTTTCCCCCAATTTTGTTGCAAACCTAAAACTGCTCTAAAAAAATAAAACCTATTTAAAATGTGTGGATGTGTGGGTGTGTGGGCATGTGTACAAAGTAAGTCCAATAGAGGTGCCCAGGGGCTTGGTTGGTTAAGCATCCAGCTCTTGATTTTGGCTCAGGTCATGATCTCACAGTTATGTGAAGGAGCCCGACATAGGGCTCTGAGCTACAGCACAGTGCGGAGCCCGCTTGGGATTCTCTGCGTCTCCCCCGCCCCCCACTCTCTGTCCCTCCCCCTCTCACGCACACACATGCACACACACATGTGAAAAATGAGGATAACCATAGTGCCCACTCCATAGATTGATGGATATAATGAGACAGTACAAACCTTACCAAATAGTACACACGATAAAATGCTTGTTACGATTTATTATTAAACTAAGCAAATGCCTTTTTGATTACATGTTGTTGTATAATGTATCATTGTTTACCACTAGATGCATAAAGGAGCCTTGATAACTCATCTTTAAAATGACAGAATTTTAGGGGTGCCTGGGTGGCTCAGTCGGTTAAGCGTCCGACTTCGGCTAGGTCATGATCTCATGGTTTGTGGGTTTGAACCCTGTGTCGGGCTCTGTGCTGACACCTAGCTCAGAGCCTGGAGCCTATTTCAGATTCTATATCTCCCTCTCTCTCTGACCCTCCCCTGCTCATGCTGTCTCACTCTCTCTCTCTCTCAGAAGTAGAAAAAAAAAAAATAGAAAAAAATGAGAGAATTTTAAACAACTTGCACGCTTGTTTAACATATTTAAAAGGAAAACATTATTTTAATATGTAACTTTAAATAATGTAACATTGTGTGTCAAATATACATTAATTAAAAAAACAAAATATAATTTTATAAAAAGTTTAAGAAATCACTTACTTATATCTACCCTCTGTTCGACTGGCAAAGGACTGACTCGGCTAACAAGTTTCGAAAGACACGTTGCCGCAAGGAGCTGAGCATAGGATGTCTGTAAGGAATGATAAGTTGTATTTATTATTACCACAAATGAAATTAGAATCATCAAAACACTATGATAAGAACTTTTCCTAAGCAATAGGGAAGTTTTTTTGGTTTTCCAAACTGGCAGATTTACAATGAATAAAATACATATATAAAAATACACATACATGTGTACAATCAGTAGCTGAGGAAGGTATAGGTCTCTTTTTCAAACAGCAGCAAATAATCAAGAGAAAAAACTATTTTGATCAAGTTCAAATAAAATACTCTTACCATGTCTCCAGAATACTGTATGTTCTGGCCTCTGATTGTCTCTTCAAATTCACGTGGTTCAACTCTTCACCATCCTCTGACCACAAAAGCCTTTTAGATCCTTTCAATGACTTTCCCACCCCGACCTCCCCGCTCCATCAGATCCATGTGTTACTATACTGTACTCTTTGGCCACCGATTATCTTAACAGTGTACTCAGTCCTTAAAAATTTGGTTCTGTTAGTCACTATACCTCCAGCAGTTTCTTGTTATTTTCTTTTCTTTTTTTTCTCTTTACCAGAGGTCAGCAAACTAAGGCCCATGGATCAAATCCCCTAGTCTGTGGGCTAGGCATGGTTTTTACTATTTTAAACAATTGGGGAAAAGATAAAAATAATAATAACAATATTTTGCCACATGTGAAAAATATATGAAACCCAGATTTCAGTGTCCATAAAGTTTATTATGACACAGTCATGCTCACTCATTCGTATGTTATCTACAGCTGCTTTCATGCTATAACAGCAGAGTGGAGTAGCTGAGACACACTGTATGTGGCACTCATTGCCTCCTACTGCTGCTCAGTGCATTATAAATTGCAATAATATACTTATAACTCCACAGCGCCTACAGTGCTATGGGTATTGCCATGACATGTGCCTTTGATTGTTACGAGTACATAACCATCATGTCAAAACAAGAAAAGATAAAAGCAGATTTTCAAATGTCTAACTTTTAAGGCACAGTAGAGTTTGGATAATTTGTTACTGAATTAGATAGCAGAGCAATGTGCTCTTTATGGCACCACAGCTGCCCTAAAAGAATATGATATATGTTGACAGTATCAGACTAAGTATTCATGACAGTATTCATAACTCACAGAAAATCAACAGTTCGAAAAAGCAGAAAATTAAAACAGAATATCTCCTCACGGTGGAATCTCCTCACAAAAAGAAAATGGGGCTGAGATCAAAGTTTTGAAGTGACTCATGTGTTAGCCAAGCAAGGAAAGTCATTTACCAATAACTTTAATTAAATCACCATTATTTTATTGTAGCTGCTGAAGTTACAGACTACTAGCCTTTCAATGAGAACAATGCTCGAGCAATTGAAGACATGGGAGCAACATGAAAAGTCAACTTTAAACAAGGCAAATGATTTGGGGCAAGTTCTCTGGCTCCTGATGAGCTGACAGATCTTACTAGTTCTGCTCATACTGTTACCAGTACTATCCACTTATTCCAGGAGTCAATGCTAAGTCTGAAGTGACTAAAGACCTCTGTGAAGTGCCTGTGTGGAACTACAGGCCAGAAATATTTCAGAGATGCTGAGAAAACACTAACTATGCACATCCTGAAGTGGTATCTGCTAAGGTGTGTCCCAAGTCGTGATAAAAGTATATGGAGCAGAAAAGGGCTTAGTTGTACAAATTTACAAAGCGTATACAAATTTAAGAGTCTAAAACCTACAGTTATGCATTGTATTACTCCTCGGCAGATACTTTGTGGTAAATTACTGGAGTCTATCATGTGTTAATGAATTGGCGGTGTTAACAGTAGACTTCAGTTCACTCTTGTGAACTTCCGTTCTGTGAATTTCTGTCAGAAAGAGAAGCTGAAAGTCCTGACTTGTCCCGCCCCCCCTCCCCCCCCCCCCCCCCCCCCCCCCCCCCCCCCCCCGCACAGTAGTTAAATAGCTTAGCAGTGGTAAGGTCTTACTGCAACTTTGTGTAGCTCAGGGCTGAGACTGACATTTTCTGAAGAGAAGAACCATTCTAAACCACTATTGTTGAATACGAACTGCCTTTGAAAATTAGCTTTGGCTGCAAACTTGATAATGTAATTTAATGAATTCACCCTAAGGTTACAAACTTTCCTAAAAGGCAAACAGTGCTTAGTACTTATATTACAAAACTGAAAATGCAGCAAAAGTCATTTCAATAATAACTAAACACTGTTTCAATCACAACTCGTATGAAGCTGCTTTACACACTTTCCACACCATCAAAGTTACAACGAGCTTCAAGATCTCTATTCTTGGGCATATTTTCTGAGCGCCAACTGCAGTTTCAGCAGCACTTTTCAGACCCTGATGTAAGTGCAAAGGAAATTTCCATATTTTAAAATCTATTTAACTGAGCGAGCAATTAAGGAGCCTCCACCTAACCTTCAATCGAAATGAACTAATATGCAACGTAATGACATTCTGAAAGGCAAACATCAAGAGCAGTTTTAACAGAGTTTTATACATGCCTTCTAAGTGATGACTATGCCTAATTAAAAGCATATGCTTATGGACTGATACCGAGATGTGGCAGTACCTATCTGTGTGAAAAGACATTTTCAAAGATAAAATATAAAAAATCTCTTTACAGATCAGTAGTAACTCTACACATGAACATCTGCAATCAACTTGATGACCGAAATACTAACTCTGAACCCCAATTAAGTCAACTGTGTTATCCCCAAAAGAATCATTTCATTCGTTTGAGTAGATCCGTATTACAAAAAACTGCCCTCAATTATTTTAAGTTTCATCAATAAAATGGTGTGGAAATTGTTTTCTCTCTTCTTACAGATTTACTTACAAAATATCCTTGATTTAGCCTCTTAGCCTGCAAAACCCATAATATTTACAATCTGGCCCTTTATAGAAAAAGTTTGCTGACCTCTGTTCTAGCCCATACAGTCTCCTACCATATCGTTTTATAGCTTTTTATTTACACATTTATGCCTCCCCAACTAAACTAAAAGTCACTTTAACACATGTACATAAAGCAAGTAGGTAGTACTATGCCTGGTTTTACATTTAAGTATTTGCCCCATGACTGCTGAGTGAATAGCTATGAATCCTTGGAAGGGAGGCGTGCAAGAGTTAGCAGTCCTATAAATCATTCCTTCATGTTTTAGAGTGAATTACAATTTTTTTAAAGCTCCTAATCAGCTTTCTAAAAATGCAACCTCAGCCCACTACTGATAGGAGACATCAAAAGGGGCCAAGAAGAATCAAGAAATTATTTCAGTTCATGCCTATTTCCACCTCTTGGCCTCTTCTCTAAGTTTGCTTTCCAGGCTTTCCAATTCCTTCTATGACTAATCACTTTGACAGTGAAATAAATTATACTAAAAGGACATGCAATACTATCTATCAATTATCATTGCTAAGCTACACAAGTTCATTAACATTGACATATATCTACTGATCTTTCATGGTTAATGGCTGTTATCAAATACTTACTGTTCCTTGTTCTAATAAAAGTTGACACTTGCTGAGGCATTCTGGGCTGTCAATAAGTTCCAGGAGTGCTTTCTCAGCCTCTATTCTCTGTGTAAGATCAGTCCCTATGTAGAGGTGAGTACATAATACTTCCAACTCGGCCAAACTCTTGAGAAGAAAAAAAGAAATTAACATTTTACTTGTGTGAAAGACAAAAATAAGGTAAATGTATTAATCACAGGACCGGAGGGATGCGAATATCATGCCTGTTATTCATCAACTGAATAAATGCTTACGGAGCTACAACTACTAACTAGGGGTCACAGTGGTGAACAAGAAAGGCCTATCTCCTAATTCCAAATTACTTATTTATAAATTGATAGTGCTGTGGTGAAAAAGTAACAGTATAGAAAGAGAAGGACTTACCTAAAAGTAGTAACTACTTTCAATTACTTTCAAATGTTACTGCCTACAGTGGTATCATTTATCCTAAAAGGGTGAGCCAAACAAAAAAAGACTAGACAGCAGTCCAAGCAAAGAAATAGCCAGGGCCCATAACAGAGTGTAATCATCTCAAGGAATTAAAAGGTCAATGTCACTGGAAGACAGCAAGGACGAGATGCCAAATGAAGCTAACGAGATAGGCGGGGAGAACGGTCCTGCACAAGGGGCAGGCACTATGCCAATTACATTATTTCTCAAACTGTAAGAACTTCAATGGATCCATCCATAAAACAACAAAGATAATTATAAATATACACTGATTTGGGGCTTATGAACTAATGACTCATAGAGCTGCAGGCAAACTCTGTCATAATTTTCAGGAACTATGACCTAACCCCATGTTATTTCTAGCAGGGTAATAACTACTTATCAGGTTGTAGCCTCCTACTTTATAGGCACAAAGAATAATTCGTTCTGTTTAATAATTTCATCTGAAGATATAAAACACATGGATAAAATCTGGAGAAAAATGAGATCAGCATTCTTCTCAGCTTAAAACAATTTTTGTTAAAGGCATTTGACTAAAACTACTTCACTTTTTAAAAAATATTTTAATGTTTATTTATTTTTGAGAGAGAGAGAGAGAGCAGGCAGGCACAAGCAGAAGAGGGGCAGAAAAAGAGATGGAGACACAGAATCTGAAACAGGCTCTAGGCTCTGAGCTAGCTATCAGCTAGCTATCAGAGCCTGACACGGGGCTCAAACTAGGGAAGGACAAGATCATGATCTAGGCCAAAGTCAGATGCTTAACTGACTCAGCCACCCAGGTGTCCCCAAAGTACTTCACTTGAATTAGAGAGAGAGAGAGAACTAATTCTTTGGAGAACAAAAAAAAAAAAAAAAAAGAAGCACAGATCTCAGCAACAGTAGCCATATGAAGGTAAGAGGATATTCCTAAAGAAATGCCATTTTTTATTCTTTCTGGCTTGAATTTTTATCTGGTGGCCTTACAGCTACACTAGTCCAAACATCCTCTCAAATACATATATCTTTGGCTAAGAGGAATACACTGAAATGAGACTTCATCCAGCCCCTTTATTCTTTTCCCTTCTCTCTCCTTAGCTCTTAATGGCATTTTCCACTTTCTATCCAGGTCACAGCCCAACATCCCAGACTTGAGAATTTTTTGCTAGAGTGAAAGTAAAAAAGAAAGGTTTCAAATGAATAAATGAAGATAAAGACCTCAAATGTGCCACTTTTTACACATTTCCCCTACCTAGATTGGCCCAGCAAGCCCTTAGAGTACTGCTCCATAATGCTCATAATATTAAAATGCAGAGAAAATGTATAGTTCATGAATGTATACGAATTTCCATATTTTCTCCAAGGGTAAGAAATACAAAAACAGAAAGAGCTACCTTTGTCCTTCTCTTGACTCATGATCAACCTTAGAAGCCTTTTCCTTCATCTAATAAATTTGAAGGGCTGAATTTCAGAACTGGTAATAGCCAGAAAAATTTAATGATAAACGGATCCTGCTGTCATGCTTTCATCTAGGTCTAAAAGTCTTTGAAGAAGCAGACTTTGAATTCAAAATGAAATGGGCCAGAAATAGTGACAAGATCTAACTGTTTAAAAACAAAAGGCAGCAAAAAAAGTGAGACTCAAATCTAATGGGTTTGTTTGGAGGATTAAATGAGTAAGGGGTCACATAACTCCTGGCACATAGCATTCTTTATGAAGGCTGTTGTTTATTAATATGACGTAATAATAATATTGTACTGGGCAGAACTGTATCCTTCTAAAAGATAGGTCTAATTCCTAACCCCTAGTACCTTTGAATATGACCTTACTTGGAAAAAAGGTCACTGCCAATCCTTAAATTAAGGACCTCAGGATGACATCATCCTGGATTTAGGGTGTGCCCTAAGTCTAACGACTCATAAAAGAAAGGAGAGGTACATATGAGATACAAAGACACGGAGAGACACCAGGCAGAAGGTCATGTGAAGAAGGAGGCAGAAGCTAGAATGATGAATCTGTAAGCCAAAGAACACCAAGGATTGCCAGAGCCATCAGAGAAGAGGAAAAAGACATAGGGCAGTTTCTCCCTCAAGGCCACCAATACTACTGGCACATTAGTTTCAGACTTCTGGCCTTCATAACTATAAGACAATAAATTTCGGTTGTTTTAACCCACCCAGTTTGTGATAATTTGTCACAACAGTACTAGGGAACTAATACAAATATTAATACTGACCAATTCAATGGGACCTAAGTGAATCTATCTGGCAAGAGTCTGGAAAAGTTACAGAAACTATTTTGTCTGTTCTGCTATACTGATTTAGAGACTCTCAACACAGAATAAGCCTGGAGTGGATTTACATACACGTATTCATTTACGTCAACAATCCTACAAATTACCCTTTTCTTTCCAAAGTTATTTCAGAGTATTAACTGAAAGGCTGTGCAAGATAAAATGGGAGAGGTTTGAACTTTCTCTTACAAAAGACTAAAAACAAAGGGGAAAAAATTGAGTCATTCTTTCGCTGTAATGATAATAATGAAACACATGCCAGGCATATCAAATCTTTTTAGAGAAAAGGATACATACACAAAGATCCTTACCCTGGTGGAAAGGCATTATCCAAACATTTAAAACACTCACAAGTGGTGAATGCTGACTGACCAAGCAATCTCCTGATCAGCATTTGACTTTCCAGAGAATCTATAGAGACTTTATTCATAATGAATTCATAAATTTGCATCTAAGTTTTAAGCACTGGGGCATCTGGGTGGCTCAGTCAGTTAAGAATCCAACTCTTGGCTTTGGCTCAGGTCATGACCTCATGGTTTCGTGGGTTCAAGCCCCGCACTGGACTGTGTTGACAGCGCAGAGCCTGCTTGGGATTCTCTCTCTTCCTCTCTCACTGCCCCTCCGCCGCTTATGCTATCTGTCTGTCTGTCTCTCTCTTAAAAATAAATAAACTTTAGAAAATTTAAAAAAATAAACACTGATGTCTACACATATGGTTAACATTAGAATCCCTCAGATAAATGGATCCTTTCTTGATTTGCTGAAAAATCAGGTTTGAGTCATCAAAGCTCCTACAAGGCTTAATATCAACATTCGAAGCCCATAAAAATGACTAATAGGTAGAACAAGTAGAATTGGACATCACGTAACTCTCAGAGAATAACTATCAAATATAAACAGACAGCATTCAACTTCCATAGCCTAAGAAACAGTAACATAATTCTTTTTTTTTTTTTAATGTTTTATTTATTTTTAGGAGAGAGAGAGAGACAGCGTGAGCAGGGGAGGGTCAGAGAGAGAAGGAGTCACAGACTGAAACAGGCTCCAGGCTCTGAGCTGGCAGTCAGCACAGAGCCCGACGCGGGGCTCGAACCCACAAACCGCAAGATCATGACCTAAGCGAAAGTCGGTCGCTTAACCGACTAAGCCACCCAGGCGCCCCAACAGTAACATAATTCTGCCTATAGTCTAAATAAGGATCTTCTACGTTACTATGAACTCCTCTCTGGCCCTTGTGCTTGACATACAATTAACTCCTAAATGATGGGGCTTTTTCTGTCCCCGCACATGTATCTATCAATGCGTGGATGATGAGAAAAACAAAAACAAAAACAAAACCAGACACAAAGAGTATATGCTGGAAGGTATTACAGTAACCAAAAGCAGACGACAGGTTTCTGGCCAGAGAAGGAGGAAGAGCAGAACAAGATGGGGGAACAGTAAGAGGGGTTACAATGGAACAAAAGGAAACTTTAAGGTGATGGATATGTTCATTATCTTGATTTCAGTGATGGTTTCACAGCTGTATACATAAGTCAAAACTCCTGCACAACTTAAATATGTGTGGTTTATTATTTGTCAGTTACATTGTACTATAAGCTGGGTGGGGGGTAGGGGGGTGGGTGGGGTTGGGTGGAGAATGAACCACAAAAACTCTACTCCAATTGAATTTAAAACTTTTTCAATTACTTCTCCATATCTTTCCTGCTATCTGGAATTAAGCTTCTTGATTACTATTAACAGAAAAGACCTTCCTTTTGAAGTTACTAAATTCCCATAAATCTTTGTTTCTTCCTCCCTTTACTACCTTTTCCTGAGCGTATCTGTAGGCTTATTCCAGGGTCTCTAGGAAATCTTTGTTCTACAATAGACTGGATAGTATCTGTTTTTAGAGCTTTACAGTTTACAAAAGTACTTCCTTCTTTTAATTTTCAACCCATCCTGACAAATAGACTCCTGCCTTAAAGTACATATTTTTAGCACACCCATTTTAAGGCAAAAACACTGAGGCTGAGAGATCAAATATACGTAAGTGGCTCAAGATCAAGTGTGGAGTAAACAGTCAGTTTTAAGTCAAATAAATACAAGTCTCCATGCCTCAAGAACATGTTTTCTCCTTACCAACCTGGCACCGTGCCACCCTTTCCTTTGGTCTGCAGGGAGATACTCAGACCATGTCCTACTCCATACTTTCAACTCTGTCTGCTCATCATTTTTATATCTACCAATTTTGTCCTCTGGGAAAATTCAGGAAGATGCTGAAAACAACCCAAAAGTGTCAGAAACTGAATTGAACAGATTTCCCACAGATTTCCACTTCAAGTGTCTCTTTGTTTCAATGGTGTCAAAGGTCTGGACTAGGATCTAGATTTATAATCTTGACGTTAACTTTGTCTCTTCCTACTCCTTAGTCCTTCCTGTATAGTTAAAGAGTTTGGCCTTGCCCAAAGAAAAGTCTTGGCTTGACCCTCAGATTCTAGGAGGTAACCTGTATTATACCTGACAGGCCTGTTTTCATTCAGGTGCAAGGGGTTGGGGGTACAGACTCCACAGTCTTATGTTGGGGGCTGGCCACATCAGAAAGACCAACTGTGTATTTAAGGGTGGGGGCTTTGGATCACATGGTATTAGTCAGCCTAAAGACTGAGGTCAATCACGTGGGCAATCATGACTATGTAATGAAGCCCCAATAAAAAGTTTCCTGGTTTGCAAAACCCAAAGCATATTGTCACACATATAGGCTGGGAGTACAACATGTCCTAAGGACAGTAAAAGCTTTGTTTTGGAATCCTCCCAGACCCGGCCCCTTGTATCTCTTCTTTTAATCAATTTCAATCTGTGTACTTTCCCAGTAATAAACTGCATGCATGTGACAGACTTCAGTGAATTCTCTGTGTCGTGTTGACAAACTATCAAATCTAAGGGTAGTTCTAGGAAACTCCCAATGTGCAGTTGGTGTCAGAAAGAAGTGAGGGCAGCCTTGCAAACTATATCCTTTAACCTTGCAGTGTGGCTGATATCCAGTATATACTAATTTGTCATAAAATCCTAACAATTCTTTTTAACTAGAGACTGAGACTCACTTCTACATGGTATTCATAGACAACAGAGCAATGGAACATGCTTTCTAACCATGGCCTCCAGTGCCCTGGATCTCTTCAGCAGCTTCTTTGGGAATGAGAGTTGAAGTTTTGGAATCTGCCACCTACTTATTGACCCCAAGCAAAGTATTTAATCCTTCTATACCTCGCCTTTGAAACTGCAGGTAGTAATATCCACCTTCCAAAATAATTGTAAAGAGTAAGGTAGAACACAGAAAGCTTAACCCAGTGCCTGGCACACAACAGACTTACAATAAATGGTAAATAATCCCTTCAGTTACTGATAAATTATAAAATACTATATTGTTCTTCCATCTATAGTTTCTCCCATACAAGTGAATATTGCCAGGATGATTTTTTCTAAACCTCTTTTCCATCATGACACTCATAATAATAGTTCACAATCACATTTAGATTAAATCAGATAGCCCAGCTGGGTATTAAGAAGCATGGCCATAGTCCCTGCTTCTGAAACAATTCTGAAAGCAAAAAGATCGACAAACTGGGTACCCTAAAATTTCCCTGGTGTTACTTTTTGATTCTCATCTCAATCCCTCTGTTCTATCTTCTTTTTTAAATATTTATTTATTTATTTGAGAGAGAGAGCACGTGTGAGCACACAAGCAGGGAGGGGCAGAGAAAGGAGATGAGAGAATCCCAAGCAGGCTTCAGACTGTTAGCGTGGAGCCCAATGCAGGGCTTGATCCCATGTACTGTGAGATCATGACCTGAGCCCGAAATCAAGAGTCAGAAGCTTAACCGATTGAGCTGCCCAGGCACCCCTCAATCCCTCTGTTCTGTCTTCCTCACTCTATTCCCAGCTCTGTCTTTCCTAATCCTGACTTCCTTCTTCCAATCTGGACTGTCTCTTCTCAGACGATAGCCCAGAGCCATTGCTTCCTTTGGGACAGAGTACCGTAACTCACTCACAGCTTCCTAACCAGAATGCACGTAGCCTTGAATGGTATATCTGGGCTATTGATCCCCTTGCCCTCCAGGCAGCCAGGCTTTTGACTATGAGCAGTTTATGTCAATAAACCAGACCATTACCATATTTTATGTATACCATGATGTGAAAAAGATTGTGGAAAAGTTCCCTAACCTCACCTTACACAAGTCCACATCTTTACTCATCACCCTAATGGCATAATTTTGGACCATCTACCCTGGGGAGTAGGTGACAGTAAGATAGTGACATGAAAGAATATAGAATTATGAGTTATTATGCCTATTCTAACTCTATTGCCTTGGGCAAGTTACAACTGTTCTAAGATTCAGTGCGTTCAAGAATAAAATGTATATATGTATATATATGCACATCTCTCAAGTTCGTTGTGGGGCTCAAAATCTACAATAAGCATGGAAAATTCAAAATGCTAGGTACCAGTTATTACTAATAAATGCTCCTGGAGTTAACCAGAAAACAATATGGTCTCATATTGCTGGCAATAGTTCAACCTGAGAAGTTTCAGAGCTTTTTTCTGGCTCCCAAAACTGTTTGATCTTTTATTTGTTCAACTACACTTTCAAGCTGCTGTGAAATACATTCCTGGAAAACCAATACAGGTAGTTTTGGCATTAGCAGCTAATTTTTCCAACACTCTACCTGAATCTGAAGTCTTCCAGGACAGTGACTTACTACTATGAATCATCTAAGCCTGAAAACTTCCAAACTTCCAACACAATCTAATTTACTCTCAAGATTTACACCTGAACTATGAACACCTGGTTACCTTTCTATAATTCCTAAGTCCTCCCTGTAAGATTTTTCCTGTGAAAATTTCCCAGAGGGCATGTTTACCAAAGAGGAAAGAAATAACATTATTTCGTCCTGGACACCCATAGAAACAGCAAGGAGTCAAAAGGTAATGTGTGGGGCTCACTACTTCATGGGCTATAAATCCTGGAGCTGTCAATTACCTGACAGGAGAGTGGCTGGCTGGAAAGAAAAGATCCTTTGGAAGAAATCAATAAATAAGAAATGAGTCAGTATGACCACAGGCGGTCCAATGAAGTCTACAACAGGAACGTGTCACATACAGACGCTGTCACCACATTATGAAACTGACTACCCCTCCAAGGACATTGCCGCCATCCACAGCCTCCCCTTCCCTCCTCCCTTTATATGAACTTTATGCTCCAGCTAAACCAAACTTCTTGCAGTGTGCCATGTTCTTCCACAATTCTTTGCCACCATTCACATGGTCATACCCTTCCCCCTCCTCTTCACCTGGCTACTTCCTACAATTATTTCAAGACCCACTAGATTGCAAGTTCCCTGAGAGTAGAAATCACTGTTTTGCTAGAGTTGTCTTCAGTGCCCAGCAAAGTGGAAACTGAATAGGTAAGTGGACGAATGTAAGCTCAAAGAAATTCAAAGCATCCCCTTTGAGAACAGCTCTGTCTCACTACTTCTCTACACACACACACACACACACACACACACACACACACACACGGCTGGCTACCCATCTTCAATGTTGCCGTGGTATCCTGTGGTTAATCCGACCATATCATTTTCACACGTACAGTAATTATCTGTAAAATGCTATGAGGGCAGGGGTGGTTAAGATGATGTAATCCTTTATCCCAGAACTGTGCACAGTGCTTGAGACACAGCTGGGGAGCTCTATGTTCGTTGAATGAATAACTGGAAGCATATGCCAGTGCAGCCCAAGAATACGGGAGCCTTCCTACTCAAGCACGCGTCCCGTCCTTACCATCTCCGCGCTCCTCGGGCACGCAGCCCCTGTTTCCTCCTCCAATAAGGCTCCTGCGAAGCGCTCCTTCGCAACTCCCTACAGATACAGCCCCTGCCCGCTCTAGCCAATTAAAACCCAACCGCTGCAGGAGCGGCGGACCCCGGCCCCTTCTCGAGCTGCGTCCCAACCGTGTGGAGTCAGGCGATTGAGCGGCGGCCAGGGACGCGGCGGGAAGGCTGCTCCGGCCCGGCCGGGCTCCCACCTGCCTGGGCGCCGCCAGAGCCGCCCTTCGCGCAGTGGCCCGCGCACGGAGTTCGGGCTCCCGAGCCGCGGGTCCTCAGCAAACGCACCTCCCCCGAAGAGCGAGCTCCGAACCTGGCCCCTGTCCCTCCACCCGCCACCCCCACGCTCGGGCCGTCCCCTCCTCGGGCCCGGGCCCGGGGTGTGCAGCTCAGGCCAGTGCCCGGGTCCCCGGCCGGGGCGGGGGCTGGGGCTCCGAGGCCCCGTCCGCGGCCCCGTGGCCTCCGCCACCGTCCTTGGCCTTCAGTGTCCAGATCGCGGCGCCCCGCCGGGTTCCCGGGGCGGCGGAGTCGGGACCCGCGGTGCAGAGCGCACTGACCTGGAAGTGCAGCGCCATCTTCCCGGGAGGCGGCGCCGGCCGGCCGCCCCGAGCGCCGGAGGGGAGGGAACAGAGGCGGGCGCCGCGGAAACCCCAGCCGCCCGCGGGGTCCCTGCGCCGCTGGCTTGCTCGCACGACCGTCGCCTCTGCCGCGCGGCCCCTGCGTTTGAAGCGCTGGACTGGGCGGGGCCTGACAGGGCGGGGCGGGGCGACGGAGACAGCGCGGGGGGCGGTCCTGAGGGGGCGGGACCTGGGGAAGCTGGGAATCTTAACTGCCCTCTGTACGGAGGTTTCAACCGCTGCTGCAATCTCAGGTGCGTCATGACCTCTGAACACAACCTAACTGTCAGCCGTGACCCCTGGCTCTTACATCTGAAGTCACCGTCTCCACAACTGTTCTTGTGCCCCAACACCCACTAGCCATGACACAGTCAGTCATAACTTTGACTCCTTCATGCTGTCCTTGGCCCCTGACTTCCAAAGTCCAACTTCCATTTTCTTTTTAACTTGATTTGGCTTAAAATTAAACTGACAGTGTCAGTGTTATGTCATAAAATTCTAGCTCACCTCTTACTGCTTCTTGTCTGTATTTCATTGAATATGAGCTTGTATTTTACACCAAATGATTCCATTAGAATGAGAATTTATTTGAACCAAAGTAGGTCATATTCCCTCCTTTCTGGTGTTCTTCATTTCTTCTTTAAGATGGATACTTCCAATTGGGGGCATTGTACTTTAGTGTGAAAAATTACTTTAATATTTCTTATAGTTCAGGTTTACTAGTGACAAATTCATCCTTTCTTAACATGAATATGTCTTTATTTCACCTATATTTTTTACAAGATAGTTTTGCTGGGTATAGAATTCCATTTTGTCTTTAAAAAATGTTCTCAGCACTTTTAAAAAAATGTCTTTCCCTTGATTTCTGGTTGCCATTGTTTCTGATGAGAAGTTAGCCATTAGTCTGATTGCTCTTCCTTTGTAGGTAATACATCTCCTTCTTCCACCTGGCTACTTTAACTGTTTTCTTTCTGGTCTTCAGCAGTTTGAGTGTGATGTTAACTTTGTGTGTGTGTGTGTGTGTGTGTGTGTGTGTGTGTGTGTGTTATCCTGCTTCTTAAATATTAATTCTGATATATTTTTGTCGGTGTTTAAAAATTCTTGGTTTTTCCTTAAATTCTGCTTCTGTTCCTTTCTCTCTCTTCTCCTTATGGAACTCCAGTGACATGTATATTAGATTTTTTTGAGTATTCCATATCTCTTACACTCTTTTCTGTATTTTTTTCTTTTTTTTCTCATTGTGCTTTTTAAAAAAATATTTATTTATTTTGAGAGAGAGAGAATCACAGGCAGTCTGCATACTGCACAGTATCTGACATGGGGCTCAATCTCACAAACTGTGAGATCATGACCTGAGCAGAAATCAAGAGTCAGATGCTTAACCAACCGAACGACACAGGCACCCCTGTTTGTACTTTAATTTGCATATTTTGTATTGACCTTTCACCCAGTCAGTAGAAACTCTGCTGGTATACAACCCCTCTATTGAATTCTTAATTTTAGTTATAATATTTTCAATTCCAAAATTTTAATTCGAATCCCCCCCTTCTATTCTTTAAACAGATTCTAAAGCTCTGGTGAATTTCTTTATCTTTCCTCTATTTTCTTGAGCATTTTAATCATATTATTCAAAACCCCTATCAGATAAGTCCAATATCTGAATCACCTATGGGTCCTCCTGGCTTTTGGTATTTGGTCCTACTTTTTGAGCATACCTTATAATTTCTTATTGAATGTGAGAAAATGTGTAAGAAAAATTGTAGAGGCTGTGGATGATGGCAGCTTTCTCTAAAAAGGCTTAAATTTTCTTATTGTAGGCAGATAGAATACAAGTGAATCACTTTAATTCTATTGAGACTTGGTTTTAGGCTTTTATTTCTTTATTTTTAATAAAATGTTTTAAGTTTATTTATTTCAAGAAAGAGAGCATGTGAGCTTGAGTGAGGGAGGAGTGGAGAGAGGGAGGTAGAGAAAGAATCCCATGCAGGTTCTGCCTTGTCAGCACAGACAAGGGGCTCAAACTCATGAACCTTGAGATCATGACCTGAGCTGA
Organism: Hyaena hyaena; assembly: GCF_003009895.1. Taxonomy (NCBI): domain Eukaryota; kingdom Metazoa; phylum Chordata; class Mammalia; order Carnivora; family Hyaenidae; genus Hyaena; species Hyaena hyaena. The sequence goes on along the minus strand of NW_024080734.1, from coordinate 1,282,964 downwards.
AATCAAGAGTCAGATGCTTAACCCAACTGAGCCACCCTGGTGCCCCTGTTTTAGGCTTTTAAATTCAAGTTTATTTCAGTCTTGCCCTTATTCCTAGGTCATGGTTCTTGCTAGATCTTACTAGATTTTAAAGGTCTGAATATTTGCCAAGACCCCTCCACTTTCTGGGGCTTAAACTCTAATTCCCATTTCCCCAACACTGTAAAGCTGCTAAAACCTCTGTTCAACTCTTTAGGTGCTGCTGTTCTGCTGAATTTCTTGAAGTCTTTCTGTGCATGTGCCTCTTAAGAATTTACTGATGATTTAAGGGGAATTTGTACACAGATCTTGGGGCTTACATCTCTGTAATTGTCTCCTTTCTAGAATTGTGGCCTTCAAATCCTAGCTGCTTTTGTTTCTAAACTCTCATCTCTGCTCCTAGCCTACTGAGATTGCTACTGCCTATTTAGCTCTTTACTCCAGTGCCAATTCAAAATGCCCTGGGGGTGGGAACTGACCTGAATGTGGATTTTGCCCTTTAGTGGCTTTCAAGGGTTTTAGCCAATCAAATCTTGTCTTATTGCCTTTGTCGAACTTCTGGATCACAGCCACCTTTTTAAGCTATTGTTTTAAAGTAGCATTTCTATTACCTCAGTTTTAAGTCATTAGGAGGAGAGGAACAATTACTTGAGATTTGATCATTTGGCTTTTTTTTCCCCCCATAACAGAATATCCTTGGCACAAATATAAAATTGTGATAAGAACAACAGCTGACCTTTCTGTGGATTTACCAGGTAACTCTGAGAAGGAAAAGCCAATTATTTTTTTCCTTTAAATTTGAGTGGCCACTTAAGATTTCTGTTTATAATGAACTCTCCCTTCCATGGTTTTCAGTCAACAAAATATGCATATAACTTCGTATCCTTTTGTCAATTAATAAAATTTAAGATAGAATTGTGTCACTGCCAAAACTAGCACAAAAGATGCTCCAGGATGTCATATAATTAATTTCTATCACAAAACTCAATTAAAGGAGGGACATTTAGAGCTCTTAAGAATTTAAAAAGTATCTTCCTCTGTGGCAACTAGCCTTCTGAAAAAAAAAAAAACACAGATGAATCTTCGATCTTTGTATCTTTTCAGGAAATTCAGTTAACATTTATAATTCTGGCACCTTAGAAAATTCACCTAACATCTCTGAGTTTTGATTTGTTATTTCTAAAATGAAGATAACAGTAAGTCCATTATTCAAAGATTTTGTAAGAAGTAACACTGAGATGAAACAGTGGAGTACAGTGGTTAGGAAGGCAGACACTGGAGCCAAACAACCTGGATTTGGATCCCAGCTGACTCACTTACTAGCTGGTAAACTTGGTGAAGTCACTTAACCTCTCTATACCTTTGTTTCCTCATCTGTAAAATGGAGACTAACCATATCCAATTCATAGGTTGCTGTGATGACTAAATGAATTAACATATATGCAGTACTTAGTGCTTGGCAAATAACAAGTACTGTAAAAATACTAAGTATTGGGTGGGGGAGAGAGGAAGGGGGGTGATGAGCATGGAGGAGGGCACTTGTTGGGATGAGCACTGGGTATTATATGGAAACCAACTTGACAATAAACTATAATAAAAAAATACTTAGTACTATTATCAAACAAATCCATATTCTCTGAATGTCCTATTTAAAATGCTATTCTTAATGAAATGGATTATAATTTTAATCAAAGAGAATAAGGTATTCTAAAAATAGTTTATAAATTTACAATTAAGCTGCATATGTCCTCGTTGTCCTTCTACTTTACCAAGCTTTTCTATCCTGGAGAATATTGAAAGGCTGTGACATTACCTCCATTAACAGCATTTCGGACCACCTGGGTGGCACAGTTGGCTGAGCTTCCAACTTTGGCTCAGGTCATGATCTCACTATTCATGAGTTCAAGCCCCACACCCAGCTCACTGTTGTCTGTGCAGAGACTGCTTAGGAGCCTCTGCCCCTCCCCAACTTGCACTCTCTCAAAAATAAACAAACATTAAAAATAAAATAAAAACAGCATTTCTATTTCCTGTTTCTGTAACAGGACTTATGTGGGACTAAACTATGGGACTGAAACTTCAAAATATCCAGCTAAAATTGTCACTTTATCTATACTTAAAATGTAAAACCTGTGATCAATTATTTGCTTTAATAGCACATACAAACAAAACATAGGAAACATTAGTATACGCTTCCCTTAACTTTTTCTATAAATGTAATTTTATTAAGTATACTTAATAAGATTATTTAATACCTCAGTAAGTTTGAGGAATCCAGCAGATGGCAGGCAAATGAGAGAGACAGGAGGAGAATGCATCTAAAAAATTCAAATTTAGGGGCGCCTAGGTGGCTCAGTTGGTTGGGTGTCCAACTTGGGCTCAAGTCATGATCTCATAGCTCGTGGATTAAAGCCCTGCATTGGGTTCTGTGCTCACAGCTTGGAGCCTGGAGCCTGCCTCAGATTCTGCGTCTTCCTCGCTCTCTGCCTCTCCACCGCTCATGCTCTGTCTCTGTTTCCCTCTGTCTCTCTCAAAAAATAAGTAAACCTGAAAAAAAAATTTTTAATTTCAAGTTTATATAAAACTCCTCCCAAACACAACAGATGTATAAAATATGTATATTGTATGTATATATTTCTTTTGTATTCATTGATTTCAACTATATTTTTATTTTATCAACTCATTAACCTTAAACTCCATTTATTTAAATATCCAGTGTGAAACCAGAGTTGCAAAAACACATTTCTTCTCCGCTGGTGAAATAAATGAGTTATTGTACAATCTTTATTATTACACACATACTAAAAACTATACACACTTTTTAAAAAATGATTTTACACTTTTAACATAATGACACTAATACAGGTATGTTGCTATGTGTTAATAATGCTGTCATTTTGACAAATAAAAACTAATATTTCTCATTTTGTACATTGCCTTATGTTACTTGCATATTCTTCCACATAAAAATAGTTTAAAGCATTGATTACATCAGGAAGATAGCGATGTTAACAATGTATCCCTAAAGTTACCCCTGAGCAGGATCAGTAAAATATCACCTGACATGTAGTGCTATTGGATAAATAAAGTAGTATGCCCATTCTGGAAAGCAATTTGCAATATGTATCAAGAATCTTGAAAATGTTTGTCATCTTTCCCCAACTTGTAGAAAGGGATTCTAAGAAAATGACCTAAACTGCATACACATGCATGTGCGCGCGCACACACACACAAACACACACACACACACACACACACACAGTTTTATATGTGAGGATATTTATTAAAGAATGATTTATAATATAGAAAAGCTGAAAACATTAAGTAAATTGTGGTACAGCATGTGGTAGAATCCTATAGAGTCATTAAAGATTATATTTATGGAGAATTTTGTAAAAGCGTGGAAAATGCTACATTAAGAAGTTAAGGGCAAAAGCCAAAATGGAATGGTATGTCATTTCCATCAGATGAAAAGAAGCATAGAAAAAAGTTATGAATATAGCGCAAACAAATGTGAACAGTTCTGTCTTATCAGTGGTAGACTTCACAGGTGACTTTTTTCTTCATGTGTCTGTATTTTCAAGATTTTCTAAAATGTACATTATCCATTTTTATAATCAGAGAAAAACTTTGATGTAATAAAAAAAAAACAGATTACTGTTAATGCTCATTAAAGAAGCACATATTAAAGAAGTGCTTGCAGGAGCTGCATATATGTGGGTGAAAGGCCATTTGGGAAAGGTTAGTTTGACCAGACAGGCTCTATTGCTACAAATCTTTTTTGGTAGAAGGGAAGGTTGGGGGGGGGGTACAATTTTTAAAAATAATGCAGTCCTAAATTGAAATGGAGAATAGAAGATGTGTAAACTCTAGGGAAATAGGGCAGAAGAAAAGAGCTATCACTGGCCATAGCCCATTTTATGCACATGGCTACTTCTCAGAAATAGACATTTCCCCATGTCCAGTGTTTTCTTCTAAAAGGTTTCTATAAAATACATTTAGTCCTTAACAGTGAAAGCAATACCGTTTAATTATTTTAAGAGTGAAATTAATTTGGACTAAAATATAAAATTAGATCCCTCACATACTAATATTACTTTGAATGGGCAAAAGCTATATCATCTCTTGAAACCTAGGTCCTTTCGTCAACATTTTCCTCTTACCAAGAGTTATGTTTTAAATTTACCATGAGGATACCCAACTGAGGAAGCAAATCTCTTACTCTACGGAAAATGAAAGAGCCTAAGAATAGCTCAAGGAAAACCAAGTCGTCAAGTTTTCTTTCTCCTTCCTTCTGCCTCAGGTCTCCCTTGTCCCAACACATATTCATGCCATTCCCAAGATCATATTATGCCAGCTGAGGAGCTTAGGGAAGATCAGTCAGTACTGACACCCACGTTTAGTCCTTTCCAATTGTGGCAACTTCTTTTAAGAGTATCTCATTTTTTCCTGATTATAAAAGAAATCCACAATTTTGTGTAATAATTAGTGGTACCGAATTGTATAGAATAAAAAGTGAAAGTTCCCAAGAGTGGCAACTGCTGACTCCGCACATACAAAATTTTTTTCTTTCATACAAATGAGATCGTACTGTATATACATATGTAATACTGTTTTGTACCTTGATTTTTCTGCTTAGTGGTGTATTTTAGATATCTTTCATGTCAGTATTATAGATCTACCTCATTTCTTTTCAAGAACTCCTTAAAATTTCAATGTATGTATATGTCATGATTTGTTTAACCAATCCTCTACTGAGAGAAATTAAGGTTTGTCTACCCTTTTCCACTATTAAAAACAAAGATATAGTAGCAATGTTGAATGAACTATCAGTATTCTCTATAACTAGGAGAGGTAGAAAAGATAAAAGTTTGTCCTTGGGGCATATAAAATGCCATTCCTAAAAAAAGCTTTCCCAGTTTGGCTTATATACATAAGTTGACCATATAGTTTATTGTTCACCCAGAACACTTTTTAAATAAAGTTTGTTTGTTTGTTTGTTTGTTTTGAGGAAGAGAGTGTGTGCACAAGCAGGGGTGGGGCAGAGAGAAAGAGAGAGAGAATGCCAAGCAGTCTCCGCACTATCAGTGCCAAGCCTGATGCAGGGCTTAAACTCACAAACTGACCTGAGCTGAAACCAAAAGTTGGATGCTTAACTAACTGAGCCACCCAGGTGCCCCTACCCAGAACACTTCTGAGAGTGTTAATGCATACTCTGCGCTAGTCCTAACACCAGCTAATAGTGTGGAGCAAGGTCCACACCTGCTGTCACAAAAGAAGATTTGGAAAGCCACTGGGACAAGCAAGGTTAGAGGGACTTTTGTGTAGGAGGGCTGGTTGATAAGGGTATCCTAAGGGTATCCGACCCTGACTGGGGTGAAGAGAGTGCCTATGCATTAGGGGAGTCTGGTCCTTGTTAGGATGTCAGAGACTGAGCAGAGGAGGAAGGTGTCCATGCAGAGTTTTAGCCTGTTGCAGAGTTTTGGAGCCTACCTGGTATAAAGATGGTATCCATGCATTGTAAGGTTGGGAGACAGTACTGGACTTTAGAACTTAACAGATCTGAGATGAGCATCCATGCAGGAGTCAGGGAGAGGCTAGCTAGGTGTGAGGAGTCAGAGCCTAAGCAGCTGAGGAGGAATTTCCTGGAGAATGGTGCCCTAATAAGTGGTGTCAGAGCCCAAGTAGGGGAAAAGGATATCTACCCAGCGGAGGAGTTGGCAATGGAGTTGGGAAATTGGTTACATTAAGGAATTGGCAAAATAAATAAATATATTATTCATTATTGTTATTTATTTATTATTTATATATATTATGCTTAACAGACTGGGTGCTTCAGTCTGTTAAGCATCCAATTCTTGACTTCGGCCTGAGTTGTGATCTCAGGGTCCTGGGATCAAGCCCTGAATTGGAGCCTAGCATCTCTCGCTCTCTCTCTCTCTCTCTCTTTATATATATATATACATATATATCTTTATAACCAACTGAGCCACCCAGGCACCCCGTCATAATGTATGATTCTTGTAATGTGTTGTTGAATTCAGATTGGTGATGTTTTGTTGAGGAGTTTTGCATCTATGTTCATTAGAGATATTGCCCTTTAATTTTCCTTTCTTGTGCATGTTTCGCTATACTATCAGGGTAATGCTGATCTCATAAAAGGACTTTGAAAGTGTTCCCTCCTCTTTTAGTTTTTTGGAAGAGTCTGAAGTGGATTGGCATTATTTCTTCTTTAAATGTTTATTATATTTCATCAGTGAAGTGATCTGGTCCTGGGTTGTTCTTTGTTGGAGCATTTTTGTTTACTGATTCAATCTCCTTACTAGTGATTAGTCTGTTCAGATTTTTCTATTTCTTCACGATTCATTCATAATGGGTTGTATGTTTCTAGGAATTTAGCCTTTAATCCTTAAAGATTATCTAATTTATTGACATATAATTATTCACAGTAGTTTCTTATGATCCTTTTTATTTCTGTGCTATCAGTTGAAATGTCTTCTCTTTTATATCTGATTTTAATTATTTGGTCTTCTCTCTCTCTCTCTCTCTCTCTTTTTCTTAGCTAGTCTAGCTAAAGATTTGTTAATGTTGCTTATCTTTTAAAAAAAAAAACTACCTCTCAGTTTCATTGATATTTTCTATTGCCTTTTTAGTCTCTATTTCCCATCTTTGTTATATCCTTCTTTCTACTAACTTTGGGCTTAGTTTGTTCTTTTTTTTAGTTCCTTGAAGTGTAAAGTTAAGTTGTTTATTTGAGATCTTTTTTTCATAATGTAGGCATTTATTGCTATAAACTTCCATCTTAGAACTCCTTTTGCTGCCCATAAGTTTAGGGTATGTTGTGTTTCCATTTTCATTTTGTCTCAGATGTTTTTAAATTGTTTTTTCATTTCTTCTTTGACCCATTGGTTGTTCAAGAGCATAGTGTTTAATCTCTATGAATTTGTGAATTTTCCAGTTTTCTTCATATAATTTTTAGTTTTATAGCATTGTGGTCAGAAAAGATGCCTGGTATGATTTCAGTGTTCTCAAATTTACTAAGACTTGTTTTGTGACCTAATATACAATATATCTTGGAGAATGTTCCATATGTGCCTGAGAAGAATGTGTATTCTGCTGATGTTGGATGGAATGTTCTGTATGTGTCTGTTAGGTCCATCTGGTCTAACGTGTAGTTTAAGTCCAATATTTCCCTATTGATTTTCTGTCTGGATGATCTACTCATTGTTGAAAGTGGGGTATACAAGTCCCCTACTATTATTATATTGCAGTCTCTTTCTTCCAGAATAATTCTTTACAAATTCCAGTCTATAAACATAGGATGAATGCTAGAATTAGAACACCACTATTTTGTAACCCCTAACAAAGAATTGATTCAGGCAATAATCTTCAGTTGGTTGAGATTATTAGCTGAAAGATGATAGAGAGCTTTATCACAGTGGGATCAGGCTTTTGCCTCCTGAAACAACTGACCAGTATTAGCCTTACTGAAGGTAGGACCACCAGACCTGATGTGCCTTCTACTGTGATGCGAGAGGCTGTCCACAGCATCCCTCTGGGGAGCTCTTGCCCAAAATGCTGAATCTAAGTAAATCTCCAGAGAAAACATCCTCTTATAGGAAATACAGGAGAACAGAAAAAAGTTAAATGTCCACCCCACTCCCAAAGGAGCCCATAGACAAATCCATACATGTAATATTTTATATAAACAAATCACCTGATTTCTGCAGTAAGCCAATGACATAAAAAATAAGGGTGGGTGAGGGCACTTTTCTGGATTAAAGAGATTTGAGAAATCGAATAACCGACTGTGACGTGTAGACTGTGTTTGGAGCCTCATTTTTATTTTTAGTTATTTATTTTTTGGAGCCTCATTTTAAAACACTAATTATAAAAGGACAGTTTTTTAGGACAGTTGGGGAGGTGTGGCTATGGACTGGATGGTAGTTGATACCAAAGAAATATCATTCACTTTTTTCATATGATAAAGGCACTGTGATTATGTATGAAAGTGTCATATATTCTATAGACCTATACTTAGTTGAAATGACATGAAAGCTTGGATAGCTTTAAGATATTTCAGTGAAGAAAAAAGCAAAATAAAAAAAAGATATGGACGAGTCAATGTGGTGAAATGTTGGTAATTATTGAATATGGGTAATGGGTATATACAGCTTTATTATACTATTCTCCCTACTTTTGATCATGTTAGAAAATTCCTATAGTAAAAATAAGTAACCCTTCAATGACTTCATGGCTCATTGTGAAAAACCTCAACTCTGTATTCTGAATTTACGATCCTCTAATCTAGCCCAATCCTTCTTTTCCAGACTGACTTATTACTACTCCCACGCATGCCCTCTGCTGTGTTACAGAGAGTGATTTGCATAACATTATTGTCCCCCCTGCTTTGCAGGCAGTGTTTCTTCCACTTAAATGCTCTCTCCACCCCTTATTCTGAGAAGAATGCCCTAGAGGTGTGTTTTAAAGAACTGATAACTACTATTTATTGACTACCTACTCTGGGCAAGGCAATACACTAGGTGATTGACATGCATTCATTATTAAGCAGTCCTGAGATGTTCCTGAGGTGAGACAAGAGGGTCAAAGAAGTGAAGTAATTTGCTCACAGTCTTTTTCATTCGTATTATGCTATTTATTTATTTACTTGTTTAACTATATCAGGGGTTGTCCAACTTTAGGGTAAATTGGGGTCATCTCGATCAATCATCTTAAACAGCAGATTTGTGAGGCACACTGCTTATACCCTGGATCCTTTTTGGTTACAGTTGTGTCCTCCAATTGGTCATTTCACCAGGGTGTCAAGATGATCCTGTGACAATGATCTCTGAGCCACACTTTGAGAAACACTACATTCCCCCTTTCTTTGTTTATCTCTATCACCATGCGCAGACTTCTAAGTCATATTGATGAGATCATACATGTGAAATGATTTTGTATATCGAATACCTTGAATATATAAATTACTTTTATGTTGTCTGACATGATGACAGTGGAAACACTTTAATATTCCAAACTTGAATTATAAAATGTGATCTAGAGGAAAGAAGTCATTAACATTGTTGACAAATATGTTGACTGTGTAGACTGTGCAAATAACTCCTATACCCGCACTGAAATATGCCTATCACCATCAGGAAGGAACAGTTTGTCTCCCTGTTCCTTCCACTATCAGTATGGTATTGGATAGGCCGAAACTTTACAACCAAAAACGTCATTATTTTGAGTGAAGCTCTCTATATTTTGAGGAGGCAAAGAAAAAAACAGGAGCTCTAAGGAAAAAAATTAAGTGAGAAATGTGTGTCAAAAAACAGTTCCAGTGTCTAAAGTAAAAAAATTTGCAAATAATTTGTGCGTGTATAAATTCAATTAGAACTAATTGCGGGCTTTCCCCCCCTATTCAAATAGTCAGTAGACTGTTAGCCAAGATTGCCACAAAATATGCATGGTATATAAGCAGCATGAAAGGGGAATCCTAGTGATAAGAAAACCTTGTATTATAAACTTACTCAGAGGTGCCTGTCACCTAATTGAATATGGATTCTTAGGATGGGAAAACATTCTGTTAAAAATTCTAAAAGACTTAGTAAGAATAAAGCTGTGAAGATGTTGTACTAAGTTGTGGGGAATGTTGAGGTGAAAAAAATAGGAAAATAATGGTGGGGAGAGAAGGAACCACATACATGATAAGGGGCTTGTATCTGAATATATAAAGAACTATCATGATTCAGTAATAAAAAGACAAATGACTCAACTAACAGTGGACAAAAGATCTGAGTAGACATTCCCAGGGAGAAGATATACAGATGGCCACTAGGCAAATGAAAAGATGCTTAACGTCATGAACCATTAGGAAAGGCAAATGAAAAGCATATTGAGTTACCATTTCACACGCACTAGGAAAACTATAATTTAAAAAGAAGAAACAAAGCAAAAGGTATAATAATAGGTGTTGGCGATGACGTGGAGAAACTGGAACCATAATACACTGCTGGTGGAGATGTAAAATGGGGCAGATGCTTTGGAAAGTTTAGCAAATGGTTAAACAGAGAGTTATTATATAGTATAGCCGTTCTACTCCTAGGCATATGCCCAAGAGAAATGAAAACATGTCTACACAAAAACTTGTACACACATGTTCATGGTAACATCATCCCTAAAAGCCAAAAAGTGGAAACAACCCAACTATCCCTCAACTGAAGAAGAAGAAATAAAACATGGTATATACATACAATGGAATATTATTCCACTAGAAAGGATAATAAGGAACATACTGTAACATGCTGCAACATGCATGAACTTTGGAAACCTCATGTTGAGGGAAGAAGTCAGTCACAATTGACCATGGAATGTATGATTCCACTTATATGAAACATTCAGTATAGGAAAATCTATAGAGACAGAAAGTAGATTAGTGATTGTTCTAGAGCTGGACAAGACGGGAGGATTGGAGGATTATGACTAAGGGGAGTGAGGTTTCTTTTTTAGACCAATGAAAAGATAAAATTGACTGTGGTGAATAAAATAGACTGTGGCCAAGAATTGTTGCACAGTTCTGTGAATATATTAAAAACCATTCCAGGGGCGCCTGGGTGGCTTAGTCGGTTAAGCGTCCGACTTTCACTTAGGTCATGATCTCACGGTTCATGGGTTCGAGCCCTGCGTCGGGCTCTGTGCTGACTGCCAGCTCGGAGCCTGGAGCCTGTTTCAGTCTGTGACTCCCTCTCTCTTTGACCCTCCCCTGCTCACGCTGTCTCTCTCTCTCTCTCTCCTAGAAATAAATAAAAATCTTTAAAAAAAAAAAAAACATTCCATTGTGCCCTTTAAGTGGGTGAATTGTATGGTATGTGAAATAGATCTCAATAAAACTGTTAACAGAAAGTGGAACAAATCAAAAAATATAAAAATCGTTCTTTATAATATAAGGGACAGTAATAGTCCTAATTCGAGGATCTCATTTTCTCTCATGGATGGGAAAAGGGAGACATATCTTTGAACATATGCATACCAAGCTTTGTTCAATTCTTTTTTTTTTTGAATGATTTATTTATTTCCGAGAGAGCTACAGCGTGAGCAGGGGGTGGTCAGACAGAGAGGGAGATACAGAATCTGAAGCAGGCTTCAGGCTCCGAGCTAGCTGTCAGCACAGAGCCCGACGCGGGGCGCTCGAACCCACGAACTGTGAGATCATGACCTGAGCCGAAGTCAGACGCCCAACCGACTGAGCCACCCAGGCGCCCCAAGCTTTGTTCAATTCTTATTTAACACTACCAGCTGGCAAGGCAGGTATTTTCTTTCTTTTTTTTTCTTTCTTTCTTTTTTTTTTTTTTTTTACAAATAGTTTATTGTCAATTTAGTTTCCACATAACACTCAGTGCTCATCCCCACGAGTGCCCTCCTCCATGCCCATCCGCCCTCCCCCCTACATCCATCAGTTCTCAGTTTTTGTCAGCCTTCAAGAGTCTCTCATGGTTTGCCTCTCTCCCTTTCCCCCACCATTTCCCCCCTTCTTCTCCCCCTTGGTCCTCTGTCAAGTTCCTCCTAATCCTCCTATACGTGCACACATATGATATTTGTCCTTCTCTGCCTGACTTATTTCGCTCAGCATAACACCCTCAAGGTCCATCCATGTTGCTACACATGGCCAGATTTCATTGTTTCTCATTGCCATGTAGTATTCCATGGTATAGATAAACCACATCTTCTTGATCCATTCGTCCGTGGATGGACACTTAGGCTCTTTCCATGTTTTGGCTATTGTTGAGAGTGCTCCTATGCCTCAGCATTTCTATATCCCTTGGGTAAATTCCTAGCAGTGCTATTGCTGGGTCATAGGGGAGTTCTATTGTTAATTTTTTGAGGAACCTCCACACTGTTTTCCAGAGGGGCTATACCAGTTTACATTCCCACCAACAGTGTAAGAGGGTGCCCGTTTCTCTACATCCTCGCCAGCATTTCGTGTTCTCTGATTTGCTCATTTTAGCCACTCTGACTGGTGTGAGGTGATATCTCAGTGTCGTTTTGATTTGTATTTCCCTGATGAGGAGGGATGCTGAGCATCATTTCGTGTGTCTGTTGGCCATCTGGGTGTCTTCTTTGGAGAAGTGTCTGTTCATATCTTCTGCCCATTTCTTTACTGGGTTGTTTGTTTTTTGGGTGTGGAGTTTGGTGAGTTCCTTATAGATTCTGGATATCAACCCTTTATCTGATATATCGTTTGCAACTATCTTTTCCCATTCCGTTGGTTGCCTATTAGTTTTGTGGGTTGTTTCCTTAAGGCAGGTATTTTCTTATTTGACAGGTGACATTAACAAAGTTAAGCACATCATTAAGTCAGTCACATCATTAAGTGGCAGAGCCAAGATTTAAATAAGGTTTGTCTGTCTACAAAATGAATATTTTTCCCATTACATTTCTGATCATGTTTTCCCATACATCTCATTTTTCCCATTACACCATAACTAGCTTTATAATTTTATTTCAATAATGGAGCTAAATCTAAAACAGACCCTTTTTCTAGAAATGAAATAGCAACTAAGAATATAGTAAATTCTATCTCAGTGTTGTTTTATTTAAAAAAAAAAAAACATTAGAAAACATCCATAACTCCTACAAGTTGCTACAGGGGGCATTTTTATCCATTAGAGGATAAAATTCAAACTATATGCATATGCACACATTTAATTAATATTTAATTATGTATACTAAATATTCTTTCTGAGAAACAATGGCATTATCACTGTTGCTTAGCTCGTTTTATCCTAAGTGATAAAACATCTCAGAAATCGACTTTGTTATGGCCCAGAGTTAAAAAAAAAAAAAAAAAAATCAAGCCACCTTTAAATCTATCTATAAGAATTTTCTTCCCCACTTATTTAACTCTTTGTTGTAATCTAGATAGCAATTGATACCAGCTGATGTTGTATAATTATTTAATTGTTGATATGGTCTTATAAAGGCAGATAACATTTATAAAGTTTATATTCCATAGCTTCTATTTCTTAATAGTAAGCATTTTTTCATTAGTAGTAATCTCAGGAAATCAGAATGGGACATCAGTCAAGTTAACATTAAAGTAATTTTTCTTTTTTGTCCCAGGAAAGCAGGAATGTCAATGCCAAGGGCACCAAATAAAAAAGCTAGCAATCACATAAATCCCCCTTTTCTAGGGCAAAGCTACTCTATGTGGCCCTTGGAAGTATTAAGTTGTGAACATCCAATCAAAAATAAATGGGATAAGAAATAAAACAAAAAGTGGACTGGTGTTAAATTGTTGCTTCTCATCATTAGAGGGTACATTTTATATCAAGAAACTCATAAAGAATGGATGGTTTAGCTTAGGTCTCCTAACCACCAAATTTTTTTGTCCTATCTTGTGTTAAAAGCTCCTAATATTTGGCAATACTTTTCTTTTTTGTTTTCCCTCTTTGGGGAGTACTTTTTGATTGCTAACAACAATAACCTTTTCTTGGACTTAAATGAATCAAACCTATTTAGTTTTAACCCTGAATTGCCCACAAATCAATTACTGTATGCTTGGTTGCAGAAAACTCAGATATGACTTCATTGTTCAGCTAATGCCACAGGCTAATCAGTGAAGCTGGCCCTTTAATTTTCTTGTGTTTTACAAACTTAATAATAGTCACAATAGCCTGTGCTAACATAACTGATGATAAATCTACCTGTCTTGTCTGCAAAAGGTCTCACAGACTTCCGTAGCCATAGCGCGATCAACGTTCAAACTTAATCTATCATATATCCTGCCAAAACCCCAAAGAAAGCCATACCCAATGGACTGTTAAGCCATATCAGGTTTGGATTATTTAGCATAATATCATTGAGCCAGAGTTACATAAAATGTAGCCTTGAAAATATTTTAAAGGATTTTAGCCTGTTGCTGATAAGTGTATACATCACTATGTTAAAATAACTGCAAATTGTTTCTTATGAATGTAGAAAAATCATAATTATGTTGCCAAATTGGTCATTTTGCAAAGCCTATGAATTCAAACTGTCATTGGAATGTATTAACATAAATTAACGGAATAATGGTTAAATATGTTTTTGTAAATGCAGTGCATTTTTAGAGACTTGTCACAAGATTCTGAAAGAATTCTCCTCTCTGAATTCATTTTCTTATACTTTAACTTAAATGTTTAGTTAGTTTTGAGAGAGAGAGGGAGAGTGTGATCAGGGAAGGGGCAGAGAGAAAGGGAGACAGTATATCCAAAGTGGGTTCTGCACCGACAGCAGAGAGCCTAATGTGGGGCTCGAACTCACAAACCATGAGATTAGGACCGAAGCCAAAGTCAGATGCTTAACGGACTAAGTCACCTAGCTATCCCATCTTATACTTTAACTTCAAGTAGCGTTATTATCCATGTAGAAATTAGAGTATGCAGGAGTGGCCAAATGAAAAGTGGTGGGATTTTGTATTCCCAAATCGTTGACATCACTAGATCGTTTAAACTTAAACTTCTCAGCTCTAGGAACTCACAAATTGCACTGAGAACTTGTGACTCAAGGATACAAATGATTTTGAAGATTTCTGAGACTAGTTTTGGCGGCCCTAAAAGTGATACTAGAAAAGCTACCCTCATTTAAAAATTAAAAAAACAAACAAAAAACCCCAGAAGATGGACACTGGAAAACTTAGTCTTATGAATATCCATTAATAATAAATATGATAACGGTATCAGGATCATCATACTTCACCTGTCACTGTCTTTCTATTACTCTAGAGAGAATGACTGTTGTTCCTTGTTTACAGCAGAATGCATTCACTGTAATAGGCTGCTGCTGATTGGAGAGATTTTGAACACGTGAATCTCAGGCAAAAATATTGTCTTTGCCTTATTGCATAATTCTCCAGAGTGGTGACTTTCAGAACATCCAGTACTGCAACGCTTTACAAACTGTGTGTCTGTATTTGCAATTCTAATACTGTATTAGAATGGGTTGACATTATTATAGTGGGGACATTGCTGGTTAAGCCTTATTTCATTCTGGGAATTGGCTTCTGGAGATCTCACAGCTTTCCTTATTAGAAACAAATATAGTAGGGGAAATTGCACCTATGGACATTTGAAAACTAAGTGGAATGATTATGTTCTGAAACACATGTGTTTAGAGTGTATGTGTGTGATAACACAGTAGGTTCTAGATACTGACGTAACTGTTGAACTTGCCCTGTTCCATTAATGGCTATCTCCAGATACTATATTTTGAAGTGTTTAATGAGCAATATAGAATTCTAGAGAGCCTGCATTAAGGCATTTGAAAATCTATAAGAAATTGGAATGACTCATTTTTGAAGAATGAATTACATTAATGTGGGGCCGTAAAACTATCTCTGTGTAAGTTGCTTTATTTTTCTTCATTTCCACCAATGAGTATAGTAGTTTTATGTTTACATTGGCTTCTTTATCCTGTCAAGAAAAATGCAGCCTTCTAAGAACTTTATTTTATCTTATTATGGCTCTTAAGTGCCCCCTAATAAATGCAAATGACATAGGAAGTCTTTTCTACTTACTTATTAAGTAATGTAGATTTACAGTCTATCTCATGTGGTTCTTTCAAATGATTTAAGTTTTGACTCTCACGCCAAAATGAAATTTCATCCAATTGGTTATGTGCCATATCCACACTTTTAAAAAAGTGTTAGGTCCCATACAGATATAACTCATATTTATCAAGGCATTACCTGGTATTGCTTCTTATTATTTTTAATTCCATCTAGATATCACTAGATTAAAATGTAGTTGATTTTGCATGATAACTGTAGAAGAGATAAAGAAAATTCTGTTAATGTAATGAAAGGTAGAAAAAAACAAAGAAATGTTTCCTATTAATAAAATCACATAGTTGAGCTCTAGTACAGTTAATTTTTTTTCTTGTATAATTTTATCTATGGAGCACTAAATCAAGTTCTGGACAACAAATTCCTTATACTTGAATTTTTTAGATCTGCTGGAGATCAAATAACCTGGAAATTAAGTTCGATTGTAACCACAAAAAGATATCAGTCTCTTTCACTATTTCAGCACACACAGTCAATGTTAGAAATAGATAACATACGTAGAGACCTATATTCTTTATTCTTTTTTTTTTAAACGTTTATTTGTTTTTGAGAGACAGAGAGCACAAGTGGGGGGAGGGACAGAGAGAGTGAAGAGACAGGGGATCCCAAGGGGGTTCTGATCTGAAAGCAGACAGCCCAATGTGGGGCTCAAACTCAGGAACCATGAGATCATGACCTGAGCCAAAGT
Organism: Hyaena hyaena; assembly: GCF_003009895.1. Classification (NCBI taxonomy): domain Eukaryota; kingdom Metazoa; phylum Chordata; class Mammalia; order Carnivora; family Hyaenidae; genus Hyaena; species Hyaena hyaena. Next base: position 1,266,657 of record NW_024080734.1, on the reverse strand, counting down.
TGGATGCTTAAATGACTGAGCCACTCAGGCACCACCCTATCTTCTTTATTCTTTAAAATTTCAAGGGAGGGGGTGTGTGTGCCTGCGTGGCTCTGTCGGTTAAGCATCTGACTCTTTTTTTTTTTTTTTTTTTTTTTTTTTTT